>NC_089210.1:16728076-17078701 GCF_963930695.1 Labrus bergylta
GCATCTTCTTCTGGTGGGTTTTATGGCAGTTATGGAATTTTAAGTGCTGCATTACCGCCATCTACTGGACAGAGTGAGTGCTTCCTTTTAATGTCCATTCTATAACTCGGACACAACTGAGTTTGCACAAGTCCTTCCCTCAGTGTGAAATCAAGTTTGTCTCCATCTTCCGGAAACCTTTTGGCACTATCCGGCACCATCTTAATACGTTCTGACTTACAACAGCGATACCCGCAGCACAATTTAACCTGACAACAAAAAAGAGAAAAAGAAAAAGAGAGCAGTATCAGAAAAAAAGTTCAAATGTTGTTTGTGTAAAGAAAGCGACTTATTTCTCAAATTTTCTCTGAGGAGGAGTCAATGCAAATCTCTGATGTGCTCCTCCTCTACTTATGTGAGTGCAGAGAGGACGACAGAGAACAGTGGACACACAGTTGAACATGATGGACTATAGGACAGGACTGCTGCTTTTTACTGTCTGCTGGGCAGGTGATGATCATCACTCATCTTTACTCTAAAAAGTCTTCTGAAAGTGTCACATCTGATGGTTTTCTTTTCTGTCTCTTCAGGTGTTGATGGTCAGACTCTGACAGAATCTGAAGCAGTGGTTAAAAGGCCTGGAGAATCCCACAGACTGACCTGTTCAGCCTCTGGATTCACATTAAGCAGCTACGGTATGAACTGGGTCAGACAGGCTCCTGGAAAAGGACTGGAGTGGATTGCTTATATAGGCACATTCAGTACACCAATCTCTTACTCCTCGTCAGTCCGGGGCAGATTCACCATCTCCAGAGATGACTCCAACAGTAAACTCTATCTTCAGATGAACAGTCTGCAGACTGCAGACACTGCAGTGTATTACTGTGCCAGAGAGACACAGTGAGAGACAAGAGCAGGAGAGTCGTACAAAAACTACTTCCTCTATTTCCCACCATCACGGGGAACTTTCATATTTATCAGCATTGATACTGTTATCTACTGGAAGAGATGAAAATTCAGTTTCGACCTACATAATTAAAACTTTTTTCCTTGGTAGTATTGTTTGCAGACTTTGCAAAACACTACTTCTGTTTTTTAGACAATGCAGCTGATTAAATTCTTTGCATCTGTTTGGAGAAACTGTGTCTACATTTGGTTTGAACTCCAAGCATACAGTAGAGATCAACACATGGACGAAACATGTAAAGATTTAAAATATTCCACATGATATGAAGATAGTACACTAACATTATTAATGAGTAATTATATATAATCACATCCACACAATATGAATTAACATAAGAAGAGTAGAAAATCTCTTTCTAATAGCATTTCCTTATCACCTTTTTATTGATTGTTGCTGCTCTCTTTGATAAGATTAATCCTAAAATGAATGAAACCAGTTATTAGTAAACACTTTCAACCAATCTGATCCTACAGTACGATCACCTATATTATATCTGTTATCATATGTAAAGCAGAGATGATTTCCAGTCATCTTTTCACTCTGCAGATATAAAAACAGTGAACAGACTCTCCTATTGGCTCCAGTCAGACCATCATTGATGCTTCATATGTTTGATTGTATGCAAACTCAGTGAGCTTCCTTGTTACTCAGCTATAAAAACTTCCCATCAGGCCGTCAGTGGAGTTCACAGCACGTCACTTTCAAAATCAACCATGTTTTCTGTAGCTCTGCTGCTGCTGCTGGCAGCTGGATGTGAGTCTGTCTGCATCTGTCAAAGTCAACAGTTCTTCTTCTGCAGTTTAACTTGATCATTTCTAACTAAACATGTTATCTTTTTAACAGGTGTGAAGTGTGAACAGTTGACACAGCCAGCCTCTGTGACTGTGCAGCCAGGTCAGAGTCTGACCATCACCTGTCAGGTCTCTTATTCTGTTAGCGGCTACTGGACAGCCTGGATCAGACAGCCTGCAGGGAAAGGACTGGAGTGGGTCGGTCACAAACATGGATCCACCGCATACTACAAAGATTCACTGAAGAACCAGTTCAGTATCGACTTAGACTCTTCCAGAAATACAGCGACTCTAAACGGACTGAATATGCAGCCTGCAGACACTGCAGTGTATTACTGTGCCAGAGACCCACAGTGACACAACCCATCAGTAGAGCTGAACAAAAACTACTTCCTCTTTTTACCACCATCACAATATTTCATGTGATTCACAATTAAATATGAAAATTCTGAGTGTTGAACAAATACTTATCAAGTCATCAACTTCATTTTTTTTTTTTAAAACACAGTTTCTCAATAAATGGAAGTTTAAGTTTTAGTCCCCTCTTACTTCAGTGACATGGAAGACACATTCAAATTGTGAATGTAGACAAGAACTAATTAATATAAAATATATAGAGCAGCAGTTAAATCTACAGCATCTCTATGATACATCCTAGAAGTAATCATTCTGTAGTGAACTATTTAGATGTGCATGCTTGGGGAATGTAAACTGCAGCAACAAGAAGAGTTTTATAACTTCATGTGTTGAAATCTTACCATGAAAGACTTCTGACATGTGGTTAATAATATCCATCAAGCTTTACTGTTTCTGAGCACCAAGTGTCATTAATGAAAAACACAGTTTCTCCCCTTGTGAACACTTGTTCCTTAAAGCCACCAGAGGAGGAGCTCTCACACAACAAATGATTTCAACTTCATTTGACTGTAACAGTAAAGAGAGAGAGAGAAACAGTCTTAAGGCTTTATTAGATCTTCTAATCAATGTGTCACTTAAATATTGTTTCAATCCCTATCTCTGATTAATTGAGAGTTTAAGAGTAATACTAAATTTTACCAGGATTTTAAAATATTTGAATGAACGTAGTCGGCTGATTTTCCATCCTGTGTATGTAAATTAGGCTCCTCTTGTTGCCATATAAGAAAGTCCACTGGGTGTGTTAATGCATCAAGTTCTCACATCAGATCAGCTCCATCATCAGTCATGTTCTCTGCAGCTCTGATTCTGCTGCTGACCGCTGGATCCTGTAAGGAGCTTTTCGACTGTTTAGAAACAACTCATAATCAGATGAGTGATGGAGATAATGATGATTTGTGTTTCTACAGGTGTGCACTGTATTGATCTCATCACACCAGGCTCAATGGTCGTGCAGCCTGGACAGTCTCTGACCCTCACCTGTCAGGTCTCTGGTTACTCTCTGACTGATAACAGCTATGCAACAGGTTGGATCAGACAGTGTGAAGGGAAACCAATGGACTGGATCTGTCATAGGTGGGGTGGTGGAGACTTTTACCAAAATAATGCTCTGAAGAACAAGTTCAGCTACAGGACAGACAAGTCTGCTAGAACAGTGACTCTTACAGGGCAGAGTCTGCAGCCTGAAGACACTGCAGTGTATTACTGTGTGAGAGACCCACAATGAGAGACAATAACAGGAGAGTCGTACAAAAACTACTTCCTTTATTTACCACCATAACGGGGAACATTCATATTTATCAGCATTGATACTGTTATCTACTGGAAGAGATGAAAATTCAGTTTCAACCTACATAATTAAAACTTTTTTCCTTGGTACTAATGTTTGCAGACTTTGCAAAACACTACTTCTGTTTTTATTCAATGTAGCTGATTAAATTCTTTGTATCTGTTTGGAGAAACTGTGTCTACATTTGGTTTGAACTCCAAGCATACAGTAGAGATCAACACATGGACGAAACATGTAAAGATTTAAAATATTCCACATGATATGAAGATAGTACACCAACATTATTAATGAGTAATTATATATAATCACATACACACAATATGAATTAACATAAGAAGAGTAGAAAAGCTCTTTCTAATAGCATTTCCTTATCACCTATTTATTGATTGTTGCTGCTCTCTTTGATAAGATTAATCCTAAAATGAATGAAACCAGTTATTAGTAAACACTTTCAACCAATCTGATCCTACAGTATGATCACATATATTATATCTGTTATCATATGTAAAGCAGAGATGATTTCCAGTCATCTTTTCACTCTGCAGATATAAAAACAGTGAACAGACTCTCCTATTGGCTCCAGTCAGACCATCATTGATGCTTCATATGTTTGATTGTATGCAAACTCAGTGAGCTTCCTTGTTACTCAGCTATAAAAACTTCCCATCAGGCCGTCAGTGGAGTTCACAGCACGTCACTTTCAACATCAACCATGTTTTCTGTAGCTCTGCTGCTGCTGCTGGCAGCTGGATGTGAGTCTGTCTGCATCTGTCAAAGTCAACAGTTCTTCTTCTGCAGTTTAACTTGATCATTTCTTACTAAACATGTTCTCTTTTCAACAGGTGTGAAGTGTGAACAGTTGACACAGCCAGCCTCTGTGACTGTGCAGCCAGGTCAGAGTCTGACCATCACCTGTCAGGTCTCTTATTCTGTTGGCAGCTACTGGACAGCCTGGATCAGACAGCCTGCAGGGAAAGGACTGGAGTGGATTGGAATGAGATACACTGGAGACACTTACTACAAAGATTCACTGAAGAACCAGTTCAGTATCGACTTAGACGCCTCTAACAACAGGGTGACCCTAAACGGACTGAATATGCAGCCTGCAGACACTGCACTGTATTACTGTGCCAGAGACCCACAGTGACACAATCCATCAGTAGAGCTGAACAAAAACCCCTCAGAGCCTGAACACCAGTAACATGAAGCCACCAGAGGAGGAGCCCTCACACCAATCATGATCATAACAGCAGTTCAATGACACAAATAGTCTATATTAAAGTGTACATGGCTATACAATGAGGAACTGATGTAAAAAAAAGATTCATAATCCTTTTGGTGGTATGAGACATTCCCTAGAAAGGCATTTTTTGAATCTATCTAAATGTATGCAAAACAAAGGGACCAATTACTTTAGGTTTGCATACATCATTATTTTTGTGTGAATAAATCATATTATATCATAGAACAATTAGTGACCTTCTCTCTGATTAGGAGGAGTCAATGTAAATCTCTGATGTCTTCCATCACTACATAAGTGTTGCAGATTGAAGCACAAACACACTCTGTAGACTTGACAACGACGAAAGCTTTCACAATGACAGAACCTGAGTGTTTGGTTCTATTTCTCATCCTGTCACTAAACTGGACAGGTAAGAACGGTGACTATTTCTTCAGACAAACTTCTTGGTGCATTACAGTATCTAACAAGCTGTTTATATGTCTGCAGGTACTGAGGGTCAAACACTGACTGAGTCTGACGCTGTGGTTAAAAGGCCTGGAGAATCTCACACACTGACCTGCACATATTCAGTGTTTTCTATTCATCCTCATAACGCTTGGATCAGACAGGCTGCTGGGAAAGGACTGGAGTGGGTCGCTTATATTAGTAGTGGTGGTAGCATCTACTACTCTAATTCAGTCAAAGGCCGGTTCACCATCTCCAGAGACAACAGCAGACAGCAGGTGTTTCTGCAGATGAACAGTCTGACGATGGAAGATTCTGCTGTTTATTATTGTGCTCGAGAGCCACAGTGACACAAGAGGAAGCAACGCAGTACAGAAACCTAAACTGTCAAAACATGACAAGAATATTTTTTTACATGACGTAATTACAAACCCGATAAAGTCTGAAATAAAATCATGAAGCGACCAGAGGAGGAGCCCCCAGACCAGTAAGGATTAAAACACCAGTTAAATAATGAGGAGAGAAAAATACACATGTAGAGATGTAAAAGTCAAAGCAAAAGAGCAAAGTTTACTTTGAGATACAATTATACTACAAGTACAATAATTTAATGCAAAGCTCTAGATTTACCGGTCAATCATCATTCTAAGCCTCACCTATGGTCATGAGCTAAGGGTAGTGACCGGAAAAATCAGATTGTGGTTACAAAAAGATCAAGATTCATAACCCTGATGGTAATATGAGAGATTTCCAAAAAATATATATTTTTAAAACAAATAATCAAATCTCGATGGTTCAATCAAATATATTTGTCAGCTAATCCAACTACTGAATCATTGATTACCTACAAACAAAACAAAAAACTTTTCCTGTTATCAAGTTAATCTCTGATTTCACTCTACTGGCATGATACAACTGATGACCTTTCAACTTAAAGTATCCAAGACAGAAGTCAAATGTTATTGCTCTCTGAGGAGGAGTCAATGCAAATCTCTGATGTGTTCCTCCTCTACTTATGTGAGAGCAGAGAGGACGACAGAGAACAGTGGACACACAGTTGAACATGATGGACTATAGGACAGGACTGCTGCTTTTTACTGTCTGCTGGGCAGGTGATGATCATCACTCATCTTTACTCTAAAAAGTCTTCTGAAAGTGTCACATCTGATGGTTTTCTTTTCTGTCTCTTCAGGTGTTGATGGTCAGACTCTGACAGAATCTGAAGCAGTGGTTAAAAGGCCTGGAGAATCCCACAGACTGACCTGTTCAGCCTCTGGATTCACATTCAGCAGCTCCTGGATGGCTTGGGTTAGACAGGCTCCTGGAAAAGGACTGGAGTGGATAGCTAATATCAGACATGACAGTGCTAGCTCTAATTCAGTCAGAAGCCGGTTCACCATCTCCAGAGACAACAGCAGACAGCAGCTGTATCTGCAGATGAACAGTCTGAAGACTGAAGACACTGCAGTGTATTACTGTGCCAGAGAGCCACAGTGACACAACCCATCAGTAGAGCTGAACAAAAACCCCTCAGAGCCTGAACACCAGTAACATGAAGCCACCAGAGGAGGAGCCCTCACACCAATAATGATCTTAACACCACTTCACTGTTGAAGAGTAAAAAATACTCATTTATAGATTCATATAGTTATATTGCTTAAAGTAAAAGTGAAATAAATATAACAAAGTTTATTTATAATACATTTCTGGGATCTCAAACACAAATTACATAATTTGATCAATTGAAGTAATAAAGTAAGGGGGGGGGGGGCAGTATTTCAGATTGTGGGGACTTGGACTGGGATTCTGAGGGTCACAGGTTAAGGTCATGTCTGAAATTGGTCTGGTAGCTCGAGAGGTGCCAGTTCACTTCCTGAGCACCACATAGGTGAACCTTCTTTCATAGCCTCCCTGTGTCCTTATATGGAAAGCGAACTTCCTCACAGTCTGATATAAAGACTTGACATCAGGCTGTGAGTCAGAGAAGAACAGAAGCTCCATCAGATCACTTCAAGTGAAAAAATGTTCTCTGTAGCTCTGATTCTACTGCTGGCTGCTGAATCATGTAGGAAGCTTTTTAACTAATGATCACATCAGACACAGAGAATCTGTGAGAGACAGATTAACAGGAGAGTTGTACAAAAACAAGTTCCCCTTTTTACAATAATCCCTTCAAACCTGAACTCTGGTATCACTTGTTTGCCATAATGATTGAGATAAACATTACATGATCTCAGTTGACTGACTGGTTATTCCATTTCTCTTAAAATGCATTGGGTTGAGAGAGTGGGGGATGACATGCAGCAAAGGGCAAAGGTTGGATTCAAGCCCATGGCTGCTGTATAATTCCAATATTTGCTCCTGCTATTGTGTATAAGACTAACTGTGATGTCTAAATATTTCCCCAGGGATTAATAGAGTATTTCTGATTCTAATTGATGTAGCAAATGATTGCATACATACAAATGTTCTGATCTAGAAAAAAATACTTTTAACTCAAACAATACATGTGCAGTTTATTGGATTAACCCTAAAAGATGTTTATCTCCAGAAACAATAACTCTGTGGTTCTGTTTCTGGATTTGCAGCAGAACAGAGAAGATGCACCAAGAATAACGTGAAGACATTGCTGACATCTCAACATGAGAAACTAAACATGTTGGAAACAAGTCCTTAAACAATGACTACAACAAAGAATCACTGATGTAAACACACAGTTTATCTTCTCTCTTCTGATTTTTAAACAATACAACTCATAACTGAACCAGAAGACTTTAATGTCCTATATCCGATTTTTGTCATTCAAACTTTCATAAATTATGTTTTCAATAATCAATTCATTAATGTAGAGAAACACTTTTATAAAAGCTTGGTGAAAGATATAATCTGAAGAACATCACGGGGAGCAACTTCCTGATAGATGTAAGTTCTTAGTACACGTGGGCACAGCTGTTATGTTCCCAACATGTTGGATAAAGGAGCTGTGTGTTTTTAATTTGCTTTGTGTTATTGCTGAAATGCAAGCTGTCCAAATGGAAATATAAAAACCCCAAAGTTTGCCATCTTGAATGGACACTAATGATTTACTTCTGACTGTGAGGAGGAGTCAATGCAAATCTCTGATGTGTTCCTCCTCTACTTATGTGAGTGCAGAGAGGACGACAGAGAACAGTGGACACACAGTTGAACATGATGGACTATAGGACAGGACTGCTGCTTTTTACTGTCTGCTGGGCAGGTGATGATCATCACTCATCTTTACTCTAAAAAGTCTTCTGAAAGTGTCACATCTGATGGTTTTCTTTTCTGTCTCTTCAGGTGTTGATGGTCAGACTCTGACACAATCTGAAGCAGTGGTTAAAAGGCCTGGAGAATCCCACAGACTGACCTGTTCAGCCTCTGGATTCACATTCAGCAGCTACCGTATGAGCTGGGTCAGACAGGCTCCTGGAAAAGGACTGGAGTGTGTCAAACAGTACTCTCTCTGTGCTTTTTATTTATAGAATAAACTTCACTTTGATGTGAAAAAAATAATGCATCTCTGGTATTCTTCCACATGTTCTTCAAGTAGTATGATAACATCAAATATTTAGTGGTTCTGACTATAAACGTGAATCTTCTTGCTTGAAGCAGCTGGTCCTTGAAACTTTTAACTCAGGGAATGTGTCTGTCTCTCCTTGATTGATAAAAAGGGAGATTTTAACACCTATTAAAATTATGTTTTAAAGAGACGTTTGAAATGCCAACGCTCCGAGGATTTTAATTTTCTGCGCACACACTTAAAACAAAATGGTGATAATAGACCATGTTTACACAACAATGATTCCATCCTAGTAATAATTACCATAGACACAAGCCTGATAAAAAAAATGTTTTTAAATCACTTACGCAAACCCGAAGCACACCATAAATGATGAGGCACCACTCACAGAGAGTGTTATGCGTATAGGGAGGGGTGGGTCAGAGTAACTCTGCTGCAGAATGAGTATGTTTAGACGACCTGCAGAAAAGATCATGTTGGGGCTTTAAGCAGTGATGCAACCAAAAGGTCAAATAGACTGCTGTGTATTACTGTGTGAGATTTACCCACTGATAAAAGAGGCCAGAAGAAAAATAAAACCTGACGAAATGCATTTTTACAAAGGCCAACAGAGGGCGATAAAAGATCAAACATATAATGGCAGAGCATTGTGACAAAGTCTCTTAAAGCTCAATCACAAGAAGGAAACATTCAGCAGCAGTTGATTCGGTGGGTTCAGCCTAACTGTTGGTTTTAAATCATAGAGACAATAATAAAAAGCTTTGTGACCTGCAGGCTGTCACTTCATTGAAGCTGGTGACGTCTAAAGTTGTGTTTCTCTCTCGTCAGAATTTAGCTGACAGTAAAACTACTTTGTGACATTAAATACATTGAAAAAAAGATTTATCAAAATGTCTCAAAAAATCCAATCTCCAGTGTTTCAGTATCACGTCCTGGACTGTGACTCAACTTGAAAACAAGCACTGGTGATTCAAACCAGACTTCAGCATTGACTGCATTCAGACTTGGAATTTGAGAAAATGGCTCATATTTATTGATTGAAAAAGACTTTTGATTTTTTTGGTCCTAAAATGTATTCACTTTCAAGCATGTGCTGGCACGAGAGTTCACCTGCATGTGACTATTGTCTCTGTAAGGATGCAGAAAAAGGAACCACAAATTGTGCAGACATCTATCAAGGATTCATCCAGAAAAGTAACTCAGTTAACGAGGTCATGACTCTGACGTGACTCTGTTTCTTTGACTCATACTCCAGATTTGGTGATTCCACAACAACACTGCCTATCTCATTGTTCTACCCTTTTATTTGGCTAAGTTATTTAAACACAGATTAACATCACCATGACAACAGGTAAACATGTTCAATTTGTCTATTGGTGAAACGATCAAATCATGATTGGTAGATATTTATAATAAACATTCCTGTGTCAAATAAGGATAAATAAACAGATACATCTATTATCTAAAATGTCAACAAAACCATAAAAGGTGAACACTAACTATCCCAGAACCAGACAAAATAATTTAGACAATCAAAAAAATCACCCTTCCATCCCATAAACAGAATATGAAGAGATGATGAGAAATACATTTGCTTGCTAGGAGTCAAGCCAAGTCTGTCTCTATGCAAATTGAACTTCCTCACAGTCTGATATAAAGATTCATCATCAGGCTGTGAGTCAGAGAAGAAGAGAAGCTCCATCATGTCAGGTTCAACACCAACCATGTTGCCTGTAGCTCTGCTGCTGCTGCTGGCTGCTGGATCCTGTGAGTCTCACTGAGGCAGACACACTGACAGTATGATCACAGCACAATGACTCTAAACATACTGATTCAATATTCAACATGTTTTCCTCCACAGGTGTGAAGTGTGAACAGTTGACACAGCCAGCCTCTGTGACTGTGCAGCCAGGTCAGAGTCTGACCATCACCTGTCAGGTCTCTTATTCTTTTAGCAGCTACTGGACAGCCTGGATCAGACAGCCTGCAGGGAAAGGACTGGAGTGGATTATACGAGGTGCTGTGGGATATAGCACACATACCAAAGATTCACTGAAGAACCAGTTCAGTATCGACTTAGACTCTTCCAGAAACACAGCGACTCTAAACGGACTGAATATGCAGCCTGCAGACTCTGCAGTGTATTACTGTGCCAGAGACCAAGAGTGACACAACCCATCAGTAGAGCTGAACAAAAACCACTCAGAGCCTGAACACCAGTAACATGAAGCCACCAGAGGAGGAGCCCTCACACCAATAATGATCATATCAAACATTCAGTGACACAAACAGTCTATAGATAAAGTGTACATGGCAATAAAATGAGGAACTGATGCAAAAAAAAGATTTCTAATCCTTTTGGTAGTATGAGATGAAAAGATCATCCATGAGAGGACAAGTCAACCTCATTGTCTTACACCTTTGGGAAACAGACTGCAGAGAGAATGACAAATGTTTAAGTTTCATTGCAGCTTTTGTTTGATCCAAGGTAACAGAGTTCATCTGTTTGACTTTTAAGAAAACACAACAGGTATTCATGGTGTACCCAGATTTAGAAAACGTGAAATCTCAATGACTTAAATCAAACATATTTGGCTGCTGTCCCAACTCCTGCATCATTGATTACGTATATAAAAATAAAATGTCCTTTTATCAAGTTAATCTCTGATTTCACTCTACTGGCATGATACAACTGATGACCTTTCAATTTAAAGTATCCAAGACAGAAGTCAAAAGTTATTGCTCTCTGAGGAGGAGTCAATGCAAATCTCTGATGTGCTCCTCCTCTACTTATGTGAGTGCAGAGAGGACGACAGAGAACAGTGGACACACAGTTGAACATGATGGACTATAGGACAGGACTGCTGCTTTTTACTGTCTGCTGGGCAGGTGATGATCATCACTCATCTTTACTCTTAAAAGTGTTCTGAAAGTGTCACATCTGATGGTTTTCTTTTCTGTCTCTTCAGGTGTTGATGGTCAGACTCTGACAGAATCTGAAGCGGTGGTTAAAAGGCCTGGAGAATCCCACAGACTGACCTGTTCAGCCTCTGGATTCACATTCAGCAGCTACTGGATGGCTTGGGTCAGACAGGCTCCTGGAAAAGGACTGGAATGGATCGCTTTTATTAGTAGTGGTAGTGGTAGCATCTACTACTCTAATTCAGTCAGAAGCCGGTTCACCATCTCCAGAGACGACAGCAGACAGCAGCTGTATCTGCAGATGAACAGTCTGAAGACTGAAGACACTGCAGTGTATTACTGTGCCAGAGACCCACAGTGACACAACCCATCAGTAGAGCTGAACAAAAACCCCTCAGAGCCTGAACACCAGTAACATGAAGCCACCAGAGGAGGAGCCCTCACACCAATAATGATCATAACACCAGTTCACTGTTGAAGATTAAAAAATAGTCATTTATAGATTCATATAGTTATTTTGCTTAAAGTATAAGTGAAAGAAATACAACAAAGTTTATTTATAATACATTTCTGGGATCTCAAACACAAATTACATAATTTGATCAATTTTAGTAATAAAGCTTTACAACTAATGATCACATCAGACACAGAGAATAATCAGATGGATGATGGGAGATAATGATGATTTGTGTTTCTACAGGTGTGCACTGTATTGATCTCATCACACCAGGCTCAATGGTCGTGCAGTCTGGACAGTCTCTGACCCTCACCTGTCAGGTCTCTGGTTACTCTCTGACTGATAACAGCTATGCAACAGGTTGGATCAGACAGTGCGAAGGGAAACCAATGAACTGGATCTGTAATAGGTTGGGTGGTGGAGACTTTTACCAAAATAATGCTCTGAAGAACAAGTTCAGCTACAGGACAGACACGTCTGCTAGAACAGTGACTCTTACAGGGCAGAATATGCAGCCTGAAGACACTGCAGTGTATTACTGTGCCAGAGAGACATAGTGAGAGACAATAAAAGGAGAGTTGTACAAAAACTACTTCCTCTATTTTCCACCATAACGGGGAACATTCATATTTATCAGCATTGATACTGTTATCTACTGGAAGAGATGAAAATTCAGTTTCCACCTAGATAATCAAAACTTTTTTCCTTGGTAGTAATGTTTGCAGACTTTGCAAAACACTACTTCTGTTTTTATTCAATGCAGCTGATTAAATTCTTTGTATCTGTTTGGAGAAACTGTGTCTACATTTGGTTTGAACTCCAAGCATACAGTAGAGATCAACACGTGGTGGAAATATGAAAAGATTTAAAATATTCCACATGATATGAAGATAGTACACCAACATTATTAATGAGTAATTATATATAATCACATACACACAATATTACTGAATTAACACAAGAAGAGTAGAAAAGCTCTTTCTAATAGCATTTCCTTATCACCTATTTATTGATTGTTGCTGCTCTCTTTGATAAGATTAATCCTAAAATGAATTAAACCAGTTATTAGTAAACACTTTCAACCAATCTGATCCTACAGTATGATCACATATATTATATCTGTTATCATATGTAAAGCAGAGATGATTTCCAGTCATCTTTTCACTCTGCAGATATAAAAACAGTGAACAGACTCTCCTATTGGCTCCAGTCAGACCATCATTGATGCTTCATATGTTTGATTGTATGCAAACTCAGTGAGCTTCATTGTTACTCAGCTATAAAAACTTCCCATCAGGCCGTCAGTGGAGTTCACAGCACGTCACTTTCAACATCAACCATGTTTTCTGTAGCTCTGCTGCTGCTGCTGGCAGCTGGATGTGAGTCTGTCTGCATCTGTCAAAGTCAACAGTTCTTCTTCTGCAGTTTAACTTGATCATTTCTTACTAAACATGTTCTCTTTTTAACAGGTGTGAAGTGTGAACAGTTGACACAGCCAGCCTCTGTGACTGTGCAGCCAGGTCAGAGTCTGACCATCACCTGTCAGGTCTCTTATTCTGTTGGCAGCTACTACACAGCCTGGATCAGACAGCCTGCAGGGAAAGGACTGGAGTGGATTATAGTAGGTGCTGTGGGATATAGCACATATACCAAAGATTCACTGAAGAACCAGTTCAGTATCAACTTTGACTCTTCCAGCAAAACAGTGACTCTGAACGGACTGAATATGCAGCCTGCAGACACTGCAGTGTATTACTGTGCCAGAGAGCCACAGTGAGAGACAATAACAGGAGAACCATACAAAAACTACTTCCTCTTTTGACAACAAACACTGAACAATAATTTTGTTCAGTGTTTGTTGTCTGTACATTTGTATCACTGGTCTTGTACTTTTACATAATATTATCAATTTCATTTCAAAAACAGAGTTTAAGAATAAATCAAAGTTGCAATCCCTTTAATATATAATAAAATATATCCTCTAATTTGATGTAAATATTTTAATTGATGTGCTCATTTACACAAAAGGGACCAAATGTGCCTTACATGTATGCAAAGTGACTGATTTAAATGTGTGTAATCAGCACCAGAGCTCAGAGACTTTGTCTTTCTTGCAACACAGGTTTTGGTGATATGAGGATAAGATGGTTTCTTATTGTCTCGTTTGTGCAGATTTTACTGAGCAACATAATTCTTCTTTGATCTTGGTTCAGAGTTCCTCCTTCTTGTGCAGACTTTTTTTCATTACTTTATGTTACAATCATATTTGCAACATTGAAAAAAAATCAATCACATTATCCCACATTATTCAGTATTAAAACTTAAATAAAAATGTGTCAGGTACTCGTTCTGGAATTTTCCTTGTTCAAATTTAAAAGAACCTTTTTAAAGTCTGAACCTTTTAAATACAATTAAATACAAAACTGACTATTGTTAGAATCATACTGTATGTACATCACCACCAGAAACCTTGTTCATCAGCAAACTTAATAAAGTAGTTTCCTAATTTACATAAAATGGTTATTACGACATGATTAAAATTATTTAACAAGAACTGAAGTTCCACCTTTTCTTTCGACTAGGGAAACAGTTAAAGGAAACACCACAACACGTCCCCATCATTTAGAGTTTTTAAAAACTAAGTCAGCTGATCTACAACCCTCTGAATGTAAATTGGCCTCCATGTGTTGCCATATAAATAAGTCATGTGTGTATGAGCATCAGTGAGAGGACAGACCAGCCCACATCAGATCATCTTCATCATCAGTCATGTTCTCTGCAGCTCTGATTCTGCTGCTGAGCGCTGGATCCTGTAAGGAGCTTTTCAACTGTTTAGAAACAACTCATAATCAGATGGATGATGGAGATAATGATGATTTGTGTTTCCACAGGTGTGCACTGTATTGATCTCATCACACCAGGCTTAATGGTCGTGCAGCCTGGACAGTCTCTGACCCTCACCTGTCAGGTCTCTGGTTACTCTCTGACTGATGACAGCTATGCAACAGGTTGGATCAGACAGCGTGAAGGGAAACCGATGGACTGGATCTCTCATCAGTGGGGTACAAGTGGACTCAGTCAAAATAATGCTCTGAAGATCAAGTTCAGCTACAGCAGAGACACGTCTGCTGCAACAGTGACTCTAACAGGACAGAATATGCAGCCTGAAGACACTGCAGTGTATTACTGTGCTAGAGACTCACAGTGAGAGACAATAACAGGAGAGTCATACAAAAACTACTTCCTCTGTTTACCACCATCACTGCACATTCAGCTGTATCAGCATCTTTAATTTCAGTTTAAAAAAATCTGAGTATTGGTTGACTGAATATTGGAATCATATACTATGGTCAGGTTTTATACTCGATTCTGATTGGTCACAGGTTGTTGATTTCTTTCTAACTTTGATTAGTGTCCTCTAAGTAGTTCCTGATAATGATCAAATCATCTCTTGCTCCTTATAGTTCATGGACAGTTTATAAGTATTTTGAGAAAATGATCTATGATATATGATGTTGCCCTGCTGAACGTTGCATGCATTATTTTGCTGTGGAAACCAGAGTTTGTCAGTGAAAGCTGATAAAGAAAAATGAAGGAGAATTATCCGTATATAGGGGAGAAAAAAAAACTGGGAAAAAGAGGAAGAGGAGTAAGCGTCGGGACACTGGCAGACATGATGGTAATGAACGCTGGTTGGAGGGCCCAACAATACATTTTTACCTATAGGGCCCCAACAGACTCTCGAATCACCACTGAATATAGGTCATCTTTCCTGAAGCAGTGGTTAAAAGGCCTGGAGAATCCCACAGACTGACCTGTTCAGCCTCTGGATTCACATTTAGAGGCTATAAGATGAGCTTGGTCAGACAGGCACCTGGAAAAGGACTGGAGTGGATTGCCTTTATAAGCACATCCAGTACACCAATCTCGTACTCCTCGTCAGTCCAGAGCAGATTCCTTGCTACTAATGTTTGCAGACTTTACAAAACACTACTTCTATTTTTATTCAATGCAGCTGATTAAATTCTTTGTATCTGTTTGGAGAAACTGTGTCTACATTTGGTTTGAACTCCAAGCATACAGTAGAGATCAACACGTGGACAAAACATGTAAAGATTTAAAATATTCCACATGATATGAAGATAGTACACCAACATTATTAATGAGTAATTCTATATAATCACATACACACAATATGAATTAACATAAGAAGAGTAGAAAAGCTCTTTCTAATAGCATTTCCTTATCATCTCTTTTTATTGATTGTTTCTGCTCTCTTTGATAAGATTAATCCTAAAATGAATTAAACCAGTTATTAGTAAACACTTTCAACCAATCTGATCCTACAGTATGATCACATATATTATATCTGTTATCATATGTAAAGCAGAGATGATTTCCAGTCATCTTTTCACTCTGCAGATATAAAAACAGTGAACAGACTCTCCTATTGGCTCCAGTCAGACCATCATTGATGCTTCATATGTTTGATTGTATGCAAACTCAGTGAGCTTCCTTGTTACTCAGCTATAAAAACTTCCCATCAGGCCGTCAGTGGAGTTCACAGCACGTCACTTTCAACATCAACCATGTTTTCTGTAGCTCTGCTGCTGCTGCTGGCAGCTGGATGTGAGTCTGTCTGCATCTGTCAGAGTCAACAGTTCTTCTTCTGCAGTTTAACTTGATCATTTCTTACTAAACATGTTCTCTTTTTAACAGGTGTGAAGTGTGAACAGTTGACACAGCCAGCCTCTGTGACTGTGCAGCCAGGTCAGAGTCTGACCATCACCTGTCAGGTCTCTTATTCTGTTAGCAGCTACTACACAGCCTGGATCAGACAGCCTGCAGGGAAAGAACTGGAGTGGATCGGTAGCGGAGCTGGATCCACCAGATACTACAAAGATTCACTGAAGAACCAGTTCAGTATCGACTTAGACTCTTCCAGCAACAGAGTGACTCTGAACGGACTGAATATGCAGCCTGCAGACACTGCAGTGTATTACTGTGCCAGAGACCCACAGTGACACAACCCATCAGTAGAGCTGAACAAAAACTACTTCCTCTTTTTACTACCATCACAATATTTCATGTGATTCACAATCAACTATGAAAATTCTGAGTGTTGAACAAATACTTATCAAGTCATCAACTTCATTTTTTTTTTTAAAACACAGTTTCTCAATAAATGGAAGTTTAAGTTTTAGTCCCCTCTTACTTCAGTGACATGGAAGACACATTCAAATTGTGAATGTAGACAAGAACTAATAATATAAAATATATAGAGCAGCAGTTAAATCTACAGCATCTCTATGATACATCCTAGAAGTAATCATTCTGTAGTGAACTATTTAGATATGCATGCTTGGGGAATGTAAACTGCAGCAACAAGAAGAATTTTATAACTTCATGTGTTGAAATCTTACCATGAAAGACTTCTGACATGTGGTTAATAATATCCATCAAGCTTTACTGTTTCTGAGCACCAAGTGTCATTAATGAAAAACACAGTTTCTCCCCTTGTGAACACTTGTTCCTTAAAGCCACCAGAGGAGGAGCTCTCACACAACAAATGATTTCAACTTCATTTGACTGTAACAGTAAAGAGAGAGAGAGAAACAGTCTTAAGGCTTTATTAGATCTTCTAATAAATGTGTCACTTAAACATTGTTTCAATCCCTATCTCTGATTAATTGAGAGTTTAAGAGTAATACTCACTTTTACCAGGATTTTGAAATATTTTAATGAACGTAGTCGGTTGATTTACCATCCTGTGTATGTAAATTAGGCTCCTCTTGTTGCCATATAAGAAAGTCCACTGGGTGTGTTAATGCATCAAGTTCTCACATCAGATCAGCTTCATCATCAGTCATGTTCTCTGCAGCTCTGATTCTGCTGCTGACCGCTGGATCCTGTAAGGATATTTTCAACTGTTTAGAAACAACTCATAATCAGATGAATGATGGAGATAATGATGATTTGTGTTTCCACAGGTGTGCACTGTATTGATCTCATCACACCAGGCTCAATGGTTGTGCAGCCTGGACAGTCTCTGACCCTCACCTGTCAGGTCTCTGGTTACTCTCTGACTGATAACAGCTATGCAACAGGTTGGATCAGACAGCGTGAAGGGAAACCAATGGACTGGATCTGTCATAGGTGGGGTGGTGGAGACTTTTACCAAAATAATGCTCTGAAGAACAAGTTCAGCTACAACAGAGACATGTCTGCTGGAACAATGACTCTAACAGGACAGAGTCTGCAGCCTGAAGACACTGCTGTGTATTACTGTGTGAGAGACCCACAGTGAGCGACAATAACAGGAGAGTCGTACAAAAACTACTTCCTCTGTTTACAACCATCACTGGGAAGATTCAGCTGTCTCAACATCAAATTATAAAAATTGTTTGTGAATACGTGTCAGAAATACAAAAATCAAAATGTGATTTACTCAATATCAGACTCCTACATCATGGTCCGGAGGTATTACTGGACTGTGATTGGCCACAGAGTGTCAAATAATTTCTAACTTTGACAGTTTCTTCTCCAAGTTGTCTGTGAGTTCATGATAATGGACATTTTGTTTAACAATTCATAACCACACTCAGATGCAGAGGAAAGTCCAGGACACAAAAAACTGATAGTAAGAAAAAGTTCTCTACTCAAATGTTTGTAGGTCAAACACAGAGAGGCAGTCAGCGAGGGCAGAAAAATCCAACGAGGGCAAATCCACAAAATCCAAAGAAAGTTCAAAACCGGGAAAAGCAAACAGGGAAAATAAGGCTGGAAAGCATGAACACACTCAGGAGACGATGACAATCTGTCAGAGGGCTGGTAGAAACACAGGGGTGAATATACAGGGCAGACTTATTGCAGGTGAGACACAGGTGTGTTGGGACAAAAGGAGGGAAACCAAAGAATTGCAGGAAGATGGGCTACATGTTATTCACAAGCAGCAGATAACAACATAAAACAGGAAGTGAACACAGAACAAAAGAAAACAAAATGGCTGGACTAACAGAATATCACAAATTTTGATAAAGAAGCTGCAGAATTATTCAGTTAGCTTACAGGTGTATTTCAGTTTACTGGAACAGCAGACGCAATTATTCCTGACGAAAGTTTCAGAGTCACTCTGCAGATATAAAAACAATGAACAGACTCTCCTATTGGCTCCAGTCAGACCATCATTGATGCTTCATATGTTTGATTGTATGCAAACTCAGTGAGCTTCCTTGTTACTCAGCTATAAAAACTTCCCATCAGGCCGTCAGTGGAGTTCACAGCACGTCACTTTCAACATCAACCATGTTTTCTGTAGCTCTGCTGCTGCTGCTGGCAGCTGGATGTGAGTCTGTCTGCATCTGTCAAAGTCAACAGTTCTTCTTCTGCAGTTTAACTTGATCATTTCTTACTAAACATGTTCTCTTTTTAACAGGTGTGAAGTGTGAACAGTTGACACAGCCAGCCTCTGTGACTGTGCAGCCAGGTCAGAGTCTGACCATCACCTGTCAGGTCTCTTATTCTTTTAGCAGCTACTACACAGCCTGGATCAGACAGCCTGCAGGGAAAGGACTGGAGTGGATTGGAGTGAGATCCACTGGATACACTTTCTACAAAGATTCACTAAAGAACCAGTTCAGTATCGACTTAGACTCTTCCAGAAAAACAGCGACTCTGAATGGACTGAATATGCAGCCTGCAGACACTGCAGTGTATTACTGTGCCAGAGAGCCACAGTGACACAATCTATCAGTAGAGCTGAACAAAAACCCCTCAGAGCCTGAACACCAGTAACATGAAGCCACCAGAGGAGGAGCCCTCACACCAATAATGATTAACACCAAGCACTGAACCTGGGGAACAGAGCCTTTTCCATTGCTGCCCCTCTCCCTCTGGATCTCTCTCCCCAAACACACCTGAGACCTTTACGGACCTGCCACAATTCAAATCACTGATAGAAACATTATAAACACTGCTTTAAATTTCTAATGTTTCTTTTTGTACCATTGTTTAAAAGTGTTTTTCTTTAAATGTGACTCTGTACATCAAATAAATTAAATGTATTATAATTATTTTTATATATATTAAACACCAGTTCACTTTTACAGTAAGGAGAAAAACAGCTGTAAGACATTATGAAAATACCTTTGTATTAAACAGAATGACTCACAATTATCAGGATCACATTCACATTAGTAACTGAACCAGAGGTCTTTAGCTTCCTCTATGGTGATCTTATTCAATCAAACTTTTAGAAAATGAGATTTTAATACCACTGTTGTTCTCTGATACCCTGAGCCCATGTGACAAAATCCTCCATGAATGTTGAGAACAGAAGACACCATCAAAGAACATGATGGGGATTAACTTCCTGTTAGATGTGAATAATTTTGGTACATGTGATCACAGATGTTACTTTATGTTCAATATCTGTCAAAAAGTGGAGCTGTGTGTTATTCTGCTTTGTGTTCTTCCTGATTGGCTGCCTGAATTGATATACCGAAAAAAAGAAAAGATTAGCAAATAAAAAGGTCAGTTGCGTTGAAAATTTAAGTCCATAAGTAAAGAGGTGATATCCAAATTAAATTATTTTCTTATCTATCTGAGGAGGAGTCAATGCAAAACTCTGATGTGTTCCTCCTCTACTTATGTGAGTGCAGAGAGGACGACAGAGAACAGTGGACACACAGTTGAACATGATGGACTATAGGACAGGACTGCTGCTTTTTACTGTCTGCTGGGCAGGTGATGATCATCACTCATCTTTACTCTAAAAAGTGTTCTTAAAGTGTCACATCTGATGGTTTTCTTTTCTGTCTCTTCAGGTGTTGATGGTCAGACTCTGACACAATCTGAAGCAGTGGTTAAAAGGCCTGGAGAATCCCACAGACTGACCTGTTATGCCTATGGGTTTACAATGAGCAGCTACCATATGAGATAGGGATATAGTCCTTAACATACAGACTCAAAACAAGTTGGAGTGACTGATTCCAAAACCAAAAACTGATTCGGCTACAAAGTAATGAGAAAATGATAAACCTGATGTAGGAGTTATTACTCTCTCTACAATAAATGGAGTGGTTTACTGCTCCTCTCTCTTACACTGCTAATGTCAACCAGAAGTATATCAGCAGTTCTTCATTTTATTGAATTACATTTTAAAAGGATACTCAACAAGACTAAAGCACAGACATACTTTCCCTGTCAGAATAATTTTTAGGTTTGTAATTACCGTAGGCTTCACCACTTGAACGAAAAATCAATACCCACAAACATCCAGACCTCTTAAATCTTCACCAAGGATCCTGGAAAGGACTTTTAAACCAAACGTTAAACAACAACAAATGATTAAATAGACTAATAAAACAATAGTCTTTTCTTTCTCAATGCTGGGTCCTTAAAGCTTGAGAGGGCAGATATAGGTTTGTGTGTGAAGACATGTGCTCCCCTCTTATTGTTGTATGAACTGACAAAACTGCGTCCTGCCGACTCACTCAGCTGTGTATTACTGAGTCTGTGTACGCTCCACTGACACAAATCACCAAAAGACCAGCACAAATAATCCAGAGCAATGCAGTTCAATCACACATAATGTTGACTTTATAAAGACAACACACTCTGATAATTATGATGTGAGGAATCTTTATGTATTCACAGAACAATAGAGGATTTTTGTTTTACCTGTACATGAGGAAGAATAGCGTGCTATAAACCCAATCAGACTTCCACTGCAGCCGACATCAGTGCAGAAAAAAACGTAGAGAAGCTTGATTGTTCCTGAATATTTATAGATTAATGTTGTGTATCGTGATCCCAAGAAATGCTTGGGGAAACATTTAATTCAGTGCTCATGGAATCGGGTAGAAAATATCATCTGATAACATATCTACATTAACAATATAGCTTCATCTCAAACACACAAGCTACAATATTCCCTTTTGCATATCAAGATGAAAAGTAAGAGATCATCATTTAGGGAAAAAACATGCTTTGTCGATTTGCCATGACTGTGATATTTTAGAGTTTGCTCTGTTGCTGAAGATATTCTCTTCTTATGGAAATGTATCAGTCACAGTTTCTCTTTTGAACCTGTAGAGGGAGGTCTATGCAAACTCGTCCTCTCTTATAAACACACCGTCAGTAACTTGTGGCAGATCAATCGGACAGTTCTGAACACTTTTGAAAATCTGAGATCAGACAGCACTGAACAGAGGAATGGGTAAAAGTAGTATCTGGAGTTTATTACTTGTAGTTACTATTCATGGTGAGACAATCCATCCTGCTTTAATACTTTGTGTAAATGTCAAACCTTTTTTTCAAGTTTTGTTGCTAATGATCAATATTTCTATGACCACAGGAGTTTGGAGTGAGATCAGACTGGAGCAGTCTCCCTCTGAGGTGAAAAGACCTGGAGAGACAGTGAAGATGTCATGTATCATATCTGGGTTTGACATGACGAGCGACTATATCCACTGGATCAGACAGAAACCAGGGAGAGCTCTGGAGTGGATTGGGTGGATGAATGCTGGCAGCAATGCTGCTAGCTATGCAAGCTCCTTTCAAAGTCGCTTCAGTATGACAGAAGATGTGCCCAGCAGCACTTAGTTCCTCCAGATCCAGACACTGACAGCAGCAGATTCTGCTGTTTACTTCTGTGCTCGTGAAGACACAGTGAGTGAGGACAGTGGAGCAGCTGCACAAAAACCTCCACAGAGAATCAGCAGTGTGATCTCAATCATATCTGTTTTTTCATACCATCATACTAAGAGTTATTGATTTGATTTACCAAGAAAAAGAGGACATGAGACAAGTCTACAGTGTTCACTGAATTACGTTATTTAAACAGACCCAACATAAATCATAGTGCAAGTGTGAAATCCAGTGCAAGCAAGCAGTTGGCAACATTTGGCAATAGTGGCAAGATCGGAAGAATCCTGGCTGGGCTGAGAAAGTAGAATAAATAATTAGAGCCCGACAGATTAATCAGCCAGCAAACATTAACGGCTTATATTAGCATACCAAGTTACTATTGGTATTGGCTAATGTTATTGCAGATATGTGTCGATATCACTGCAGTTATTCACCAGTCAAATCGCCTTTTAGTTGAGTGTCATTGTATTACACTATCAGTTCTCTTTCACCAGCAGAGGGCGCTCTTTGGATTACAACAAGCATTAATACTCCAAAGAGTCAAGTGAAGCACGTCCATGCGCAGTTACTTTTCAGTTCAGTGAGCATCTTGTCTTCATGAAATATCTTTTCCACAAGTGGTATCACTGCATTTGAGGTATAAACAAAATACATTCATATATATCTATATTATCTATCCAGCTCTACAAACAGAAAATACATTTAAGAAAGATATCGGCCAATATATCAGTACCAGTTTTTTTTCTCTTCCTAATATTGATATCTGTATCGGCCCTGAAAATCACTTATTGCTCAGGTCCTACGAACAATCACAACAACCACAACAGATAATACAGACTTATGGCTACAATGCCAATTATGTGTAATATAAGTGAATATATGATTAAACTTTTATGAATAATTGCAGTCAATCAGGTCTCATATTCTTCTTTTCTCTGTTTACTGTCTGGTCACTGATGGAATTTATTTCCAGTTCCTGTGAGCAGTTTTTTTTAGCTTCTTATTGAACGGACTAAAAGTAAAATTCCTATGAACGTCCTACAAAAGCAAATGAGATGATCTGGAAGAAGATTGTTCTTTTTTTATTCTTTGTAATCTCTTTCACCGCAGGGTGTTTGTCGGGAAAGACGATATACAGCACTCTGCCAAACTCCACACAAATGATTCATAAGTGATGTTTTGATGGTTAAAAGACAGCAGGAGGATTTATTTTATCAGAAAACACAGCTTTTCTCCAGCACGGGACAAGATCAGCATAAAGAGAAGATATGCTGCGTTGACAAATATCAAACACAAATGAAAAGTTCTTCACTGTTAATTTAAGCTAGCAGAGACGAAGGAAAATCTCCTAAAATGAGGTCAACAGTGAAAGTTTCAGAGTCAACACCCTCAAGTAATTCTTTAAATATCAATAATGCTTTCCCAATCCACTCAACACATATTCGTTGAGGTAAAAAGACTTTCACAATCCTTTCAGATGAAAATATGTTTGCATGTTTTCCCAAACTGATTGTTACAAATCTGACACAGAGTACAGGATCAACTCATTTTATGTTCTTCGTGTCTAACCAGCCTTGAAAACTCCATTCATTTAAAAACACATCTAGTGTAGAGAGATGAAGCAGAATCTACTATATATGTTTTTTTCCAAAGCAACAAACATCAGAGAGTAAGTACAACTCAAGCAAGGATCTAGAGAAGAGGAAGTAACGTCTGGTTCAGACTGCACCAGTCAAATGATGTTGAAACTGACGCTGAATCTTCATGCTTTTCATTTTTAGATATGTGAGGTGTGGCAATGCAAATGTTCCCTTTTTCCATTGCTTTTAATCTCCCTGCAACTTGAGAACACACCAATCCAACAACCAGACCTATACACACATTTTTACAATGACTTTATCCGGGTGTTTAACATTTCTCATGCTATCAGTTTCTGGTAAATACACACACATATATAGCCTTGTCTTTGTATGTGTCAGGGTTTGTGTGTGGCTCTGTTCTGATCAGTCTGTTTTTCTCCACAGTGGTGCGCAGTCAGACTCTGACTGAGTCTGAACCGGTGGTAAAAAGTCCTGGAGAATCCCACAAACTCACCTGTACGTACACAGGAATATCAGATTCCAGCGCTGATATCAGCTGGATCAGACAGGCTGAAGGAAAAGGACTGGAGTGGGTTTCCTACATTTCTGCTCCGAGTGGAAGCAATAAATATTATTCCACGTCAGTCAAGAATCACCATATCAAGAGACAACAATGTGGACCAGGTGTATCTGCACATGAACAGCCTGACAGCTGAAGACTCTGCTGTTTATTATTGTGCCAGAGACCCACAGTGATACAGGAAGTCAGAGAGCTGTACAAAAACTGCTGCAGATGTTACTGTGTCTGACTAATGACTCACTGAAAGTTATGTAAAAAACAAACAAAAAAACAACAGTTTTTGTTTAGATTCACCCTTTTTTTAAACACCATGCCCTGACCCCAAGTTATCCTCCACAGATACAAATTGAAGTAGGAATAGTTCTAACACTAAGAAATGGAGAATGGTAAATGGACTTGAGCTTGTATAGCATTTGTATAGTCTTCTGACTACTAGTGCTTTTACACCCAAGGTCAGACCTACACATTCACACACTGATGGTAGAGGCTGCTATGTGAAGTGACCATCAGTGTTAACTCATCCATTCATACACATTCATACGCCACCAAAGAAGCAGCAGTAGCAACTCAGGGTTAAATGTCTTGCCCAAGGACACGTAGGCTATGTAGCTGCAGGAGCTGGGGATCAAACCCTGAACTTTCAGTTGAGAGACAGCCTACTCTACCACTAAGCCACAGCTGCCATACTCATGACTGATCCCTCCAATTGACTTATGGTCTGTGCAAACTTATTACATTTTTAATTCTCATTACAAAATGTTTGATCATTTGTTTTGATATTTAGACAATAAAATATATTTTTAACAATAGATTCCTTAAATAAAAGATTGTAATGCTTTAGTTTGAGGATTATCATAGATAATTGAAGAATAGGCATCATCTTCTATTCACCATCATCTGAATTCTTGTTTCTCAAATATTCAGATTAATATGCATACATAAACCAAAGTATCACAATGATTCATTATGACAAATTATCAATTATAAGATGAAGAAAATTATAGAATTTAAGTTCAGTGTGATTGTTACCCACTGCTAATAATAAACGTTTCCTGACGCTCCATACAGGAAACAGTGTTTAGTTTTTGTATGAGGCTTTATCACAGTGCTACGTGGGGCACTGTGATATACAGCTGTACAAAAACCTGAGAGCAACAATCTTAAACTATCCTATTTTAAAGATGGACAAAAGGGGACTGGACAAAATATCTCACATTGAACTATAAGGAAACTAACGTGTAATGGTTTTTATAAGCAGATTTTTAGGTAAAAGTTGTTTATTTAGTAGTTTGAAGTCGTAGGTAGTTCATGTATGTAAATGTTATTCTTAGTAAATCTCAACTTTAAAAAGAGTCAAAGACTCAACATGAACATACGCTTATAGGGGGACACTAGAGTTTCCTACAGATCAGGACTTGTGGTTTTCAAACCTTTAATAAGGTGTTTTTCTGGTTCTTCAGGTTTTTGTTGAAGCATTGAGTTGAGATGTATCACTGTGCTTACTTTGACTACTGGGGTCAAGGGACTGCAGTCACTGTTAATTCAGGTAAGTCACTTTAAAACCTTATTTTTAGTGATTACTATATTTATCTTTTTTTAACTGATTTTTGATGCTTGAGAAGTTGGACCCGGTCGTAATGTTTAGGTTTACAAATAGCAGAATCAGAAAGCAGAGACAGTTGGTTGGTAATGCAGCTGTTTCCTTGAAAGCATTAGAAAACGGCTTTCTTGGCATTACAACTCTATGCAGGACAGGGTTTTAAGTAAACATGACTTTGTCTGGATTTTAACTGCTGCTGGGGAGGACCTCAGAATTTTTTCCCCACATTAATATTCACCAACTTTTGTGGATATTCACAAGACCTCATACTGTGTGATGAGAGGTAAGACTACCGTTGAGCTGAGATATATTTAAGTTTTCTGTGTGAAAGGTCTCTGTGTGAAAGTATAAAATAAATATAAAGTAAATCGCAGGAAAATTGACCTTCATGGGACTTTATTTTCGCAATGAAGATTAAATTGTTGACCGTTGATATTGAGAGCATAGCTCATAAAATAACTTTCTCTCACAAATTGGCAACTATTAAACAATAGGCTTACATAAATATTCTAAATACTCATTTAATACATTATATATACAAATTATATTATTATCATGACATCTTAAGGTTTTGCTTATGTGAGGTTCTTTCATTAGTATTTTCACCTCCAATCCGTTGACTGGTGTTGACCAGACAAACAAAAATAAGATGAATGTTAGATTTTCTCATATTGTTTTCAAAATATTGTCTTATATTTGTTTACTGTGCAAACTGGCTAAATAAATTCAAAAAGTTGAAAGGTGTGAGGATTTCTGGAATCAACCTTATCTACATTTTTATTTAATCAGTAACCGTTTCTTTATTAAGTACAATTTAAAAATATATATTATTCAAACATTTGTTTCTGACAAGGATACAGGTTTAAGGAATGTGTTTTCATAATACCTCCATTTTCCGTCTATTAAAGACAATCTGGTATCCACGATTAAGTGAGTTTTAATAAAGATGGAAAATTAATTTTTAATACTTTGTAGACTGAATAAATAAAATATCGGGGGAAAAATTGCAGCTGAAAACAAAACATCAAAATAATGTAAAACAATGAGATAGTTATGAGATAGGGGCGGGCAGTAGCTCAGTCTGTAGGGACTTTGGTTGGGAAGCGGAGGGTCAGCAGCTCATTCCCCCTCACTCTGACTATTTGATTGATTGATCTAACATAGAGCACTTTGGGTCTGCCTTTTGTTATTCAGTCATTAAAATATAAAATCTATTTTGTTTACATTTAAAAAAGGCAGTTGTGATAATAATCAGTAATTTCTATTAATTTGGCTTTATAAAATCTTTTCTAAAGGAACTGCACCGACTCTGTTCCCTGTGGTTCAATGCGGCTCTGGGACTGGAAATCAAATCACTGTTGGTTGTCTGGCTCATGACTTCATCCCAAAGAGTACTTTCCAGTGGACGGATGAAAGTGTCAAAGTTGAAAGTAGGTGATTTTTAACCTTCTATCATGGCTCTTTTACGTTTTGTCCAAATGCATTTTCTTGTTTTTATGTTCAGAATTGTCTATATATTTCCATCCAGTATTATTGAAGAAATTCTTTCAGCTTGATCTGATTTCAACTTAATCTCTATCTCTGCTCTTTCATTCACTTGCGTAGTGCCCGAACTCCCTCCACAGATAACGTTGGTATTGGTGCCAAGAGGAGACACTCAGGCTCTGATGTGTTCAATTTATGATTTTTTTCCCAATGAATTGACAGTAAAATGGAAGAAAAATGAAATAGAAGAAACTGGCTTCACTACTTGGCCCCCCAAATCATTCAGGAACACGTTTTCAGCTGTCAGTGTTCTGAATGTGAAGAACACAGACTGGGAGAGTAAAGCCGTGTACACATGTGAGGTGAAACACAAAGTTTTCTATTTCTATGATTTCAGAGAAAGAAAGGCTAACTGGCTTTTATCAAGCCAGCTAACTCGACTCACCTGAGCATGCCACACATGTGTTCCAGACGGACAATGGTGTGTAAAATCACAGCGGTCAATATAGTGTAGATGATTTCGGTTAGTTTTAGCTGGCTTTTATCAACCTAGCTAGGTCGACTCACCTGGAAATTCCTGCTCTTTGTTCATTTGAATGTCGGATGTGTTGCAGACGGGCAATGGCAGAAATTTACGACAAATGTACAGAAAGTGATTTCAGTTTGTTATAACATTTTCTAGAGTTTTCCTATGAAGGATTTTGGCTTTTTTTTTTTTTTCAAAGGTACACAACACACTCAGGCTTCCCCTCAATAGTTGATCAAATTTCAAGTTTAATACTCCAACTAGAAGCTGTATCATCGTTCGTCTGAGTGTCTGTCAGTCCTTTTCAAGTGTTACTTACCTTTACGGAAGGTGGACTTGTGAGGAAGATAAGTTGCATGTTTTTTATGTTATGTGAGAGAGTCCAGATAAGCTCTAGTCAAGTCAAGATCCAATGATTTATGTTGGGAACAGTAAGTGAGTAAAGCACCTGTTTTATGCGGCATTACTATGAAGCCACACAACCATTCTCCACTAGCTACAAAGTTTTCTAGTGAGAAGCCTAAGACAAACTGATTCATCTGCAAGGTCTTCAATCTACAGCTCAGAGGGCCAAAGTGACAGAACTCTCCGTGCTGTTCTAGTTAATAATCAAATTAATATAATAATCATTTGTTGAGGGGCACCGATAGCCTAGTGGTTAGTGTGCAAACCCCATGTAACCCCCTCTCTCTCTCTGCAATTTCTGACTCTTTCCACTGTTTCCTATATCTAAATAAAGGTATAAAATAAATATATCATGATTTGTTGACTAGCAGACGCCAAGCCTAGAATAAAGACTACTAGTCGACTAGAAAACTATTTAGAGGCGTCAGCCCTACATACTAAAACACACCTTTGTTATGTACCTCTGGATGTTTGAGTAAGCGTCCAATTCCACGTCTCCATGTTGCTGGTCGGCGTCCTTTCCCACCACACGCTCGGCTCTGATGAACACAAACAATCAGAGTAGGATTATCAAACAGAGGGAAGAAATCTGGAGAAAGACCTCCTTGTCTTAATATCCAAAATTACCGTCACATCAGAGCTCCAGAGTTTCTATCTATCCTGACCTTATGTGTACAACTCCTTGTAAGGGAATTATTTGACTATTGTGACTGAAAAAATAAAAATAATAAAAAGAGTTATGAGTTCATCATCAACCAGTTTATGATCAGAGAGAGCGACGCATGCTCTGCTTCCTCAGAAGTT
This sequence comes from Labrus bergylta, assembly GCF_963930695.1. Taxonomy (NCBI): domain Eukaryota; kingdom Metazoa; phylum Chordata; class Actinopteri; order Labriformes; family Labridae; genus Labrus; species Labrus bergylta. The sequence continues at coordinate 16,757,756 of NC_089210.1, forward strand.
CACAGGACAACTTGGGTGAAATATCTCTTGATTTTTAAACTAAATATTTCAAAAATGATGGCAGATTTTCCAGCAGCTTCCAGGCTAGGTGACCCTTAAACTCCTGTCAATGCTTTATATATTACTGCACAGCTGGGCATCTTGGACACACTTTTTATGCCGGTTTAGACTGCATTATCAATTATATACGTTGTTTTCTATCAGGAACAATTTTGGCTGGTGTGGATACCCTCTATTCATGTTCCACAGTAAAGTTAGTTTAATGTTGTAGGGCTGTCACCATTAACTAGTAAATTGTGATTAATTAAAGTCTGAAATGAATGCATCATTATGTTTTTCAAAGCACATGCTATTTTGTCCCTTTAGCCTCCCCGTAGATAGTCGTCCTCAGTGTCTCCCTGTAGTCTCAGTGATGTAAAAGAAGGACACTGCTGCATCTTTGAATGTCTCATTTCACTTCAACAAACTCTCAGACAGCTCAGCTGACAAGTCCAAAGTAATATCTACCTTATGACATCGCACATTGACCTTATGACATCGCACATTGACCTCATGACATCACACATTGACCTTATGACATCACACATTGACCTCATGACATCACACATTGACCTCATGACATCACACATTGACCTTATGACATCACACATTGACCTCATGACATCACACATTGACCTTATGACATCACACATTGACCTCATAACATCACACATTGACCTTATGACATCACACATTGACCTCATGACATCACACATTGACCTCATGACATCACACATTGACCTCATGACATCACACATTGACCTTTGTTGCCATTCCTTTGAGCAGTTTGACGTCAGTTTGGGATCCCTAACCACTTACTGTTTCCGTGCTTAAGTTCATGTTGTAACCTTCCATCTACCAGAAGGGCCTTACTGTATTTCAAAACAAAAGGATTGTATTCAACCAGCAAGTAGAGTATTCTCAGCTAAAGAGAGTACAAAAATTCAAAATAAAAGTTAGCATTTTTTGTAAATGCGAAAATGGAATTTTGAACATGTGTTTAAAAATGCAATTAATCCCAATTAACTATTGAAATGTTCTGATTAATAAATGTAATCCTTTACATACACTATTTATAAAAATATAAATAGTGTAAATAATTTTCCCTCTTTTTTGAGGTAACTGGAGTGACAGTCTCATAGGATATCTACCAGGACTAATTGGTTAGTTTCATTCATTTTATTCATTTAGCATTGGATGTAACTAAACATAAACAAATAACAGAAGCTCAAATGTATTTATGAAGGTAAAATGTGGAGAAAAAAACTCTACTAAGGATTAATGAGCACTTTACTATAGCTGTTACACTCTGGATTACAGATCTTATCATCCAGATGTGAGAAAACTTGTTAGACACAAACCACACATCCTCATGACTATTATTTTATATTTTTCAGAATACTGTTTACAGTGTAAACCTTAGCTATGTAGCCTGTCAGTAACCATCACATGAACACAGACAGTGCAACATAGCTAAATATAATAAATGTTTAACCATAACTGATTCACCACTTCTACTTGGTGTGAAGAAAAACGTCAACAGAAGATGCTAACTCCTCGACGAACCTTCAACGTTTCCAGCAAACGGCTCATTCCTCTCGTCTCGACGATATTAAAACTTAGGAATGTGTTTTTCTTCTTCAATTCTTGCTACATTGTTTACAGTCCAACAAGAAACTTGTGATCTGTAAATCAAGATCATGTTATTGGACATCATCCACCATGTGGTCATACATACAATTATTTATTCAATCCATTCTTGCTCTGTTCACCAAAGTGCTTTACAGCCCACACAGAAATACTGTTTGCAAATAAGAGAAGGAAATTACCTTGCCCTTTCTCTGGAATTTATCTGGCTAAGTAGCACCTACTCGACAAATTTCTTCTTTAACAGGCTGTTACATCAAGAGATTAAAGTCGAATATTAACGATCAGAGCACAAGAGTTAAAAAATGAATAATGTAGTTGTTGTTTTAAAACCACTAGAGTGCTGTCAGTGTCAGTTATTTAAAGTTGACATTCAGATCTTCTGTTCTCATTGATCTAAACCCATTTAGGCAAAGCACTCTGATGAAGTTTTTGCATTTAATCAAACAGGTTTCAGTTCCTCTGCAGCTGGTTTCCACTAAAGGCTGTGGGAATTTCTCTGAATGTCTTTGTGCTCAAACACCTGCGAACACTGAAACAAAACTATCAGAATCCAGAGTGTCAATGCAAATCTGCAGCGTTAGGCTTTCTACACGACCACAGCTGCACTCACTGGACAACGAGTACAAACAGGAGGAACACAAAAGCTTATAAATATTCTGCTTCTATAACACAAAACGTTAAAATCACTCATAGGTTGTAACTTATTCATGACTATGCTGCTAACAGTTCATGAATAAAGTTCATATCAATTCAGCTGGCAGTTAAACAGTTAGCAAGACATGGAAAGTATTTTTCAGAAAACATAATTTTCTTGATTTGAAAAAACAACAACAAAGAAACTCAGCATGACTCCATGATTGTGTCGAGATAAATAAATTGCACCCAAAAGCATGTTTAACAAAAAAAAATTCACACTAATTGCAGGCACAGTGTAAGAGCTAAAACTGGGGGTCTCTTGTACGACCATTTACTGCAGTGCTTTATGTTGACTGTGGGTGTCGCTGTAAGACTTCTGCTCAGGTATGCATATTAGAAAGAGTCAGGTGTGTGATCCAGGAAGGTTTCTGAATGTGAGGTTTGCTGTTACTGTGAGTTTGGGGAAGTTTGTTTGGCTCAGTGATGGACTTTAATTCACATTGTTGCATGTTTGGATCAACAAACTGTTCTAACCACAACCCGGTGTGGCTGTCAGTCATTTGTAAAGGTTGAGTGTAAACTAAGGAAAAGCGTGTCAGCCAGGTCACTCCTTGATCAAGCATCTCAACAACTCAGTACTAGACTGACCTCCTTTACACACAGCGTTAAGTTCAAACTATATAAAATGGAAAATATTGACGTCAAGATGTCGCTTTCTAAGTCAAAAAGGAAAGTTGACAATGAACACAGACAGTTTCAAGAACGATGGACATTACAGTATTTTTTTGTGGAGTTTAGTGGACATGCAACCTGCCTGATATGTCAGGAAAGAATTGCCGTTTTAAAGGAGTACAATCTCAAACATCATTACTGCACTAAACACGGAGAGCAGTATGAAAAGTACCAGGGAGAGGAGAGGAAACAGCGTGCCACGCAGCTACAGAGAGGACTTCTTTCTCAGCAAAGTCTTTTCCACAAATCCAAGAAGGAGGCCGATGCTGCTGTTGAAGCAAGTTACGTGTTGAGTGAATTAATTGCCAGAACGGGGAAACCATTCACGGAAGGACAGTTTTCTGAAGGAGTGAATGTTGCATGTTGACATTCTGTGTCGAGAAAAGAAGAGTTTGTTCAACAATATTTCTCTATCGGCAAACACTGTGGCAGAGCGGATTAGCAGTTTATCAAGTGACATTTATGACCAGTTATGTGACAGAGCAAAACGTTTCACTGCATACTCTGTGGCGCTTGATGAAAGCACTGATAAAACGGACACTGCCCAGCTGTCCATATTCATCAGGAGTATTAATGACCAATTCGAAGTGACTGAAGAGTTGATGAGTTTGTGCGCAATGCACGGCCGCTCTACAGCTGAGGACAGTTTTCAGCAGCTCTCTGATGCGATTAAGCGCGGGTTTGCCATGGAATAGACTGGTTGGCATCACCACTGACGGAGCCCCGTCCATGACAGGCAAAAAAAAAACGGACTAGTAGCGCTGGTACAGAGAAAATTAGAGGAGGAAAGTGTAGATCCAGCAGTTGTTCTGCACTGCATTATACACCAACAGGCACTGTGCAGCAAATGCCTGAAATATGAACATGTCATGTCTGTTGTCCTGAAATGTATAAACTACATCAGGTCCAGGGGTTTACAGCACCGCCAGTTCCGGGCCTTTCTAGAGGAGATTGAGTCAGCATATAGTGACGTACTTTACTTTACTGAGGTGCGCTGACTCAACAGGGGAAACGACTTGAAGAGATTTTTTGAGTTAAGAGCAGAGGTGAGGAGATTTATGGAGGATGGCAGAATGGATGTTCCTGATTTGCATGATCCTAAATGGGTTATGGACCTTGCATTCCTAGTGGACATAACACAGCAGCTGAACATCCTCAACCTGAAGCTCCAGGGTCCTGATCAGCTCATAACAGCAGCATATGAAAGTGTGAAAGCCTTCTGCACAAAACTGAGATTGTGGAAAACTCAGCTCTCTGCCAAAAACCTCAGTCATTTCCCAGCATTCAGATCTCTTGTGGAACAGGGCACAGCATTCAGTGGTGATGAATATACCTCTGCTATTGACAATCTTCTGCAGGAGTTTGATCAGCGTTTTGCTGACTTCAAGGAACACCGGGTCACTTTCCAGGTATTTGCAGACCCTTTTTCAGCTGATGTTGAGAGTGTCCCAAGTGTGTTGCAAATGGAACTTGTTGACCTGCAGTGTAACAGTGAACTGAAAAATAAATTCAGAGAGGTACAGGGAAGGCAGACCTGACTGGACAGTTTCTAAGAGAATTACCTGCATCCTTCCCAGAGCTATCCAAATTGTTCAGTCGTGTAATGTGCCTTTTTGAAAACACATATCTGTGTGAGAAACTTTTCTCGACAATGAACTTTAATAAATGCAAGCAAATAAAATCCAGGCTTAGTGATGCACACCTTGAAGCTGTACTCAGGGTTTCAACTGTGACCTCCATCAAGGTAAATGTGGCTCATCTGTGTGAGCAGAAGCGCTGCCAGGTGTCTGGCAAGAAATAAAATGCAGGATTAATGTACTGGTATTTTGAGTAACTGCATTTTTTGGTTCAGTGCAGGTTTTATTTATTATTTGATTAAGTTATTTTAGTTATTTAAGTTATAAAGCAAACACAAAAGACTTGCACTACTAAATAAAAGCAGATGTTTTGAAAAATGTATATAAACTGCTGTTTGTATTAGTGATGTGTGACAAAATTTTGCGGAAACAAAAAGTACATTTGTAAAAATAAAGTCCTTTTTGTGGTGCTTGAACTTTGTAGTGGCCCTCCTTTAAGTCGACAGTACTCCCAGTGGCCCCATGCCAGTTTGAGTTTGAGACCCCTGCTTCAGAGTCTGAACACCAGTAACATGAAGCCACCAGAGGGGGAGCCCTCACACCAATAATGATCATAACACCATTAAAACTGACAGTACTGATGGGTTGTGTTTAAAAACAGTTAGTTACTTTCTACCTCAGCAGTGTATACTTGTTGTTTGTATGAAATAAAGAAGACCTAGCATCTTGGTTACATTTAAATGTAATAACTGTGTCTCTCATATTGCAGCTTCTACTGTGCAGTGTGTACTTCAGGCATTTATTGAGTAAGGCCCTGCATTAGTATCTCTATAGTGCAGCTCTTGTTCATTACATTATCCCGTCGATCATGCAAAATGTATTATTGTCCTCCTGATATTTATTGTGAAAGGCCTAAATACATGCAATCAATAATCATTATCTGTCTTTCCCCACTCCTCTTCCCTTCACACAGTCACAACTTCATCTTTTCTTTCCATTCTTTAACCACATCGCCAGATGACGGTACCCCGCTCAGCTCTGATTTCATTCAGTTACTGCTCCTTCTTGGACAGGTGAGTCTTATCAGACACAGGTGAAAACAATAAGAGCTAGGCACACATTATGAAAATACCTTTGTTTTAAACAGAATAACTCACAATTATCAGGATCACATTCACATCAGTAACTGAACCAGAGGTCTTTAGCTTCCTCTGTGGTGATCTTATTCAATCAGACTTTTAGAAAATTAGATTTTAATACATGTGATCACAGATGTTACTGTATTTTTCATAACTGTCAAAAAGTGGAGATGTGTGTTCTTTTGCTTTGTGTTCTTACTGAATGTCTGTCTGAATTGAAATACCGAAAAAAAAAAAAAAAAGATTAACAAATAAAAAGGTCAGTTGCGTTGAAAATTTAAGTCCATAAGTAAAGAGGTGATATCCAAATTAAATTATTTTCTAATCACTCTGAGGAGGAGTCAATGCAAATCTCTGATGTGTTCCTCCTCTACTTATGTGAGAGCAGAGAGGACGACAGAGAACAGTGGACACACAGTTGAACATGATGGACTATAGGACAGGACTGCTGCTTTTTACTGTCTGCTGGGCAGGTGATGATCATCACTCATCTTTACTCTAAAAAGTCTTCTGAAAGTGTCACATCTGATGGTTTTCTTTTCTGTCTCTTCAGGTGTTGATGGTCAGACTCTGACAGAATCTGAAGCAGTGGTTAAAAGGCCTGGAGAATCCCACAGACTGACCTGTTCAGCCTCTGGATTCACATTCAGCAGCTACCATATGAACTGGGTCAGACAGGCTCCTGGAAAAGGACTGGAGTGGATCGCTTTTATTAGTAGCAGTGGTGGTAGCATCTACTACTCTAATTCAGTCAAAAGCCGGTTCACCATCTCCAGAGACGACAGCAGACAGCAGCTGTATCTGCAGATGAACAGTCTGAAGACTGAAGACACTGCAGTGTATTACTGTGCCAGAGACCCACAGTGACACAATCCATCAGTAGAGCTGAACAAAAACTACTTCCTCTTTTTACCACCATCACAATATTTCATGTGATTCACAATCAGCTATGAAAATTCTGAGTGTTGAACAATTACTTATCAAGTCATCAACTTCAATAGCTTTTTTAAAAACACAGTTTCTCAATAAATGGAAGTTTAAGTTTTAGCCCCCTCTTACTTCAGTGACATGGAAGACACATTCAAATTGTGAATGTAGACAAGAACTAATAATATCAAATATATAGAGCAGCAGTTAAATCTACAGCATCTCTATGATACATCCTAGAAGTAATCATTCTGTAGTGAACTATTTAGATGTGCATACTTGGGGAATGTAAACTGCAGTTAGAAGCAGGGCCGTCCCTGGCCAAATTGGGGCCCTAAGCAGAATTTTATTTTGAGGGCCCCCCCATGACAACATGACTCTATCACGAAATGCCATTTAGGTGTACAACCTTTATTAGTCGGAACAAATCAAATGAATAGCCTCTATCAACAATGGAACAGGCCTTTTACAGATGCACACATCTGCATTTTCTGGATGCAAAGTCATCAATGAGGTCATCATATGACAGCTGCTGTGCCTTAAAAGGCCCTCGGCGCACAAATTCAACCCGGTCGATGTCTGATAGGTGTGCTGGCCACAGAGCAGGATCAACTGGTTGTGCACTTGGAGTAGTGATAGTATCATATTTAGCTGAAGAGATGTTGCTTGATGGCCCTGGTGATATGCTGGGTGCTGCTGCATTTGTATCTGTTGACATGGTGCTTGATGGCCCTTGTGACGTACTGGGCGCTGGCGCCGTGTCACCCTTAGTAACAAACTTCAGCATTGACGCTGTTATGACAAGAAATCCATCATACAAGCAGATTATTAAGATTTGTTTTGGTCTTAATGATAAATTACACAATGAAATTAATGTAAATACTAGCCTCACAAAGATTAAAATGCAATTAATGCAAATATGACTACAACTAATGATAATATTCATTATGATTTGATTTGATGACATTTCTATATTTAAATGTTTTTAGATACTTGTTTTTACATTTTCTACTTAGGTTCTATATTTCTACACTGCTGTTTGCTACTGCAATGTTTTAAATCTCTCCATTGTGGGTCAAATAAAAGATTATCTTCATTTATCTTATTTTATCTAATCTTATATGACTGTTATAAATTAAATTCACCAATAGATGGCGACATTTTACCTCCATAAAAATAGCCCAAAACTTCTATTGATAGCATAGATTGATAGGCTATAAACCTGAGCCAACACACGACCACCAACTGGTCAATTAACCACTCCTTTTTCAACAGAGGTGAATGTATATGCAGTTAACAAGACATTCAATAAATGATAATCAGGGCCGCTGGAACATTTAATCTCCAGTCCACATCTAGACAGAATGATCCTCTCTTCTGTCTCATGATTAGCAGGCTAGCAGCTGGGGTGTTTATGCCACAAAGTTTTTCTTTTTTATTTCAACAACATACCCACCTTCAAGTGAAGCACGAGCCTCCTGTTGTTTTGACTTTTTCTTTCTTTTGCTTGCTCCCGATTCACATTGCCGTTTGGAGGCCATCTCTTCACCTGCCTGTTGGCGCATCTGACCGCTGATTGGTCAGATGCTGCGTGCTGTCAATCATTGCGGCAACGCGTGCGGTGTCAGATTACTCGTCTCTTTTTTTTTCTCTCCTGCCTCGGGCTGACTTGTTGCTCTAGGCGCGCCTCACGGCAGCGATGCGCATCATTTGCGCAATTGCAGAGAATGCGTCCCCTTGCGCAAAATGGGGCCCCCCGTGGACCGTGGGGCCCTACACACAGCGCGTGTTCTGCGTGTAGGGTGGGGCGGCGCTAGTTACAAGACAGTTTATATAACTTCATGTGTTGAAATCTTACCATGAAAGACTTCTGACATGTGGTTAATAATATCAATTCAATTCAATTCAATTCAAATTCAATGATAAAGAGGTCATAAATAATTGTTATAAGCGGTTAAATGAGTGGTCTTAAAAATAAATAAGAAATAGATCATTTGTTCATGAGCCTGATAGATGTGGGAGCAAAGCTTGACATGGCTCGATTAGTCCGGAAAGTGAGAGATCTGTATCTGTGGCCTGAGGGGAGACGGTTGTAGAGATGGCAGAGTGAGTGTGTGCTGTCTGAGGCTATGTGTTGTCCTTTTAGTTTTGTTCTCCTGTTGTAGATACTGATCAGTGGTTCCTGTTGCTGCACGATTATTTTGCTGCTTATTGTTATGATCCTGTTTAATGGGTTACGATGAATGTTTGACATAGACCCAAACCAGGCTGTGATGTTGAATGTTAAAACTGTCCGTCAAGCTTTACTGTATCTGAGCACCAAGTGTCATTAATGAAAAACACAGTTTCTCCCCTTGTGAACACTTGTTCCTTAAAGCCACCAGAGGAGGAGCTCTCACACAACAAATGATTTCAACTTCATTTGACTGTAACAGTAAAGAGAGAGAGAGAAACAGTCTTAAGGCTTTTTTAGATCTTCTAATAAATGTGTCACTTAAATATTGTTTCAATCCGTATCTCTGATTAATTGAGAGTTTAAGAGTAATACTCAATTTTACCAGGATTTTAAAATAATTTAATGAACGTAGTCGGTTGATTTACCATCCTGTGTATGTAAATTAGTCTCCTCTTGTTGCCATATAAGAAAGTCCACTGGGTGTGTTAATGCATCAAGTTCTCACATCAGATCAGCTTCATCATCAGTCATGTTCTCTGCAGCTCTGATTCTGCTGCTGACCGCTGGATCCTGTAAGGATATTTTCAACTGTTTAGAAACAACTCATAATCAGATGAATGATGGAGATAATGATGATTTGTGTTTCCACAGGTGTGCACTGTATTGATCTCATCACACCAGGCTCAATGGTTGTGCAGCCTGGACAGTCTCTGACCCTCACCTGTCAGGTCTCTGGTTACTCTCTGACTGATAACAGCTATGCAACAGGTTGGATCAGACAGTGTGAAGGGAAACCAATGGACTGGATCTGTCATAGGTGGGGTGGTGGAGACTTTTACCAAAATAATGCTCTGAAGAACAAGTTCAGCTACAGGACAGACACGTCTGCTAGAACAGTGACTCTTACAGGGCAGAGTCTGCAGCCTGAAGACACTGCAGTGTATTACTGTGTGAGAGAGACACAGTGAGAGACAATAACAGGAGAGTCGTACAAAAACTACTTCCTTTATTTACCACCATAACGGGGAACATTCATATTTATCAGCATTGATACTGTTATCTACTGGAAGAGATGAAAATTCAGTTTCAACCTACATAATTAAAACTTTTTTCCTTGGTACTAATGTTTGCAGACTTTGCAAAACACTACTTCTGTTTTTATTCAATGTAGCTGATTAAATTCTTTGTATCTGTTTGGAGAAACTGTGTCTACATTTGGTTTGAACTCCAAGCATACAGTAGAGATCAACATGTGGACGAAACATGTAAAGATTTAAAATAATCAACATGATATGAAGATAGTACACCAACATTATTAATGAGTAATTATATATAATCACATCCACACAATATGAATTAACATAAGAAGAGTAGAAAAGCTCTTTCTAATAGCATTTCCTGATCACCTATTTATTGATTGTTGCTGCTCTCTTTGATAAGATTAATCCTAAAATGAATGAAACCAGTTATTAGTAAACACTTTCAACCAATCTGATCCTACAGTATGATCACATATATTATATCTGTTATCATATGTAAAGCAGAGATGATTTCCAGTCATCTTTTCACTCTGCAGATATGAAAACAGTGAACAGACTCTCCTATTGGCTCCAGTCAGACCATCATTGATGCTTCATATGTTTGATTGTATGCAAACTCAGTGAGCTTCCTTGTTACTCAGCTATAAAAACTTCCCATCAGGCCGTCAGTGGAGTTCACAGCACGTCACTTTCAACATCAACCATGTTTTCTGTAGCTCTGCTGCTGCTGCTGGCAGCTGGATGTGAGTCTGTCTGCATCTGTCAAAGTCAACAGTTCTTCTTCTGCAGTTTAACTTGATCATTTCTTACTAAACATGTTCTCTTTTCAACAGGTGTGAAGTGTGAACAGTTGACACAGCCAGCCTCTGTGACTGTGCAGCCAGGTCAGCGTCTGACCATCACCTGTCAGGTCTCTTATTCTGTTAGTGGCTCCTACACAGCCTGGATCAGACAGCCTGCAGGGAAAGGACTGGAGTGGATTGGAATGAGATACACTGGAGGCACTCACTACAAAGATTCACTGAAGAACCAGTTCAGTATCGACTTAGACGCCTCTAACAACAGGGTGACCCTAAACGGACTGAATATGCAGCCTGCAGACACTGCAGTGTATTACTGTGCCAGAGACCCACAGTGACACAATCCATCAGTAGAGCTGAACAAAAACCCCTCAGAGCCTGAACACCAGTAACATGAAGCCACCAGAGGAGGAGCCCTCACACCAATAATGATCATAACACCAGTTCAATGACACAAATAGTCTATATTAAAGTGTACATGGCTATACAATGAGGAACTGATGTAAAAAAAAGATTCATAATACTTTTGGTGGTATGAGACATTCCCTAGAAAGGCATTTTTTGAATCCATCTAAATGTATGCAAAACAAAGGGACCAATTACTTTAGGTTTGCATACATCATTATTTTTGTGTGAATAAATCATATTATATCATAGAACATTTAGTGACCTTCTCTCTGATTAGGAGGAGTCAATGTAAATCTCTGATGTCTTCCATCACTACATAAGTGTTGCAGATTGAAGCACAAACACACTCTGTACACTTGACAAAGACGAAAGCTTTCACAATGACAGAACCTGAGTGTTTGGTTCTATTTCTCATCCTGTCACTAAACTGGACAGGTAAGAACGGTGACTATTTCTTCAGACAAACTTGTTGGTGCATTACAGTATCTAACAAGCTGTTTATATGTCTGCAGGTACTGAGGGTCAAACACTGATTGAGTCTGACGCTGTGGTTAAAAGGCCTGGAGAATCTCACGCACTGACCTGCACATATTCAGGGTTTTCTAGTCATCCTCATAACGCTTGGATCAGACAGGCTGCTGGGAAAGGACTGGAGTGGGTCGCTTATATTAGTAGTGGTGGTAGCATCTACTACTCTAATTCAGTCAAAGGCCGGTTCACCATCTCCAGAGACAACAGCAGACAGCAGGTGTTTCTGCAGATGAACAGTCTGACGATGGAAGATTCTGCTGTTTATTATTGTGCTCGAGAGCCACAGTGACACAAGAGGAAGCAACGCAGTACAGAAACCTAAACTGTCAAAACATGACAAGAATATTTTTTTACATGACGTAATTACAAACCCGATAAAGTCTGAAATAAAATCATGAAGCGACCAGAGGAGGAGCCCCCAGACCAGGAAGGATTAAAACACCAGTTAAATAATGAGGAGAGAAAAATACACATGTAGAGATGTAAAAGTCAAAGCAAAAGAGCAAAGTTTACTTTGAGATACAATTATACTACAAGTACAATAATGCAATGCAAAGCTCTAGATTTACCGGTCGATCATCATTCCAACCCTCACCTATGGTCATGAGCTAAGTGTAGTGACCGGAAAAATCAGATTGTGGTTCCAAAAAGATCAAGATTCATAACCCTGATGGTAGTATGAGAGATTCCCAAAAAATATATATTTTTAAAACAAGTAATCAAATCTCGATGGTTCAATCAAATATATTTGTCAGCTAATCAAACTACTGCATCATTGATTACCTACAAACAAAACAAAAAACTTTTCATGTTATCAAGTTAATCTCTGCTTTCACTCCACTGGCATGATACAACTGATGACCTTTCAACTTAAAGTATCCAAGACAGAAGTCAAATGTTATTTCTCTCTGAGGAGGAGTCAATGCAAATCTCTGATGTGTTCCTCCTCTACTTATGTGAGAGCAGAGAGGACGACAGAGAACAGTGGACACACAGTTGAACATGATGGACTATAGGACAGGACTGCTGCTTTTTACTGTCTGCTGGGCAGGTGATGATCATCACTCATCTTTACTCTAAAAAGTCTTCTGAAAGTGTCACATCTGATGGTTTTCTTTTCTGTCTCTTCAGGTGTTGATGGTCAGACTCTGACACAATCTGAAGCAGTGGTTAAAAGGCCTGGAGAATCCCACAGACTGACCTGTTCAGCCTCTGGATTCACATTCAGCAACTACCATATGAACTGGGTCAGACAGGCTCCTGGAAAAGGACTGGAGTGGATCTCTTTCATACACACATCCAGTTCTTATATCTCTTACTCCTCGTCAGTCCGGGGCAGATTCACCATCTCCAGAGATGACTCCAGCAGTAAACTCTATCTTCAGATGAACAGTCTGCAGACTGCAGACACTGCAGTGTATTACTGTGCCAGAGAGACACAGTGAGAGACAAGAGCAGGAGAGTCGTACAAAAACTACTTCCTCTATTTATCACCATCACGGGGAACTTTCATATTTATCAGCATTGATGCTGTTATCTACTGGAAGAGATGAAAATTCAGTTTCAACCTTCATAATTAAAACTTTTTTACTTGGTACTAATGTTTGCAGACTTTGCAAAACACTACTTCTGTTTTTATTCAATGCACCTGATTAAATTCTTTGTATCTGTTTGGAGAAACTGTGTCTACATTTGGTTTGAACTCCAAGCATACAGTAGAGATCAACATGTGGACGAAAAATGTAAAGATTTAAAATATTCCACATGATATGAAGATAGTACACCAACATTATTAATGAGTAATTATATGTATTTCTATATAACCCTAACCCTAACAAAACATTTTCTTGTAATGTGGTTAACTAAGTGGGCTATAATGAACTTGACTTACTTGCCTGGTGGTAATGGTAAGGTTAGCTAACATCAACAGTCACTTTATATTTGTTTCAGCTTCAACTGACACTGACTATTGATTACATATTGAATTAGAAATGATGATTAGCTGAGCCTACTAGGCAATATGGCCATAGTATAAATAGTATAATATACAGTATTTGAAAATGTATAAAAGGCAACTTTAGTGAGACTGTCAGAATGGACCTGGAGCATGTTTTTTGTTTTTTACTGTTTTAACACATAAAGCTGCTGCCATACATCCTGAATTCATGTACTACAAGGACTTATTTTTATTCATACTAGTTCTACTTCATACTTTTACTTTACTTCTTTGTATATGGAGAATATTCAGAAAGGATTGTCCATATGATAATGTTCACTGTTCAGCTGGAGCTGCTTTTGTTCTAATGTTGTTTTTTCCCTTTACAGAATCCTTGTGGCAGTTTCAGTCTGGAAGGAGAAATCAGAGGGAGGTGCAGGTCCAGGGAACAAGTTTCCCTCAGAGGACAGGTTGTTTATTCAGTTTTGAAACTATAACAGACTTTTTTTTTCACTTCTCTGTTTAAAATGTATTTACCAATACTCTTTTATTCACTTTTTATACATTGGAAATGGCTTTTGCTAAATGTCTAAATGTAAATATTTGTGCTAGATTTTTTGCCTATTTAACCTTGATGTTCTTAAAGTGTATTTTCTTTGTTTATGTCAGAGTTTAAATAAAGAAAGATGTGGTTTGAGAAGACACTTTGAAGTTTTATTGTTTGTCTTAACATTTTACGTTGCAATTTCAAAGGCACTGTTTATTTATTATTTTAAAACATGGTGTTTTATAACCTGACATGCAAGGAATCATTTATCAAATCACTAGGTTTAGAAAATAAATATATTGTGTCCATTTTGGTAGAAGGAAATTAATCTATAGCGAGGTGTATTATTTACAATTCACAGTAAAAATCTGAAAATAAACAGTATTAAACAGTTCATTCTTTCAACAGTATTTTCCTGTTAAGGTTTAAAATCACAACTTTTTGCTTTATTTACAAAAACGGTAGAAAACTGTAAATTTCAGCAACAGCAATATACCGTTAATTTTACTGTAACTTCCTGGCAACCCTACTGCCAGTTGTTTACCGTTTTTTAACAGGGGGAATTTCTAAGAGTGTGGATACGAGCAAACCTCAGTGACATAAATCACATATATTTGGCAGCTGTTCCGACTCCTGTATCATTGTATACATAAAAAAGGTAATAATAAACTTTTCCTGTTATCAAGTTAATCTCTGATTCCACTCTACTGGCATGATACAACTGATGACCTTTCAACTTAAAGTATCCAAGACAGAAGTCAAATGTTATTTCTCTCTGAGGAGGAGTCAATGCAAATCTCTGATGTGTTCCTCCTCTACTTATGTGAGTGCAGAGAGGACGACAGAGAACAGTGGACACACAGTTGAACATGATGGACTATAGGACAGGACTGCTGCTTTTTACTGTCTTCTGGGCAGGTGATGATCATCACTCATCTTTACTCTAAAAAGTCTTCTGGAAGTGTCACATCTGATGGTTTTCTTTTCTGTCTCTTCAGGTGTTGATGGTCAGACTCTGACACAATCTGAAGCACTGGTTAAAAGGCCTGGAGAATCCCACAGACTGACCTGTTCAGCCTCTGGATTCACATTCAGCAGCTACTACATGGCTTGGTTTAGACAGGCTGCAGGAAAAGGACTGGAGTGGATCGTTACTATCAGTAATGATGGCAGCAGCTATATCTACTGCTCTACGTCAGTTAAAGGCCGGTTCACCGTCTCCAGAGACAACAGTAGACAGCAGCTGTATCTTCAGATGAACAGTCTGCAAGCTGAAGATTCTGCTGTTTATTACTGTGCTCGAGAGCCACAGTGACTGCAGTTTGTTGAGAAGATGTATAAAATCCTACAGGACTTGTTTTGACTTGACTGAGAGATCTACAATAAAATTATATTCTCACTTAATGGCGTTGTCATGGCGTCGTGCTAGTGGCAGCCTGTTGCAGCAGCTCCGGTTTTTTTCTTGCATTTTAAGTGTTTTTAAAGTGTTTTGTTACGTGTCAAGTCACCTGTCATAGCCTATGAGTTAGTCAAGATGGACACTAAGTGTCTTAGTCGAGTTTTTACCGTTTTTACCGTTTTTATATATTTTTTCGTGGACAGTATGCCAACTCATACTAAGGAGAGGAGCTAAGGAGAAGACACCGAGGATGCAGAGCCGGTGTTATAAGGAGAGCAAGGAGGAGAAGGTTCAAGCCCTGCATCCCCTCGATTGTCATGGGGAATGTGAGGTCGCTGGTGAACAAGGTGGACGATCTCGGAGCACTCATAAGATCACAACGTGAATACTAAGAATGCAGTTTAATGTGTTTCACCGAGACATGGATGCAGGAGAATATTCCGGACGCAAACACAACAATGAATGGATTTATGACTGTGCGGGCTGACCGGGATCACAGGCTGAGCGGTGCAAGGGTGTTTTGAGGCTACAGACTGGGATGTGCTCTGCGAACCCCATGGGAATAACATTGACTCCATGACGGACTGTATAACTGACTACATCTCCTTCTGTGTCAATAATGTGGTACCTACTAGGGAGGTGAGGTGCTTTGCAAACAATAAACCCTGGATCACCAGTGATTTCAAATGTCTGCTAAATAAAAAGAAGAAGGCATTCAGGGATGGTGACAGTGAGTTGCTGAAGAGTGTACAGAGGGAGTTGAGGGTGAGGCTGAGAGAAAACAAGGAGGCATACAGGAGGAAGCTGGAGAGCAAGCTCCAGCAGAACAACATAAGGGATGTGTGGCACGGTATGAAAACCATAACCGGCTTCAAGGTGAAAGGAAATCAGGCAGAAGGTAGTCAGGAAAGGGCCAATGAGATGAGCGTGTTCTTCAATAGGTTCAGCACGAGGCCTTTGGCTACCTCCCCGGCCCCAGATAGCCAAACAGACCCTACATCCTCCCCCCTCACAAAGGCCCCCCCCTCCCCGCAACTTATCTGGACGGCACCCACTGCCCCACCAACATGCTCTGACCCCCACCGTGCCCCACCCCTACCCCACACTTCTCTGGCCTGTCTGTCTGTCTCCAGTAGCCAGGTGAGAATGCAGCTCGAGAGACTCGACCAGAACAAGGCAGCAGGTCCAGATGGCATCAGCCCCAGGGTTTTGAAAGCCTGCGCAGGTCAGCTATGTGGCATTCTACAGAATCTTTTCAACCTCAGCCTCAGCCAGGGGAGGGTGCCAGTGCTGTGGAAAACATCCTGCCTTGTTCCGGCCCCGAAGAAACCCTCTCCCTCTGCCCTCAATGGCTACAGACCAGTTGCCCTAACATCGCACATCATGAAGGTACTTGAGAGGCTGGTCTTGGCCCACCTGAGACCACAGGTGACCAGCTACCGGGACCCATTGCAGTTTGCATTCTGCCCAAGGGTGGGGGTTGAGGACGCCATCATCTACCTACTCCACAAAGCCCACTCTCAGACAAGTCTGATAGCACTGTGAGGATTATGTTTTTTGATTTTTCAAGTGCTTTTAACACCATACAGCCAGTACTGCTACGTGAGAAACTGGAGCTGATCCAGGTAGACACCACCACAACATCATGGATCATGGATTACCTGACTGACAGACCACAGTTTGTGAGGCTGGGGAGGTCTGTGTCTGAGCGGGCGGTCCGTGGCATAGGAACGTCGCAGGGGACTGTGCTGTCCCCTTTCCTCTTCACACTATACACCTCAGACTTCCAGTATAACTCTGAGGCTTGTCACTTACAGAAGTTCTCAGACGATACTGCGGTAGTAGGGTGTATCAGTGGTGGAGAGGAGACAGAATACAGGATGCTGGTGGATAACTTTGTTGCATGGAGTGGGAAGAACCACCTGGTGTTAAATGTAACAAAGACCAAGGAAATGGTGGTGGACTTTAGGAGGGACAGGCCTGAGCTTAGCACCATCTCTATCCTTGGGGATGAGGTGCAGGTGGTGGAGTGCTATAAATACTTGGACATGAACAATAAACTGGACTGGAAGCACCACACAGTGGCTGTCTACAAGAAGGGTCAGAGCAGACTCTACTTATTGGGGAAGCCTAGGTCTTTTAATGTGTGTAGCAAAATGTTATCCATGTTTTATCAGACTGTTGTGGCAAGTGCCATTTTCTTTGCAGCCGTCTGTTGGGGCAGCAGCATCAGGGCTTGTGACTCTAAAAAGCTTAACAAGCTGATTAGGAGGGCTGGCTCTGTGCTGGGGACTGCTGTGGAGCCCCTGGAGGTGGTGATGGGGAGAAGGATGATACAGAAACTGTTGAACATTATGGACAATAACATGCATCCCTTACACAATCTGGTGTGTGAACAAAAGAGTGTTTTTAGTGGGAGGCTGCAAAAAGGACAGATTTAAAAATACTTTTTTACCTACTGCAATTGCACTTTATAACGACTCCCCTTTAAGTAAGGACAGAAGACATTTAAACTTTTAAACTTTAGCCTGAGTTGCATATATCAAACTGTATTGTGGGCTCATGTTTTTTTTGTATGGGTGGGATATGTATGTATATATGTGTTGTGTTGTGTGTTTGTATGTATGCTGGCTGCTGGAACACCTAAATTTCCCTGCTGGGATGAATAAAGTATATCTTATCTTATCCTATCTTATCTTATAATAAATTGGCCCTGAAAAACAATTTCAATGAACAACAATATTCTTTAATCATTTGACAAAAAAATCCAACTTAATATATCAATCAATTCCTCAGATATCAGCAAGAGTGTGCAAAACCATTTTAAGTCATTGCCCTGACATGAATTAAATAAACACAACATGTAAAGACTTTAAACACATTCATTTGTATATTATTTTTGATCAAAAATAAGTCACTTTATGGGAAAACTAAATTGCACATTTTTACTGCAACTCGTTCTACTACCACTAGGCGGCAGTCAGTGTCAAGATATTCTGTTCCTAAAGGACACAAATATTCACTTGTTGAGTTGATCTTAACTGAAAGAAACGCAAGACAGACAAGATCTTCCTTTTACTGACTCTATTATAAGTTAATAAATACAGCTTTATGTATTCATTTAGTTGTAGTACACCATCTCACCTTTTCTTACCTTTCTCACCCTTTCTTTTCCTGTCATCTAAATCTCTGCGTCTCTTTCAGCTGCTCAAGGCCAGTCCCTCACCTCCTCAGAGCCAGTGGTCAGCAGGGTAGGAGAACCAGCCACTCTGTACTGTAATGTCAGTGGACTTGCTCTTTCTTGGCTGCACTGGATTCGTCAGAAAATGGGGAAAGGACTGGAATGGATCGGACGCATTGATAGCGGAACTGGCACAATATTTGCCCAAAATCTCCAAGGCCAGTTTTCCATCACAAAGGACACATCGAACAATGTTGTGTACTTAGAGGTGAAGAGTCTTAAACAAGAAGACTCTGCTGTTTATTTCTGTGCACGAGAGCCACAGTTACACAGCTGACGACAGAGCTGTACAAAAACTGAAAAACACTGATCGTTGACCTGGAAGAACTGAAGCATGTCAGAGTTTTGAAAACACATTTTCTTCTGAGTAATGTTACGACCGTGGTCACACTGAGTGTATTTTTTACGGGTTTCTTTTGTCTTAGGTTGGTTATGTTATTGTCTGCATGCTGTTGTTCTGTGTAAATAGGTGTGCCTCCAAGCAGAAGGCCTGAGTTCGAGTCTGGCCTTTGGCCCCTTTCCCACTTGTCATTGCCCTCTCTCTCTCTCTCCCCCCTCAATTTGTGGCTCTATCCACTGACCTGTATCTTAAATGAAGGTGAAAAATAAACCTACAAAAAAAAGAAGTGAAATAAGTTAAAGTTAAAAAAACATCATGTCAACATTTTGTGTCAAAATGATTTGGATGCAAATACTGGTATGTTTTAAATTTGGTATATTAAAGGTCACTTTGATTATCTGATTTAATAAACAGAAAAATATGGACCAAAATGTCCTGTGGGAAGGAGTAAAGACAAACCTTTGTCTGTGCTGTTAAGTACACATTTTGCAATGATTGTAGGGGTGACCAATCTGAAGGCACTCACTCTTGTTGCCCTGCTAAACGTTGCATGTATTATTGCTGTGAAAACCAGAGTTTGTCGATGAAAGAAATATCTTTATATAGGAGAGAAAAAAAACAAACAGGAAAAAGGAAGAGGAGTAAGCGTCGGGACACTGGCAGACATGATGGTGATGAACGCTGGTTGGAGGGCCCAACAATAAATATTTACCTATAGGGCCCCAACACACTCTCAAATCACCACTGAATATAGATCATCTTTCCTGTTAGAACAATAATACTGACTTTTTCAACCTCATGCACACTTTAATTCAGATCATGCAAATCAGACTCAAAGGGGAAAAGCCATCTAACATTTAATTTCCAGTTCAAACAGACAAAAACTGAGACCCAAGATAATTCAGTCCATGTGAGGAGGAGTCAATGTAAATCTCTGATGTGTTCCTCCTCTACTTATGTGAGTGCAGAGAGGACGACAGAGAACAGTGGACACACAGTTGAACATGATGGACTATAGGACAGGACTGCTGCTTTTTACTGTCTGCTGGGCAGGTGATGATCATCAAAGTCTTAGTTTTCTCTTGATGTGTGCCAACTATGTTCAATTGACTTTTTTAAATGTCTTTACAGGTGTTAAAGCTCAGACTCTGACAGAATCTGAAGCAGTGGTTAAAAGGCCTGGAGAATCCCACAGACTGACCTGTTCAGCCTCTGGATTCACATTCAGTAGCTTCGCTATGAGCTGGGTCAGACAGGCTCCTGGAAAAGGACTGGAGTGGCTTTCCTTTATAAGCACAGCCAGTACACCAATCTATTACTCCTCGTCAGTCCGGGGCAGATTCATCATCTCCAGAGATGACTCCAACAGTAAACTCTATCTTCAGATGAACAGTCTGCAGACTGCAGACACTGCAATGTATTACTGTGCCAGAGACCCACAGGGACACAATCCATCAGTAGAGCTGAACAAAAACCCCTCAGAGCCTGAACACCAGTAACATGAAGCCACCAGAGGAGGAGCCCTCACACCAATAATGATTAACACCAAGCACTGAACCAGGGGAACAGAGCCTTTTCCATTGCTGCCCCTCTCCCTCTGGATCTCTCTCCCCAAATACACCTGAGACTTTACGGACCGACCACAATTCAAATCACTGATAAAAACATTATAAACACTGCTTTAGATTGCTAATGTTTCTTTTTGTACCATTGTTTAAAAGTGTTTTTCTTTAAATGTGACTCTGTAAATCAAGTAAATCAAATGTATTATAATTATATTTATACATATTAAACACCAGTTCACTTTTACAGTAAGGAGAAAAACAGCTGTAAGACATTATGAAAATACCTTTGTATTCAACAGAATAACTCAGAATTATCAGGATCACATTCACATTAGTAACTGTACCACAGGTCTTTAGCTTCCTCTATGGTGATCTTATTCAATCAAACTTTTAGAAAATGAGATTTTAATACCACTGTTGTTCTCTGATACCCTGAGCCCATGTGACAAAATCCTCCATGAATGTTGAGAACAGAAGACACCATCAAAGAACATGATGGGGATTAACTTCCTGTTAGATGTGAATATTTTTGGTACATGTGATCACAGATGTTACTGTATGTTCAATAACTGTCAAAAAGTGGAGCTGTGTGTTATTCTGCTTTGTGTTCTTCCTGATTGGCTGCCTGAGTTGATGAACCGAAAAAAAATAAACTAAAGATTAACAACTTGAAAGGAGTGTTTAGTATTTAATTCCAAAACTAAAGAAATGATATCCAAATAAAATGATTTTCTTATCTCTCTGAGGAGGAGTCAATGCAAATCTCTGATGTGTTCCTCCTCTACTTATGTGAGTGCAGAGAGGACGACAGAGAACAGTGGACACACAGTTGAACATGATGGACTATAGGACAGGACTGCTGCTTTTTACTGTCTGCTGGGCAGGTGATGATCATCACTCATCTTTACTCTAAAAAGTCTTCTGAAAGTGTCACATCTGATGGTTTTCTTTTCTGTCTCTTCAGGTGTTGATGGTCAGACTCTGACACAATCTGAAGCAGTGGTTAAAAGGCCTGGAGAATCCCACAGACTGACCTGTTCAGCCTCTGGATTCACATTCAGCAGCTACCGTATGAGCTGGGTCAGACAGGCTCCTGGAAAAGGACTGGAGTGGATTGCTTATATAAGCACATCCAGTTCACCAATCTCTTACTCCTCGTCAGTCCGGGGCAGGTTCACCATCTCCAGAGATGACTCCAACAATAAACTCTATCTTCAGATGAACAGTCTGCAGACTGCAGACACTGCAGTGTATTACTGTGCCAAAGAGCCACAGTGAGAGACAAGAGCAGGAGAGTCGTACAAAAACTACTTCCTCTATTTATCACCATCACGGGGAACTTTCATATTTATCAGCATTGATACTGTTATCTACTGGAAGAGATGAAAATTCAGATTTGACCTACATAATTAAAACTTCTTTCCTTAGTACTAATGTTTGCAGACTTTGCAAAACACTACTTCTGTTTTTATTCAATGCAGCTGATTACATTCTTTGCATCTGTTTGGAGAAACTGTGTCTACATTTGGTTTGAACTCCAAGCATACAGTAGAGATCAACACATGGACGAAACATGTAAAGATTTAAAATATTCCACATGATGTGAAGATAGTTCACCAACATTATGAATGAGTAATTATATATAATCACATACACACAATATTACTGAATTAACATAAGAAGAGTAGAAAAGCTCTTTCTAATAGCATTTCCTTACCACCTATTTATTGATTGTTGCTGCTCTCTTTGATAAGATTAATCCTAAAATGAATGAAACCAGTTATTAGTAAACACTTTCAACCAATCTGATCCTACAGTATGATCACATATATTATATCTGTTATCATATGTAAAGCAGAGATGATTTCCAGTCATCTTTTCACTCTGCAGATATAAAAACAGTGAACAGACTCTCCTATTGGCTCCAGTCAGACCATCATTGATGCTTCATATGTTTGATTGTATGCAAACTCAGTGAGCTTCCTTGTTACTCAGCTATAAAAACTTCCCATCAGGCCGTCAGTGGAGTTCACAGCACGTCACTTTCAACATCAACCATGTTTTCTGTAGCTCTGCTGCTGCTGCTGGCAGCTGGATGTGAGTCTGTCTGCATCTGTCAAAGTCAACAGTTCTTCTTCTGCAGTTTAACTTGATCATTTCTTACTAAACATGTTCTCTTTTTAACAGGTGTGAAGTGTGAACAGTTGACACAGCCAGCCTCTGTGACTGTGCAGCCAGGTCAGAGTCTGACCATCACCTGTCAGGTCTCTTATTCTGTTGGCAGCTACTACACAGCCTGGATCAGACAGCCTGCAGGGAAAGGACTGGAGTGGATTGGAATGAGATACACTGGAGCCGCTTTTTACAAAGATTCACTGAAGAACCAGTTCAGTATCGACTTAGACGCCTCCAGAAACAGAGCGACTCTAAACGGACTGAATATGCAGCCTGCAGACTCTGCAGTGTATTACTGTGCCAGAGACCCACAGTGACACAACCCATCAGTAGAGCTGAACAAAAACCCCTCAGAGCCTGAACACCAGTAACATGAAGCCACCAGAGGAGGAGCCCTCACACCAATAATGATTAACACCAAGCACTGAACCAGGGGAACAGAGCCTTTTCCATTGCTGCCCCTCTCCCTCTGGATCTCTCTCCCCAAACACACCTGAGACTTTACGGACCTGCCACAATTCAAATCACTGATAGAAACATTATAAACACTGCTTTAGATTGCAAATGTTTCTTTTTGTACCATTGTTTAAAAGTGTTTTTCTTTAAATGCGACTCTGTAAAACAAATAAATCAAATGTATTATAATTATATTTATACATATTAAACACCAGTTCACTTTTACAGTAAGGAGAAAAACAGCTGTAAGACATTATGAAAATACTTTTGTATTCAACAGAATAACTCACAATTATCAGGATCACATTCACATTAGTAACTGAACCAGAGGTCTTTAGCTTCCTCTATGGTGATCTTATTCAATCAAACTTTTAGAAAATGAGATTTTAATACCACTGTTGTTCTCTGATACCCTGAGCCCATGTGACAAAATCCTCCATGAATGTTGAGAACAGAAGACACCATCAAAGAACATGATGGGGATTAACTTCCTGTTAGATGTGAATATTTTTGGTACATGTGATCACAGATGTTACTGTATGTTCAATAACTGTCAAAAAGTGGAGCTGTGTGTTATTCTGCTTTGTGTTCTTACTGATTGGCTGCCTGAGTTGATATACCGAAAAAAATAAACTAACGATGAACAACTTAAAAGGACACTTGTGTTTAGAATTTAATTCCAAACGTAAAGAAGTGATATCGAAATGAAATTACTTTCTTCTATCTGTGAGGAGGAGTCAATGCAAATCTCCGATGTGTTCCTTCTCTACTTATGTGAGAGCAGAGAGGACGACAGAGAACAGTGGACACACAGTTGAACATGATGGACTATAGGACAGGACTGCTGCTTTTTACTGTCTGCTGGGCAGGTGATGATCATCAAAGTCTTAGTTTTCTCTTGATGTGTGCCAACTATGTTCAATTGACTTTTTTAAATGTCTTTACAGGTGTTAAAGCTCAGACTCTGACAGAATCTGAAGCAGTGGTTAAAAGGCCTGGAGAATCCCACAGACTGACCTGTTCAGCCTCTGGATTCACATTCAGCAGCTATGATATGAACTGGGTCAGACAGGCTGCAGGAAAAGGACTGGAGTGGATCGCTTTTATTAGTAGAGGTGGTAGCATCTACTACTCTAATTCAGTCAGAAGCCGGTTCACCATCTCCAGAGACAACAGCAGACAGCAGCTGTATCTGCAGATGAACAGTCTGAAGACTGAAGATTCTGCTGTTTATTATTGTGCCAGAGACCCACAGTGACACAGGAGGAAGTAACACTGTACAAAAACTTAACGTGTCAAAAAGTACACTCTCTGTGTTTCATTTATAGAATAAGCTTCAGTTGGATGTAAAAAAATGAAGTTTCAGTTCTTGTGCATCTCTGGTATTCTGCCACATGTTGTTTAAGAAAACTGATAAAATCTCATATTTAGTGGATCTGACTGTTAACGTGAATCTTTTTGTTTGAAGCAGCTTGTCCTTGTAACTTTTAACTAAGGGCATGTGTCGTCCCCACAACCACAGCCTGACGCCCAGCCTCCACCATCCGACTGTGTCGACCCTACAACCACCGCCGTCCACATTCATGCTCAGTCTGCTCCGACCTCCACCTCAGCGGCAAGGAAGTGTGGACAACAGGAACACGAGGAATACAAAGGAGAAATCCTTCCTGCATATCATCCCATATGCTCTTTTGTAAAGTTTCTTGAGATAACAATTGTAATGAATTGATGCTATTCAAATAATGATTGATTGGTTGACTGAATGTGTCTGTCTCTCCTTAATTGTTAAAAAGAGTGATTTTAACACCTATTGAAATGATGTGTGACAAAACTGAAGTTTTAATGAAGGGAAACATCTTTACGATTCATCCTAGTTTTGAATCATTGAATGACTCTTTGGTATAAGCTGATCTTCTGTCATGAGTATGTTGATTAGGTGGCCTCTGTGTTTCCTCACAGTGTGTGTTTGAGTATTTGTGTGTCAGAGGACACTAGTTTAGTTCAGCTTCATCATCATTCATGTTCTCTGTACTGTAGCTCTGATACTGATGTTCACAGCAGCATCCTGAGAGGAGATTTTAAACTATTAAAAACACATCAGAATGACAAAATTAGTAACTGAATTAATGGAGATCATGTTGGTTAGTGTTTCCACACGTGAGATCTGTATTGATCTCATCCAGCAAGACTCAGTGGTCGTGCAGCCTGGACAGGATACCGCTGGTCTTATGTTTCCAGTTTGATCGGACTGAGTGAAGGAAACCGATGGACTGGATCTTGTATTGCTTTGGAGAAAGAGACATTTTAAATACCTACGCTCTGAGGATTTTCATTTTCTGCACACACACTTAAAACAAAATAGTGATAATAGGCCATGTTTACACAACAATGATTTCATCCTAGTAATAATTACCAAAGACACCAGCCTGTTAAAAAAAAAAAAAAACTTGTGCAAACCCGAAGCACACCATAAATGATGAGGCACCACGCACAGAGAGTGTTATGCGTATAGGGAGGGGTGGGTCAGAGTAACTCTGCTGCAGAATGAGTATGTTTAGACGACCTGCAGAAAAGATCATGTTGGGGCTTTAAGCAGTGATGCAACCAAAAGGTCAAATAGACTGCTGTGTATTACTGTGTGAGATTTACCCACTGATAAAAGAGGCCAGAAGAAAAATAAAACCTGACGAAATGCATTTTTACAAAGGCCAACAGAGGGCGATAAAGGAGCAAACATATAATGGCAGAGCATTGTGACAAAGTCTCTTAAAGCTCAATCACAAGAAGGAAACATTCAGCAGCAGTTGATTCGGTGGGTTCAGCCTAACTGTTGGTTTTAAATCATAGAGACAATAATAAAAAGCTTTGTGACCTGCAGGCTGTCACTTCATTGAAGCTGGTGACGTCTAAAGTTGTGTTTCTCTCTCATCAGAATTTAGCTGACAGTAAAACTACTTTGTGACATTAAATACATTGAAAAAAAGATTTATCAAAATGTCTCAAAAAATCCAATCTCCAGTGTTTCAGTATCACGTCCTGGACTGTGACTCAACTTCAAAACAAGCACTGGTGATTCAGACTTCAGCATTGACTGCATTCAGACTTGGAATTTGAGAAAATGGCTCATATTTATTGATTGAAAAAGACTTTTGATTTTTTTGGTCCTAAAATGTATTCACTTTCAAGCATGTGCTGGCACGAGAGTTGACCTACATGTGAATATTGTCTCTGTAAGGATGCAGAAAAAGGAACCACAAATTGTGCAGACATCTATCAAGGATTCATCCAGAAAAGTAACTCAGTTAACGAGGTCATGACTCTGACGTGACTCTGTCAGGTTCAACACCAACCATGTTGCCTGTAGCTCTGCTGCTGCTGCTGGCTGCTGGATCCTGTGAGTCTCACTGAGGCAGACGCACTGACAGTATGATCACAGCACAATGACTCTAAACATACTGATTCAATATTCAACATGTTTCCCTCCACAGGTGTGAAGTGTGAACAGTTGACACAGCCAGCCTCTGTGACTGTGCAGCCAGGTCAGAGTCTGACCATCACCTGTCAGGTCTCTTATTCTGTTAGCAGACAGCCTGCAGGGAAAGGACTGGAGTGGATTATACGAGGTGCTGTGGGATATAGCACACATACCAAAGATTCACTGAAGAATCAGTTCAGTATCGACTTAGACTCTTCCAGAAAAATAGCGACTCTAAACGGACTGAATATGCAGCCTGCAGACTCTGCAGTGTATTACTGTGCCAGAGACCAAGAGTGACACAACCCATCAGTAGAGCTGAACAAAAACCACTCAGAGCCTGAACACCAGTAACATGAAGCCACCAGAGGAGGAGCCCTCACACCAATAATGACCATATCACAAGTTCAGTGACACAAACAGTCTATAGGTAAAGTGTACATGGTAATGAAATGAGGAACTGATGCAAAGAGATTCATAATCCTTTTAAAAGTATGAGATGAAAAGATCATCCATAAGAGGACAAGTCAACCTCACTGTCTTACACCTTTGGGAAACAGACTGCAGAGAGAATGACAAATGTTTAAGTTTAACTGCAGCTTTTGTTTGATCCAAGGTAACAGAGTTCATCTGTGTGACTTTTAATAAAACACAACAGGTATTCATGGTGTACCCAGATTTAGAAAAAGTGAAATCTCAATGACTTAAATCAAACATATTTGGCTGCTGTTCCAACTCCTGCATCATTGATTACGTATATAAAAATAAAATGTCCTATTATCAAGTTAATCTCTGATTTCACTCTACTGGCATGATACAACTGATGACCTTTTAATTTAAAGTATCCAAGACAGAAGTCAAATGTTATTTCTCTCTGAGGAGGAGTCAATGTAAATCTCTGATGTGTTCCTCCTCTACTTATGTGAGAGCAGAGAGGACGACAGAGAACAGTGGACACACAGTTGAACATGATGGACTATAGGACAGGACTGCTGCTTTTTACTGTCTGCTGGGCAGGTGATGATCATCACTCATCTTTACTCTTAAAAGTGTTCTGAAAGTGTCACATCTGATGGTTTTCTTTTCTGTCTCTTCAGGTGTTGATGGTCAGACTCTGACACAATCTGAAGCAGTGGTTAAAAGGCCTGGAGAATCCCACAGACTGACCTGTTCAGCCTCTGGATTCACATTCAGCAGCTCCTGGATGGCTTGGGTCAGACAGGCTCCTGGAAAAGGACTGGAGTGGATCGCTTATATTAGTAGTGGTAGTGGTAGCATCTACTACTCTAATTCAGTCAAAAGCCGGTTCACCATCTCCAGAGACGACAGCAGACAGCAGCTGTATCTGCAGATGAACAGTCTGAAGACTGAAGACACTGCAGTGTATTACTGTGCCAGAGAGCCACAGTGACACAATCCATCAGTAGAGCTAAACAAAAATCCCTCAGAGCCTGAACACCAGTAACATGAAGCCACCAGAGGAGGAGCCCTCACACAAATAATGATCTTAACACCAGTTCACTGTTGAAGAGTAAAAAATACTCATTTATAGATTCATGTAGTTATATTGCTTAAAGTAAAAGTAAAAGAAATATAACAAAGTTTATTTAAAATACATTTCTGGGATCTCAAACACAAATTACATAATTTGATGAATTATAGTAATAAAGTAAGGGGGGGGGGGGGGGGGGGGGGCAGTATCTTAGATTGTGGGGACTTGGACTGGGATTCTGGGGGTCACAGGTCAAGGTCATGTCCGAAATTGGTCTGGTAGCTCGAGAGGTGCCAGTTCACCTCCTGAGCACTACATAGGTGAACCTTCTTTCATAGCCTCCCTGTGTCCTTATATGCAAAGTGAACTTCCTCACAGTCTGATATAAAGACTCGACATCAGGCTGTGAGTCAGAGAAGATCAGAAGCTCCATCAGATCACTTCAAGTGAAAAAATGTTCTCTGTAGCTCTGATTCTACTGCTGGTCACTGGATCAAGTAGGAAGCTTTTTAACTAATGATCACATCAGACACAGAGAATCTGTGAGAGACAGATTAACAGGAGAGTTGTACAAAAACAAGTTCCCCTTTTTAAAATAATCCCTTCAAACCTGATCTCTGGTATCACTTGTTTGCCATAATGATTGAGATAAACATTACATGATCTCATGTGACTGACTGGTTATTCCATTTCTCTTAAAATGCATTGGGTTGAGAGAGTGGGGGATGACATGCAGCAAAGGGCAAAGGTTGGATTCAAGCCCATGGCTGCTGTATAATTCCAATATTTGCTCCTGCTATATTGTGTATAAGACTAACTGTGATGTCTAAATATTTCCCCACGGATTAATAGAGTATTTCTGATTCTAATTGATGTTGCAAATGATTGCATACATACAAATGTCTTGATGAAGAATAAAATAATTTTAACTCAAACAATACAAGTGCAGTTTATTGGATTAACCCTAAAAGATGTTTATCTCCAGAAACAATAACTCTGTGGTTCTGTTTCTGTTTTGCAGCAGAACAGAGAAGATGCACCAAGAATAACGTGAAGATATTGCTGACATCTCAACATGAGAAACTAAACATGTTGGAAACAAGTCCTTAAACAATGACTACAACAGAGCATCACTGATGTAAACACACAGTTTATCTTCTCTCTTCTGATTTTTAAACAATACAAGTCAAAACTGAACCAGAAGACTTTAATGTCCTATATCCTATATTTTTGTCATTCAAACTTTCATAAATTATGTTTTCAATAATCAATTCATTAATGTAGAGAAACACTTTTATAAAAGCTTGGTGAAAGATATAATCTGAAGAACATCACGGGGAGCAACTTCCTGATAGATGTAAGTTCTTAGTACACGTGGGCACAGCTGTTATGTTCCCAGCATGTTGGATAAAGGAGCGGTGTGTTTTTAATTTGCTTTGTGTTATTGCTAAAATGCAAGCTGTCCAAATGGAAATATAAAAACCCCAAAGTTTGCCATCTTGAATGGACACTGATTGATGATGATTTACTTCTAACTGTGAGGAGGAGTCAGGATAAGATCGTACTTTATTGATCCCCAGAGGGGAAATTCGGGCGTTACAGCAGCACAGACAAGAAAGCTCAAAAATACACATTAAACAGAATAGATAATTAAAAAAATAAAAAATAAAATAAAATAAAAAAATAAAAAAATAAAAAAATAAAAAAATAAAAATAAAAATAAAAATAAAAATAAAAATAAAAATAAAAATAAAAATAAAAATAAAAACAGGGGGTATATACAGTACAAAATGAATGATAAAGTTAACTGGGGGGAATTGAGAATTGAGACAGTATTTGCAGAGAATGACAAGATAAGTGACAAGTGATTAAAGTGACTTGGTATTGAAGATTTTGTCCTTCATCCTCCTCTCAGCCACTGTCTCCAAAGTGTCCAGATCCAGACCCACTACAGAGCGGGCCTTCCTCACCAGCTTGTTCAGTCTGTTTGCCTCACCAGTATTGATGCCACCCCACCAGCACACCACAGTAAAGAAGAGGGCACTGGCCACCACAGACTGGTAGAAGGTCTTCAGGAGTCTGTTGCAGACACTGAACGATCTGAGTCTCCTCAGGAAGAACATCCTGCTCTGTCCCTTCCTGAAGAGGGCGTCAGAGTTGTGAGACCAGTCCAGTTTATTGTTGATGTGGACCCCAAGGTACTTGTATGAGTCCACCCTCTCCACTTCCTCCCCCTGGATGATGACTGGGGCAGGGGGCCTCTTCTTCTTCCGGTAGTCCACTACCACCTCCTTTGTTTTGCTGATGTTGAGCTTCAGGTGGTTGCTTTCGCACCATGTGACGAAGCTCTCTAACAGTCCTCTGTACTCCTTCTCGTCGTCATCAGTGATGCACCCAACAATGGAGGAGTCGTCGGAAAACTTTTGGAGGTGGCAGGAACCAGAGTTAAACCTGAAGTCTGATGTGAAGAGAGTGAAGAGAAAAGGCGCCAGAACAGTTCCTTGAGGTACTCCTGTGTTGCCCGTCACTACATCAGAGACACAGCCGTCGACTCTGACATACTGTGGGCGGCCCGCGAGGTAGTTAAAAATCCAAGCTGTGGTGTCAGGGTGCAGCTGCATATCCAGCAGTTTGTCCCTCAGGAGGCAGGGCTGGGTGGCATTGAAAGCATTGGAGAAGTCAAAGAACATGACTCTCACAGTGCTTCCCTTCGTCTCCAGGTGTGACAGGGCTTTGTGGGTCAGGAAGATGATATCATCCTCCACACCAATGTGCCTCTGATATGCAAACTGCAACGGATCCTGGAAAGCAGTGAGCAGGGTCCTCAGGTGCTGGAGAACCAGCCTCTCAAATGTCTTCATGACACGTGATGTGAGTGCCACAGGTCTGCAGTCATTGAGAGCGCTGGGACGACCTTTCTTTGGAATTGGGACGATGCAGGAGGTCTTCCACAGGTCAGGCACCTTCATCAGCCTCAGCCTTTGTACCTGGCTGGTAGTAAGAGTGAGAGTGGAACAGTGAGCGGGGGAGGGGTGTGGAGAACTGTCTATTGTCATGCAGGTACCTAAAGGGAGGGAGCTGGGGGGTGGGGGGGGGCTGTCCTTTGAAGCTGCTGATGAGGAGCTGAGAGAGGGGGGGAGGTGGTCAGGACCTTGTCTTTATCGATCCATGGTTTGTTATTTGAGAAGCAACGGACCTTTTTGGTAGGGACTATGGTGTCCTCACAGAAACGGATGTAGTCTGTAATACAATAAACAACCTTCACAGGCCTTGACTGCGCCGGGCTTGGAAAGGAATAGGGGGAGAGATGGGATAAGATGCAGGAAGAGGGATAGGGAGCAAGGGGGTGGGGGGAGGCAAGCTGTCCATCAACAATCCGGTGGGAGGAGAGGGGGGGGGGGGGGGGGGGGGGGGGGGTTGTTCTGGCAGGCCGTCAATCAACGATCTCGAGGAGCCTAAGAGAGTTCAAGAGCTCCCAGGAAAGTAGGTGGTTAGTGACTGAGATTTACAGACAGATACATGCAGTAATATGATTTACTGTATATGTACAGAGAGAGAGAGAGAGAGAGAGAGAGAGAGCGAGAGGAGCTTAAGGTGCCAGTTCCCCCGGTAGTCTAAGCCTATAGCAGCATAACTATGAGATTTATCAAAAAGCAAATTTTAAAGTCTATTCTTAAAAATACAGAGTGTGTCTGCCTCCCGGACCCCGGCTGGAAGATGATTCCAGAGGAGAGGAGCCTGATAACTGAAGGCTTTACCTCCCATAGTACACTTAGAGACTGTAGGCACCACTAGCAGGCGTGGATTCTGGGACTGTAATGTTCTCGAGGGGCAGTACGGGACTAGTAGCTCCTTAAGATAAGACAAGAGCAGAAGAGTCGTACAAAAACTACTTCCTCTATTTTCCACCATCACAGGAAACATTCATATTTATCTAATGGAAGAGATGAAAATAAATAGTAATGTTTGCAGACTATGCAAAACACTACTTCTGTTTTTTAGACAATGCAGCTGATTCAATTCTTTGTATCTGTTTGGAGAAACCGTGTCTACATTTGGTTTGAACTCCAAGCATACAGTAGAGATCAACATGTGGACGAAACATGTAAAGATTTAAAATATTCCACATGATATGAAGATAGTACACCAACATTATTAATGAGTAATTATATATAATCACATCCACACAATATGAATTAACATAAGAAGAGTAGAAAAGCTCTTTCTAATAGCATTTCCTTGTCATCTCTTTTTATTGATTGTTGCTGCTCTCTTTGATAAGATTAATCCTAAAATGAATGAAACCAGTTATTAGTAAACACTTTCAACCAATCTGATCCTACAGTATGATCACATATATTATATCTGTTATCATATGTAAAGCAGAGATGATTTCCAGTCATCTTTTCACTCTGCAGATATAAAAACAGTGAACAGACTCTCCTATTGGCTCCATTCAGACCATCATTGATGCTTCATATGTTTGACTGTATGCAAACTCAGTGAGCTTCCTTGTTACTCAGCTATAAAAACTTCCCATCAGGCCGTCAGTGGAGTTCACAGCACGTCACTTTCAACATCAACCATGTTTTCTGTAGCTCTGCTGCTGCTGCTGG
This sequence comes from Labrus bergylta, assembly GCF_963930695.1. Lineage (NCBI taxonomy): Eukaryota > Metazoa > Chordata > Actinopteri > Labriformes > Labridae > Labrus > Labrus bergylta. The sequence goes on from NC_089210.1 coordinate 16,790,653, forward strand.
CAGCTGGATGTGAGTCTGTCTGCATCTGTCAAAGTCAACAGTTCTTCTTCTGCAGTTTAACTTGATCATTTCTTACTAAACATGTTCTCTTTTTAACAGGTGTGAAGTGTGAACAGTTGACACAGCCAGCCTCTGTGACTGTGCAGCCAGGTCAGAGTCTGACCATCACCTGTCAGGTCTCTTATTCTGTTAGCAGCTACTGGACAGCCTGGATCAGACAGCCTGCAGGGAAAGGACTGGAGTGGATCGGAATAAGATACACTGGAGGCACTTACTACAAAGATTCACTGAAGAACCAGTTCAGTATCGACTTAGACGCCTCTAACAACAGGGTGACCCTAAACGGACTGAATATGCAGCCTGCAGACACTGCAGTGTATTACTGTGCCAAAGACCCACAGTGACACAACCCATCAGTAGAGCTGAACAAAAACCTCTCAGAGCCTGAACACCAGTAACATGAAGCCACCAGAGGAGGAGCCCTCACACCAATAATGATCATAACAGAAGTTCAATGACACAAATAGTCTATATTAAAGTGTACATGGCTATACAATGAGGAACTGATGTAAAAAAAAGATTCATAATCCTTTTGGTAGTATGAGACATTCCCTAGAAAGGCATTTTTTGAATCTATCTAAATGTATGCAAAACAAAGGGACCAATTACTTTAGGTTTGCATACATCATTATTTTTGTGTAAATAAATCATATTATATCATAGAACATTTAGTGACCTTCTCTCTGATTAGGAGGAGTCAATGTAAATCTCTGATGTCTTCCATCACTACATAAGTGTTGCAGATTGAAGCACAAACACACTCTGTAGACTGGACAAAGACGAAAGCTTTCACAATGACAGAACCTGAGTGTTTGGTTCTATTTCTCATCCTGTCACTAAACTGGACAGGTAAGAACGGTGACTATTTCTTCAGACAAACTTGTTGGTGCATTACAGTATCTAACAAGCTGTTTATATGTCTGCAGGTACTGAGGGTCAAACACTGACTGAGTCTGACGCTGTGGTTAAAAGGCCTGGAGAATCTCACACACTGACCTGCACATATTCAGGGTTTTCTAGTCATCCTCATAACGCTTGGATCAGACAGGCTGCTGGGAAAGGACTGGAGTGGGTCGCTTATATTAGTAGTGGTGGTAGCATCTACTACTCTAATTCAGTCAAAGGCCGGTTCACCATCTCCAGAGACAACAGCAGACAGCAGGTGTTTCTGCAGATGAACAGTCTGACGATGGAAGATTCTGCTGTTTATTATTGTGCTCGAGAGCCACAGTGACACAAGAGGAAGCAACGCAGTACAGAAACCTAAACTGTCAAAACATGACAAGAATATTTTTTTACATGACGTAATTACAAACCCGATAAAGTCTGAAATAAAATCATGAAGCGACCAGAGGAGGAGCCCCCAGACCAGTAAGGATTAAAACACCAGTTAAATAATGAGGAGAGAAAAATACACATGTAGAGATGTAAAAGTCAAAGCAAAAGAACAAAGTTTACTTTGAGATACAATTATACTACAAGTACAATAATGCAATGCAAAGCTCTAGATTTACCGGTCGATCATCATTCCAACCCTCACCTATGGTCATGAGCTAAGGGTAGTGACCGGAAAAATCAGATTGTGGTTACAAAAGGCCTAAATGAGTTTCCTCCGGGGGGCGGCTGGGCTCAGCCTTAGAGATAGGGTGAGGAGCTCAGACATTGGAGTTTGGTGTACAGCTGCTACTCCTTTGCATCGAAGGGAGTCAGTTGAGATGGTTTGGGCATCTGATTAGGATTCCTCCTGGATACGAGCAAATCTCAATGACTTAATTCAAATATATTTGGCAGCTGTTCCGACTCCTGCATCATTGTATACCTATAAAAAATAATAACAAACTTTTCCTATTTTCAAGTTAATCTCTGATTTCACTCTACTGGCATGATACAACTGATGACCTTTCAACTTAAAGTATCCAAGACAAAATCAAATGTTATTTCTCTCTGAGGAGGAGTCAATGCAAATCTCTGATGTGTTCCTCCTCTACTTATGTGAGAGCAGAGAGGACGACAGAGAACAGTGGACACACAGTTGAACATGATGGACTATAGGACAGGACTGCTGCTTTTTACTGTCTGCTGGGCAGGTGATGATCATCAAAGTCTTAGTTTTCTCTTGATGTGTGCCAACTATGTTCAATTGACTTTTTTAAATGTCTTTACAGGTGTTGATGGTCAGACTCTGACAGAATCTGAAGCAGTGGTTAAAAGTCCTGGAGAATCCCACAGACTGACCTGTTCAGCCTCTGGATTCACATTCAGCAGCTTTGATATGAACTGGGTCAGACAGGCTGCAGGAAAAGGACTGGAGTGGATCGCCTGGGTTGAACGTGATAATGACAGAAAATTCTACTCTCAGTCAGTTACAGGCCGGTTCACCATCTCCAGAGACAACAGCAGACAGCAGGTGTATCTGCAGATGAACAGTCTGAAGACTGAAGATTCTGCTGTTCATTATTGTGCCAGAGAGCCACAGTGACACAGGAGGAAGTATCGCTGTACGAAAACAGTCAAAGTAGCATTTCACATTACATCAGTAACCTCACTGACTGGGATGTGTTAAGTAGCTGTACAGAATCCTTTGCTATTTATGTCTAGTGGACCTATGGAGCTTGTTTAGTTCAGAATCAGGGATATAGTCCTTAACATACAGACTCAGACCAAGATGGAGTGACTGATTCCAAAACCAAAAACTGATTCGGCTACAAAGTAATGAGAAAATGATAAACCTGATGTAGGAGTTATTACTCTCTCTACATTAAATGGAGTGGTTTACTGCTCCTCTCTCTTACACTGCTAATGTCAACCAGAAGTATATCAGCAGTTCTTCATTTTATTGAATTACATTTTAAAAGGATACTCAACAGGAATAAAGCACAGACATACTTTCCCTGTCAGAATAATTTGTAGGTTTGTAATTACCGTAGGCTTCACCACTTGAACGAAAAATCAATACCCACAAACATCCAGACCTCTTAAATCTTCACCAAGGATCCTGGAAAGGACTTTTAAACCAAACGTTAAACAACAACAAATGATTAAATAGACTAATAAAACAATTGTCTTTTCTTTCTCAATGCTGGGTCCTTAAAGCTTGAGAGGGCAGGTATAGGTTTGTGTGTGAAGACATGTGCTCCCCTCTTATTGTTGTATGAACTGACAAAACTGCGTCCTGCCGACTCACTCAGCTGTGTATTACTGAGTCTGTGTACGCTCCACTGACACAAATCACCAAAAGACCAGCACAAATAATCCAGAGCAATGCAGTTCAATCACACATAATGTTGACTTTATAAAGACAACACACTCTGATAAGTATGATGTGAGGAATCTTTATGTATTCACAGAACAATAGAGGATTTTTGTTTTACCTGTACATGAGGAAGAATAGTGTGCTATAAACCCAATCAGACTTCCACTGCAGCCGACATCAGTGCAGAAAAAAACGTAGAGAAGCTTGATTGTTCCTGAATATTTATAGATTAATGTTGTGTATCGTGATCCCAAGAAATGCTTGGGGAAACATTTAATTCAGTGCTCATGGAATCGGGTAGAAAATATCATCTGATAACATATCTACATTAACAATATAGCTTCATCTCAAACACACAAGCTACAATATTCCCTTTTGCATATCAAGATGAAAAGTAAGAGATTATCATTTCGGGAAAAAACATGCTTTGGCGATCTGCCATGACTGTGATATTTTAGAGCTTGCTCTGTTGCTGAAGATATTCTCTTCTTATGGAAATGTATCAGTCACAGTTTCTCTTTTGAACCTGTAGAGGGAGGTCTATGCAAACTCGTCCTCCCTTATAAACACACCGTCAGTAACTTGAGGCAGATCAATCGGACAGTTCTGAACACTTTTGAAAATCTGAGATCAGACAGCACTGAACAGAGGAATGGGTAAAAGTAGTATCTGGAGTTTATTACTTGTAGTTACTATTCATGGTGAGACAATCCATCCTGCTTTAATACTTTGTGTAAATGTCAAACCTTTTTTTCACGTTTTGTTGATAATGATCAATATTTCTATGACAACAGGAGTTTGGAGTGAGATCAGACTGGAGCAGTCTCCCTCTGAGGTGAAAAGACCTGGAGAGACAGTGAAGATGTCATGTATCATATCTGGGTTTGACATGACGAGCTACTATATCCACTGGATCAGACAGAAACCAGGGAGAGCTCTGGAGTGGATTGGGAGGATGAATGCTGGCAGCAATTCTGCTAGCTATGCAAGCTCCTTTCAAAGTCGCTTCAGTATGACAGAAGATGTGCCCAGCAGCACTCAGTTCCTCCAGATCCAGACACTGACAGCAGCAGATTCTGCTATTTACTTCTGTGCTCGTGAAGACACAGTGAGTGAGGACAGTGGAGCAGCTGCACAAAAACCTCCACAGAGAATCAGCAGTGTGATCTCAATCATATCTGTTTTTTCATACCATCATACTAAGAGTTATTGATTTGATTTACCAAGAAAAAGAAGACATGAGACAAGTCTACAGTGTTCACTGAATTACGTTATTTAAACAGACCCAACATAAATCATAGTGCAAGTGTGAAATCCAGTGCAAGCAAGCAGTTGGCAACATTTGGCAATAGTGGAAAGATCGGAAGAATCCTGGCTGGGCTGAGAAAGTAGAATAAATAATTAGAGCCCGACAGATTAATCAGCCAGCCAATGATGTCGGCCGATATTTCGTTTAATATTAAATATAGATATATAGATATTTACTATTGGTATTGGCTAATGTTATTGCAGATATGTGTCGATATCACTGCAGTTATTCACCAGTCAAATCGCCTTTTAGTTGAGTGTCATTGTATTACACTATCAGTTCTCTTTCACCAGCAGAGGGCGCTCTTTGGATTACAACAAGCATTATTACTCCAAAGAGTCAAGTGAAGCACGTCCATGCGCAGTTACTTTTCAGTTCAGTGAGCATCTTGTCTTCATGAAATATCTTTTCCACAAGTGGTATCACTGCATTTGAGGTATAAACAAAATACATTCGTATATATCTATATTATCTATCCAGCTCTACAAACAGAAAATACATTCAAGAAAGATATCGGCCAATATATCAGTACCAGTTTTTTTTCTCTTCCTAATATTGATATCTGTATCAGCCCTGAAAATCACTTATTGCTCAGGTCCTACGAACAATCACAACAACCACAACAGATAATACAGACTTATGGCTACAATGCCAATTATGTGTAATATAAGTGAATATATGATTAAACTTTTATGAATAATTGCAGTCAATCAGGTCTCATATTCTTCTTTTCTCTGTTTACTGTCTGGTCACTGATGGAATTTATTTCCAGTTCCTGTGAGCAGTTTTTTTTAGCTTCTTATTGAACGGACTAAAAGTAATATTCCTATGAACGTCCTACAAAAGCAAATGAGATGATCTGGAAGAAGATTGTTCTTTTTTTATTCTTTGTAATCTCTTTCACTGCAGGGTGTTTGTCGGGAAAGGCGATATACAGCACTCTGCCAAACTCCACACAAATGATTCATAAGTGATGTTTTGATGGTTAAAAGACAGCAGGAGTATTTATTTTATCAGAAAACACAACTTTTCTCCAGCACGGGACAAGATCAGCATAAAGAGAAGATATGCTGCGTTGACAAATATCAAACACAAATGAAAAGTTCTTCACTGTCAATTTAAGCTAGCAGAGACGAAGGAAAATCTCCTAAAATGAGGTCAACAGTGAAAGTTTCAGAGTCAACACCCTGAAGTAATTCTTTAAATATCAATAATGCTTTCCCAATCCACTCAACACATATTCGTTGCGGTAAAAAGACTTTCACAATCCTTTCAGATGAAAATATGTTTGCATGTTTTCCCAAACTGATTGTTACAAATCTGACACAGAGTACAGGATCAACTCATTTTATGTTCTTCGTGTCTAACCAGCCTTGAAAACTCCATTCATTTAAAAACACATCTAGTGTAGAGAGATGAAGCAGAATCTACTTTTCATATATGTTTTTTTCCAAAGCAACAAACATCAGAGAGTAAGTACAACACAAGCAAGGATCTAGAAAAGAGGAAGTAACGTCTGGTTCAGACTGCACCAGTCAAATGATGTTGAAACTGACGTTGAATCTTCATGCTTTTCATTTTTAGATATGTGAGGTGTGGCAATGCAAATGTTCCCTTTTTCCATTGCTTTTAATCTCCCTGCAACTTGAGAACACACCAATCCAACAACCAGATTTACACACATTTTTACAATGACTTTATCCGGGTGTTTAACGTTTCTCATGCTATCAGTTTCTGGTAAATACACACACATATATAGCCTTGTCTTTGTATGTGTCAGGGTTTGTGTGTGGCTCTGTTCTGATCAGTCTGTTTTTCTCCACAGTGGTGCGCAGTCAGACTCTGACTGAGTCTGAACCGGTGGTAAAAAGTCCTGGACAATCCCACAAACTCACCTGTACGTACAAAGGAATATCAGATTCCAGCGCTGATATCAGCTGGATCAGACAGGCTGAAGGAAAAGGACTGGAGTGGGTTTCCCATATTTCTGCTCCGAGTGGAAGCACTAAATATTATTCCACGTCAGTCAAGAATCGCTTCACCATATCAAGAGACAACGATGTGGACCAGGTGTATCTGCACATGAACAGCCTGACAGCTGAAGACTCTGCTGTTTATTATTGTGCCAGAGACCCACAGTGATACAGGAAGTCAGAGAGCTGTACAAAAACTGCTGCAGATGTTACTGTGTCTGACTAATGACTCACTGAAAGTTATGTAAAAAACAAAGAAAAAAACAACAGTTTTTGTTTAGATTCACCTTTTTTTTAAACACCATGCCCTGACCCCAAGTTATCCTCCACAGATACAAATTGAAGTAGGAATAGTTCTAACACTAAGAAATGGAGAATGGTAAATGGACTTGAGCTTGTATAGCATTTGTATAGTCTTCTGACTACTAGTGCTTTTACACCCAAGGTCAGACCTACACATTCACACACTGATGGTAGAGGCTGCTATGTGAAGTGACCATCAGTGTTAACTCATCCATTCATACACATTCATACGCCACCAAAGAAGCAGCAGTAGCAACTCGGGTTAAATGTCTTGCCCAAGGACACGTAGGCTATGTAGCTGCAGGAGCTGGGGATCAAACCCCGACCTTTCAGTTGAGAGACAGTCTACTCTACCACTAAGCCACAGCTGCCATACTCATGACTGATCCCTCCAATTGACTTATGGTCTGTGCAAACTTATTACATTTTTAATTCTCATTACAAAATGTTTGATCATTTGTTTTGATATTTAGAAAATAAAATATATTTTTAACAATAGATTCCTAAAATAAAAGATTGTGATGCTTTAGTTTGAGGATTATCATAGATAATTGAAGAATAGGCATCATCTTCTATTCACCATCATCTGAATTCTTGTTTCTCAAATATTCAGATTAATATGCATACATAAGCCAAAGTATCACAATGATTCATTATGATAAATTATCAATTATAAGATAAAGAAAATTATAGAATTTAAGTTCAGTGTGATTGTTACCCACTGCTAATAATAAACGTTTCCTGACGCTCCATACAGGAAACAGTGTTTAGTTTTTGTATGAGGCTTTATCACAGTGTTATTTGGGGTGGGCACTGTGATATACAGCTGTACAAAAACCTGAGAGCAACAATCTTAAACTATCCTATTTTAAAGATGGACAAAAGGGGACTGGACAAAATATCTCACATTGAACTATAAGGAAACTAACTGTAATGGTTTTTATAAGCATATTTTTAGGTAAAAGTTGTTTATTTAGTAGTTTGAAGTCGTAGGTAGTTCATGTATGTAAATGTTATTCTTAGTAAATCTCAACTTTAAAAAGAGTCAAAGACTCAACATGAACATACACTTATAGGGGGACACTAGAGTTTCCTACAGATCAGGACTTGGTGGTTTTCAAACCTTTAATAAGGTGTTTTTCTGGTTCTTCAGGTTTTTGTTGAAGCATTGAGTTGAGATGTATCACTGTGCTTACTTTGACTACTGGGGTCAAGGGACTGCAGTCACTGTTAATTCAGGTAAGTCACTTTAAAACCTTATTTTTAGTGATTACTATATTTATCTTTTTTTAACTGATTTTTGATGCTTGAGAAGTTGGACCCGGTCGTAATGTTTAGGTTTACAAATAGCAGAATCAGAAAGCAGAGACAGTTGGTTGGTAATGCAGCTGTTTCCTTGAAAGCATTAGAAAACGGCTTTCTTGGCATTACAACTCTATGCAGGACAGGGTTTTAAGTAAACATGACTTTGTCTGGATTTTAACTGCTGCTGGGGAGGACCTCAGAATTTTTTCCCCACATTAATATTCACCAACTTTTAATTTTGTGGATATTCACAAGACCTCATACTGAGTGATGAGAGGTAAGACTACCGTTGAGCTGAGATATATTTAAGTTTTCTGTGTGAAAGGTCTCTGTGTGAAAGTATAAAATAAATATAAAGTAAATCGCAGGAAAATTGACCTTCATGGGACTTTATTTTCGCAATGAAGATTAAATTGTTGATCGTTGATATTGAGAGCATAGCTCATGAAATAACTTTCTCCCACAAATTGGCAACTATTAAACAATAGGCTTACATAAATATTCTAAAAACTCATTTAATACATGATATATACAAATTATATTATTATCATGACATCTTAAGGTTTTGCTTATGTGAGGTTCTTTCATTAGTATGTTCACCTCCAATCTGTTGACTGGTGTTGACCAGACAAACAAAAATAAGATGAATGTTAGATTTTCTCATATTGTTTTCAAAATATTGTCTTATATTTGTTTACTGTGCAAGCTGGCTAAATAAATTCAAAAAGTTGAAAGGTGTGAGGATTTCTGGAATCAACGTTATCTACATTTTTATTTAATCAGTTTCTTTTTTAAGTACAATTAAAAAAAAATATATATATTATTCAAACATTTGTTTCTGACAAGGATACAGGTTTAAGGAATGTGTTTTCATAATACCTCCATTTTCCGTCTATTAAAGACAATCTGGTATCCACGATTATGTGAGTTTTAATAAAGATGGAAAATTAATTTTTAATACTTTATAGACTGAATAAATAAAATATCGGGGGGAAAAATTGCCGCTTAAAACTAAACATCAAAATAATGTAAAACAATGAGATAGTTATGAGATAGGGGCGGGCAGTAGCTCAGTCTGTAGGGACTTTGGTTGGGAAGCGGAGGGTCAGCAGCTCATTCCCCCTCACTCTGACTATTTGATTGATTGATCTAACATAGAGCACTTTGGGTCTGCCTTTTGTTATTCTGTCATTAAAATATAAAATCTATTTTGTTTACATTTAAAAAAGGCAGTTGTGATAATAATCAGTAATTTCTATTAATTTGGCTTTATAAAATCTTTTCTAAAGGAACTGCACCGACTCTGTTCCCTGTGGTTCAATGCGGCTCCGGGACTGGAAATCAAATCACTGTTGGTTGTCTGGCTCATGACTTCATCCCAAAGAGTACTTTCCAGTGGACGGATGACAGCGGGACCAGTTTACCTTCTGTACAATATTCTACATCTGTCAATGACAACAAATTCACAGGTCTTAGTCTGGCCCAAGTGTCCAAATCTGACTGGGGTTCAAGGAAATCTTTTAACTGTTCTATGACGTATCCTGGAGGATCCAAAAGTGTCAACTTGCAAGGTGATTTTTAACCTTTTATTTCATCCATATACATTTTCTTGTTTTTAGCATTTATTTATTTAAGTTTTACATTTAGCCCCAAGATTCTAATATAATGTATTTCTGATGAAATCTAAAAATATTTCCCTCTCTCCTTCCTTTCCCACCTACAAATTGAAAAGACAACACACTCCCTCCAAAGATAACGTTGGTATTGGTGCCAAGAGAAGACATTCGGGCTCTGATGTGTTCAATTTATGATTTTTTTCCCAATGAATTGATGGTAAAATGGAAGAAAAATGAAATAGAAGAAACTGGCTTCACTACTTGGCCCCCCAAATCATTCAGGAACACGTTTTCAGCTGTCAGTGTTCTGAATGTGAAGAACACAGACTGGGACAGTAAAGCCGTGTACACATGTGAGGTGACACACAAAGGCAAATTATATATGAAGAAGGCCTCAAAAGGTACAAGTCTAATACAATCCTATCCTAATACTGCTGTTTATTTATTACAACTAAACTGTCAACAATAATACAGTATCAAGGTGATACGAGATGAATTCCTCTAACTCTCTTTTTTTGTAGCTGCTGTCACATTGGCCCTTAACCAACCAAGTCCCAAAGAATTGTTCAACAACAACCAGGCAAAGTTGGACTGTATCGTTTCTGGACAAGACAGGAGTGTTGTAAACGACATGAGAATAACTTGGCAAATTAATGAACACAATGTGTCTGATGCCATTACTTCGACGCCAAATTCCAGAAATGGTCAACACAGCAAAATCAGTACGTTGACTCGGAGTCTCTCAGAGTGGCAGACAGTCAACAAAGTGAGATGTTCTGCCATGAGAGACAATATGACACCAGTAATTCAAGACCTGACTGTCCATAAAGGAGGTACAGTATGTTACTTACACGTGAATATAAATCCTGTAAATGAACGTCCTTCTCTAAATCAAATGTCTCTTTCAGATTGGAAGAAAACAAAAGTGACCGTCCACGTCCTCCCAGAGGAGGAAATCAGCAAAGGAAACGAGGTCACTCTAGTGTGCCTGGTCTCCAGTCTTGAACAGCAGGATTACTACATCGCCTGGTCTGAGTACATTGGACAAAAGACTGGAAACTATGTTGATGGCATTAACTTCCCACCTCAGAAGACCCAACAAGGCTACTCAGTAACAAGTGTTTACTACACAACCAAGGACAAGTGGAACAACCACATGTACACGTGCAACGTCTGGCCTGCTGGCAGCAATAGTTCCATGAATCCACAGGCAGTGTCTAAGGCCCAGGGTAACTCCTTAGAATGTGACATACAGAAGACTTAGCTCTAAATGTTGTTTTTTTTAGTGCTCATGTGTTCTGCTGTCTGTGTTTGCAAACCGTGTGATGTTAAAACGTGCACCCTGTGATGTCACCAGTGTCTGTCATTGTAAAAAACAACATCCATGTCTCAATTTTGTTCTGTTTGTCATAAAATGGTGTTTTAATCTGTCTTTGTCAAGTGCTCTAACAGCCTGATATGTGTGCTGAGTGTTTCAAATAAATGTTGCATTGAGAAAAAGTTTGTTACATATTCATGAATGAATTATAACATCAAACAAATTGAAGAACAAGCACAAAACAGCAAGGGATTTTATGTTGCTGTTTCACTATGCAACATGAGAAATTACCGTATAACATGTAAAAGAGAGAGAAACACTCGTGTATATGCACTATTCCATAACGTACAAAGACTATGTTAAGATACACAGACACACACACAGACACCTCTCATCTAACCACCTCTTATATTTTCCTTCAGAGTCAAAAGTGAGTTGGGGTGAATACAATATACATGATGCCGTTGAAGAGGATGAGTTCAGCAGCTTGTGGTCCACAGCCGCCTCTTTCATATTCCTCTTCATAGCCTCTCTCTTCTACAGCATGATAATCAGCCTAGTCAAGGTAAACGTAAAGGCTTTTTCTGCACATTAGTTTTACTGAGTTATACAGTATGTTGTATTATAGTTTTACTATCATTGGAAGGTATGAAATCAATGTCAGTGATGTAAGCGATATAAATACTACTTACAAACTCATGAGCATCATTTTTTCTGCGGGTGTAAAAACTTCTGCGGATCTTCACAGACCAGAATGTGCAGGATATGAAAAGACACGACACAGTTAGATGAATCTATTTGTACATGTGATGGATTGCAAACCCTTCTGGTTCAGATGTATTTCAAATGAATCTACCCGTTAAGCTAAAGGAAATTTGACATGTTTAAAAAACAAAGGCTGTGAAGTTTACCTTCTGAGTGGAGAATTTAATGTGGTTGATTGAACTAATTCAAAGGTAGATTACTTTAAAATGCAAAAAAGGCCTGTGTCCATTAACGCCTATTTTATTTGTACTGGCAGCGTTCACAACCTCAATTTCAGAGCTTCTCTCACTGAGCTCTCACGACGCTCACTGTTGCTAGGCTCAAGGCACTACTGCGTCTGTCTGTAGTGACCATAAGGTCTGTTTTAAAATGCTTTGTATGTCTAATATGAACTTTGATTCAAGAAAATATCACCAAGGAAACGTAAAAACGCTGTAAATGAATCATATTCTTGCACAAGCAGCAGACTTTTCAAATCACGCCTCTGTTCAGCAATGTGTCATTGACAAGTTAAATGAATGTATTTTTTAATATTGTTTTCCATTATTTTTCAGATAAGGAGTCAATAAGGGATGGAACGGATGCACAACACAGACAAGCAAATTTGTGATTTTTGGTATTTCATTTTAATCTAGTTTTAAAAACATGAACATAATCCACAAACTACTGTATATTGTAATTTCAAAAATGTGATTTATGATGTTTAAAAATTCTATTAAAGTGTATTTTCTGTAACCTAAACCCATGGTTCTCATGTCTTTACATTACAGGGAAACTTGTACATAATGTTTTAATATCTGTAAATTGTTCTATGTCTTTCTTCTCTCTTATGAAATGTGTGTGTGTGTGTGTGTGTGTGTGTGTGTGTGTGTGTGTGTGTGTGTGTGTGTGTGTGACACTGGTTGATTTGTATTTTGCTGTTGCCATCATCTGCCCAGGGACAACAGATGGAAATTAGCTAGCTAGCTAAATCTGGTACAAAGCATCTCTTCTCTTCTGAGACTAATGTTTTTTTTTGTACACTGTCCCTGATTCAAATAAATTATTATATATAAATATATATATATATCTCATGCGCCTTTTTAAAAAAAACATCCCACTTTAAGAATAGGGGGATAGCATTTTGATACAGGCAACACAAAATAAAATGTCTAATTTTGTTGTGTCAGTAAGTAATGTTGAGTATTTTAGTTCAAATAAATGGTACTTATTGCTTAAAATGAGGATGGACAATGTTTTACCTCACCATAATAGGCCCACCAGTGCGGCTAGGCCCCAGAAAGCTTTCCCTTTTCCCCTCATTATGGGCGGCCTTGACTATAAATGATGGTGGGCCTGTGTTGAAAAGCTTTTGAGGAATCGAAGAACATCAAAAATAACTCCACATCAAGTCGATCTTTGCAAATGTCTTTTATCAGTTAAGCTCAGATGGGTTTTCTAGTTTCCTGGCCTTGCTAAAAATATCATCTTTAGAGAGTCACTTCCCCCTTCTCTGTGCACCTCTGGGACCACACCTGTGGCACTGAAACTTTGTAGAAACTGTCTGAGCTACAAATAAACTTCCTCAAGTGAGAGACTCGTATGCCACTGCATACATTTGCAAACCAGTTTGTATCCAAGCATGAAGAAGCAAACATGCACACTGTAGACACCGCCCACCAGCACAACTCTACAGAAAAGTGTTGGCGGCTGTGGCTCATTTGGTCGAGTCGATCGTCTCTAAACAAGAAGGTGGGGGGTTCCATCACCAGCTCCTGCAGCTACATGTCTGATGTGTCCCTGGGCAAGACACTTAACACCAAGTTGCGCCCGCTGCTTCGTTGGTGGTGTGTGAATGTGTATGAATGGGATTAGTTACTGATGGACATCAGTACCATCAGTGTGTGAATGTGTAGGTGTGACCTGCGGTGTAAAAGCGCTTATAGCTTATATCAACCCTCGTTGTTTTTTATCTCTTCTTATTGTTTCTTTCTCTTTTAGTTGCTAATTTATCTTCTTACATTCTTTTTGAAAACTGAACAAGGATGCAATCTACAAAAAAAAGTAATTTAGTTTAAGGCTGGTAACATGAGATAACATTAACTGACAAAACTTTCATTTTCTTCTTAACAAATTCCTTTACTAACCTCTGATTGCTAAACACAGGGTTACTAAGAATTGGTTGATAAAATGACCTCCAAGCCATTTCTACATTTCTATTTATCATTCTCCCTTTATTTACCAGTCATTTTCTTCATATGTAATGTGTCATCTTTTGTTTATTAGAGTCACTTCAAAAATTCTTTATTAAAGCAAGTTGATGAAGAGTTTGACTTGAAAAGAAGTGTGCAATAATGTCAGCTTGTTGAAATAAAAGGCAACATTTTAGATACGTCAGACTTTATCCTTTTCACAGCACGGTTTCTGTCCAACAGACAATTCCAACCAAAGAACAGTTTCTACACAAAACAAACAATGTCAAACATCAATCAAAAGTTCACACTGTGGCTTGTTCAGTGAGGCCTTTTGTTCAGGGCATCTTTAACAGCAGGGATCAGGCTTTTCCAAAGGCAAGCCGTTCTGCACCTCAGTGCTCTGTACCTCCGACCCGAGGGAAGTGGGTTGAGGTTGGTGTTTAGTGGATATGTGATGTCCTGTTGTACTGAAGTTGCAATGCGTGTTATGGCCCCTGTTGTTGAGTTCTGTTAGGCTGGGTTTGGGGAGATTATTCTGGCAGCTGTGGCTGTGATGCTTCACGTGCATGCTGCCTTATAAAGTTGACCAAAGTAAGCAAAGACTGCCATCTAGTGGCAAACACATAAAATGATCTGTTGTCTTGATGCAGTTAACCTAAAAAGGTAAAAGGTATTCAAACCACCACTATGTGAGATCTTGTAACATTGTGTGACATTTTTAGATTTGACACATTCATGGGACTTTATAGTAAGTATAAAAACATTAAAAAGACATCTTGTGCAAAAAGCAGTTTAGCAACTCGAGTCTTCTGTTATAAAATATTCAGCTTTTGATAAAAGTTAGGGTCCACCTTTTTCTTGATGAATCTCCTTAAAAAACAGGCTTTAAGAAAATGAACACAATGAAGTTTGAAATATTAGATTAAACAAGCAGAGAATTGCTCACTCCTCTATTTTTTTAATATGTTAAGCGATCTATTTTTACTATCTATTTAATTTCTCTTAAATTGTTTATTTTCCTTCGTCTACTGCAAACTGCCTGTAGTTGCTGATTTTTTTATTCTGTGTAGTTGTTCAATATAACTTGGAATTTGCAATTGGATGGAGTCCAAGGAAAATTTCCCCAAGTATATCTTGTGTTATCTTATTACATAACATAAGTGTTCATGTAGAAGATTTTGCTCTGACTTGACATTCCATTGACCAATCAAAGTCAGCATATGTCACTTATTAAATCTAATTCAGTTTAATACATTGCCCTGCGATATAATCCTTGGTTTTCTACAGACCCTGTGCCACTGCGTAAATTGCTGTGAAAATAAAGCATTCATGTTGTATGTCTTTACTTTTTATTATATTCTGTTCCCCCATGTAGGTGTGTTTCATGTATCAATTTTCAATCACCTAACATGTTTAATTTTAGTTTTATGAAAATACTTTAGTGCGTGCACGGTCACATTCTGAGGTTAAAAACATATTTGATAAATTATTTTGCTGTTCTTTTTAAACTACTTGACTCTTCATTAATGATTGACTTAGTTCAATTATCTTTCCTAATAATTTCAGTTTTCTGGTGTATTTTAAGGAGGTGTTCGCATATCCATCTATCGATCTATTTTTCAGTTTTCAGGGATAAAATCCACGTGTCTTTGCTGGCAAAATAGTGTGCAGATATTCACTATGATAAGAACTGATCACGTTTCATTCTCTGGCAGTTTTAACGTTCAGAATTAAATAGTTATCCCTAACATTGAGAAATGTAATTTAATGAAAAGCACAATGGTAATAAAAATCCTTATAATAGTTTTGCATTATTTGAAAGATTAGAACCAGAGCGGTTGCTTTGTGTACTGCAGTAAAGGATGAGGCAGCCACCCTGTGTCTTGAAGGTTTTTGTGTTGCGGTGTTTCACTGTGTACACTGGGGGCCACAGTGTTTCACACCAATACAAAAACCTCTCAACAGACACAAACAGTCTTTTTCTTGTAAAAAGAATGATGTATTTAAAGACCATATATAACCCTGAGAGGCTTTGGCTTCAGCAAAATACAGTCATCCTACAGAATGAAAAAAAAAGAAGAAATATATCCTTACAAGTCTAAATGAACAGCTAAATGATGCTTAAGGTAAGTGATAACATATGATGAAATTTAAAAACTAGATCAGAAGAAAATGTGCACGGTGTATATGGAGAAAGTGAGTCTGCAGGGTGGAGTTTTTGAACTGAGTCATATTTAAAAAAACCTATATAAAAACCTATCTTAAACCTATATTCATATTTAATCTTTGTGATTGTTAACGCTTTATTTGAGTGATCTTTACGTTTTCATTTTTAATGTCTCTTTTTCCGTTTGTCATGATGCTCTGCATGTCGTGTGTGAAGCACCTTGAACGGCCTTATTGCTGAAATGTGCGTGTACTGAATATAACAACTGGCCGAGCAGCTGTCCAGGTAAAGCATAAAGTGAGTACCCTGAACGTCTTAACAGAGTTTTATCCAAAAACATTAAATTGTTGAATTGAGAATTTGATGCCAGAACTAATGTTAGGTATATAGACGGACCACAAGACAAACTTTCCCATCACTGCAGCCATGCCCCTAATCAGGCATAAAAGAGAAACATAGAATCATTTGGTTCAAAGAGTATACTAAAATTTCTAGATTGCTCCTGATGCTTAAATTGAATTAATTGGAAAAAAGAAGAACTAACAATGCAAAATATCAGACACAGGTTTTTGTATGAGTGTGTGGCACTGTGTATGGGGGGAGCCACAGTGACTTACAGTAATACAAAAACCTGTTCATGCACGGAGTTGAAGCACAGAAGTGATACTCAGGAGAGGAGGGAAAAAACAAATTGTGTGTGTAAATCCAAAAACAGAGCATCTTAGACGAGCCTTCTTTCCCACTGTCAATTAGTATCAACAAAGATCATTTTCACATACTGACTAGCAATTTGACAACTCCTTTGCGTAGTGTTGTACTACTTGAAATTGGTCTTGGTCTCAAGACTGGTCTCAAGACCACTTTTTTGAAGATTTCTATCTCGTCTCGGAATCAAAATATTTTTAATTCGGCCATGTCTCGGTCTCAGACTCGGCGGTCTCCAGATTTTAAATATAAGAACAGTCAAGACCACCACTGATAGGCTTCTTTCTCACGTCATTACTGTTATTAGAAGGAAAGCATAGGGTTAGGGCTGAAATGACTGACATCACAGCACAAAAAAACAAACCACACACACACACATCTAACATATCAACATCCAAAGTGCAATCAAAGAGTCCTGAGTGAGTGAAGCTTGTAAGCCATAACAAAAGATGCATGACAGATTAGCAATAAATAATGCTAAAAGAAAATCTACGGTTGGAAAATAATAAACATTTAAGTTAACATGTGGGATATCTTAAAAACATGATAAATAGGTGAATGAATAGGTTTAAGAAAGGTTAAAAAGAGTGGTGTTTAAAAAAAAAAAGATCAGCCTTTCATGAGTCTAATGGATGTGGGCACAAAGCTTGACATGGCTCTCTCAGTACTGAAGGTGAGAGATCAGTCAGAGGGAAGAAGGTTGTAGAGATTGTAAAGTGTGCTGTCTGAGGCTATGTGTTGTCCCTTTAGTTTTGTCCTGCCGGTTAGTGGTTCCTGCTTCTGTTCGATTATTTTACAGCTCATTGTCATGATTCTGTTTAATGGAATTCGATGAATTTCAGACAGGGACCCAAAGCAGGTTGTGATATTAAAAGTAAAAACTGATTCAGTAAAACATTTGCAGAATGCGCTTATCTTGTTTAAAAAATGTGAAAAGTTCTACTGTTAAATTGTTAGAATTTGTTTGACGGGATGTCCAGTGTGCAGAGCGCAGTTTTTGTATGGAGCTATTTCACAGTGTACTATATAGCAGCAGCCACAGTGATATATCCAATGACAAAAACCTCCATCAGCAGAGAGACTCATAAAATGCTGTCACTCAAACAAGTACGTAGGTGACACTTCATTCTGAAGCCTACACTAATCTAACAAATCTACTCTCAGGAAAAATTGACAATTATGTGTTCTTAGACAAATGCACGTGTGAAAGTGTAAATTTCTATCATAATGTTGTGGTTTAACATAAAAAGGAACCGTCGTAAAGTAGATACTCCTGTACAAACATTACAAACCATGCACCCTATGAGGCTAAGGTTTTTGTACGAGTATGAAGCAACGTGTATGGAGTGGACCCACAGTGATATGTAGTCGTACAAAAACCTATTCTCAACTAAACAGAAGCACACAGACACCTTGTCTGCAGAAAAGGAGAAGGTATTCATAAATCAAGGCCAGGCACATTTCCTTGGGCAATTCTTCCGCAAGAATAAGATAACCCTATGACAAACTTTATAAAAAAATGAAAAGAGAAAGGGGAAATTTACAAACCAACTGCCAAACATGCAAAGTATGCCAGAGCAATAATGTTATTCACAAAAGGATGGGCGTCTTTTGTCCGTGGTTTTAGCCCTCTACACATTTAAGTTTAATACATTTGTTTTTTTACTCTTTTCCACTTTTACAATTCTTATCAAAAACAGTTCATTAGGATATTTCAACCTGCTGATCCCTTTTTAAATCATCATGTAAAAAAACTTCAAACTTAAAGTTAAAGCATTTCTGTGCTGTGACAGCCAGTGTACAGAGTGTAGTTTTTTGTATGGTGTTATATCACAGTGTGATATGACGGCCACAGTGATAAATCCCATGACAAAAACGTCTTTCCAAGCAGATGAAAATGAAACCAGATGGTCAGACAGCTTCCTGCTACATAAAGAAACCGTTATACACTGAACGGAGGAAGGCATTCACAAAAGCAGCCGAGGCCACTGTCCAAGTTTGTAAGCCACTGAATAAATGGTGATAATTAACGAGACAAAGTATTTTGTTGTCATATGCACAAAGCACAGAATAACTGTGCCAAATGTGCAAGTGTGATTAACAGAGGAGATCCATCTTCCTCAGCAGCTACCGTCAGCACACATAGATCCAGCTCTGGAAAGTGTTTGTTTAGTGTGTCTTTTAGTTCAGCATTTTAGCATGCAAAAACTTGCTAGTTAATGCATAACAAAATGTGCAGGTCTTGCATATTTGGATATTTGTTTCAGGTAAGAAGTCATGTGTTGCCTGAGTTATGAGTTATTACGCTGCTCAAATTCTAATGTTGGTCTGGCTTTTGTTTTTGTTCTTTTACTGTTGGGGTTTTGTTTTTGTTGGTCAGGTGTCTCTTCCATAGGTTGCATTTTTGTTGTGATGTTTTGTTGTGATTGAGTTATTATGTGTTGTAATGTTTGCACTTTGTATTTTTTTTTGCCCATCACCAATGGTCTTTCTCTGTGCACCCTTAGTACCTGGACCAAATTTCAATACAATCGGTTTGAATTTCACGGAGTGCAAAAAACATCACCTTCCTGGTTCCACAACAAGCAAAGCTAGAAGTAAGGTAAATGTGTGAAGTGAAGTTGTGATTAATTTTTATTTTAAAGAAATCTGAAACTATAAGGTTCAAAAGATAGAATAAAAATAAACTAGTGCCAAAGTGTTATTCAATTAAATCTGGGTTTGACTGCAAGAAGTGGGACGGAGATAAGGTACATAACACTTACCACAAACTGTATTGGACAAAGGTTTTTGTATGAGTGTGTGACACTGTGTACCGGGGGGCACAGTGATAACTTGTAATACAAAAACCTGTCTATACTGAATGGTCTCCAAGGAAAAGGAAAAGGAGAAGATATTTACAAATCCAGGCCCATATTTTTCAGACCCTGAAGAACAGAAATATTTAATCAAATAGTGGAAAATTGCAGTAATGTGGAATAATTGTGTTATTTTTCAAACTTTATTCTAAAAGTTAGTGTTGAAGTACTCCGAATCGATATTGGTCTCAAGAACGGTGTCGAGACCACTTTTTGAAGGTCTCAGTCTCGTCTCGGATTCAAAAGCATTTTTAATATGTCTTATCTCGGTATCGGGCTGCGCGGACTCCAGATTTTAAATCAAGACCGGTCTCAAGACAACTTTTGGAAGATCTCGGTCTTGTCTCGGAATCAAAACCATTTTGATTCAGTCTTGTCTTTGACTTTGTCTTGTCTAGGTCTCGGGGACTTTAAATAAAGCCCACCACTGATAGGATATGTTTCCACATCATTACTGGGATAAGAAGGAAAACACCTCTTTCTAAAAGAACTAAAATGTGTCAAGTCATTCATGATTTGATTTTCATACCCCGGTTACAGCCGCAACCTTCCCAGTGTTACTGTCTAAGTGAGTGACACGCCCCCTGCACACAAGATGATGATTTTTCTGAGATATTTATGGTCTGGTCTCGGTCTCGCCCTGCCTTGGTCTTGGTCTTGATTCAGTCTCGATCCCAAAATGTCTTAGTCTTGGTCTCGGAGTGCTTCGGTCCTGGGTGTGTCTTGGTTTCGCTTAGTGGGGTCTTGAATACAACACTACTAAAAACCCTAAGTAAAGCGATATCTTTCTCAAACTTTTATCAGCAAATTAAATCAACTTTAAATCCCAAAACAATCGAATAGACAGTCAAGTCAGCAGATCATTCTCATTATCATACATACATACTTAATGTTGGTTTTAATTTTAAGCAAATGTTCAAACATTAAGGATCCAATAACTGTTATATCACATACTATTTGTTATCAAAAACTTATAATGCACTTTAAAAGAAAACTCATACATTTTGAAATTCAAATTATAAACGAGACACACAATCAAACCGATTTTGGAAATTGAAGCAAGCTTTGGATGGTTCATAAGTAAAACACAGGAAACCTCCACCACAGCAGGTGCTTCCTCATCCAGCTACTGAACGGAAACTTTGGACCGAAAGCCAAAAGCTCAGACATGAGCACTGATGATGCCTGATATTTTTAATATGAGAAACATAAGCCAGAGAATTGGTATGTGTTTATTTTTAAAGTGACAATATTTTTTTTGTTTTTAAACTTAACTTTCATGGTCACCATTGCTTTCATAATAATAATAATACTTAATTTGTGTATTTACTTTTCAATACAGGTAACCAATTGAGACAATAAAAGCATACAGAATATTAAAGCAACATAGTAAAACAAACAGACATCAAAAGCAGACTAATAGGATAAAAGATTCAAAATGAAATCACAGGGTTTAAGTGATTTTGTAAAAGCATGTCTTTAGTAGAGAAATAAAACGAGGAACTGGTTCTGTAAATTTGATCTCTTCTGGCAGGCTGTTCCAAAGTCTGGGGGCTCTGACAGCAAAATCAAAAGTCATGACTAATTTCATCAAAGATTGGAAACTGTTGACATCTAAAAGTCCGCTAAAAGTTGAAAAAGTCACTTAAGTCCTGTAGACTGAGAGAGGATCAGCAAATCTGCATTACCCCTGATAACGCCACAAACAACATCAGAGCGCTTGAACTGAGTGTCAGAACAGGGTTACATGTTCTGTCCAACATCTTGACAAGCCTTCCCCTAAACCATGTGAAAAGAAGTGCTTTTGATGTGAACACAGGCGCTTCACAAGTTGCTAACTTGATTGCAAATAATGCAACTGAGGGAAAATAAAGTTGTGGTTGGACGTTATGGCTAAACGTAGATGTAGTCAAGACCACACTAACCAAGACCAAGAGAGCCAAAGACCAGAGTGCTCAGAGACCGAGACAGGACCAAGTAATTAAGGGATCGAGACCGAGTCAAGAACAAGACCAAGACAGGGCAAAACAAGACCAAGATCATAAATATCACAAATCATCATCTTGTGTGCAGGGGGCGTGTCACTCACTTAGACCGTAACAACAGGAAGGTTGCCGCTAAGTGAGTGACTTATTGCAAGAGGCGTTTTTCTTCTAATCACAGTAATGACGTGGAAAAATAGCCTATCAGTGGTGGTCTTGGCAAGTCTTGATTTACAATCCGAAGTCTGCCCAGCCTGAGACCAAGACATGACCAGGGTTGGGAAGTAACGGATTACATGTAACGGCGTTACGTATTTAAAATACAAAATAAGAGTAACTGTATTCCGTTATAGTTACAGTTTAAATTGGTGTATTCTGAATACAGTTACTTTCTCAAAAAAAGGATTACTTGTAGGGATTACTTTACGGAACTACATGCAGGTTGCACTGTGCGGATGCAGAAGCAGGTGGCATTATGTGCGCAGGTACGCTGCAAGTCAATGCGTGATAGCACTTTCCACACAACCGAATGACAATGGCAGAGGATGAGAAAAACGACCCGGAGGAGGACAAAAATGCATTTTTGGCATGGAAATTCAGAGAACATTTTACCTACAAACCTGGTCAAGAAGGCCGCAACATCACAGTGCAGTGCAAGCTTTGCTTACCGTCAACGAAGCTGCTTTCAGCATTGTGGGACTCCACGTCTAATTTGAAGAAGCATCTTGAGGTAAGTTGGCTAACTAGCATTAACGGAGAAATGACCCCGGCAGCTATTAATCCAGCTCTGCCGGCTGAGAGTGCTCACATGCGGGGAAAGAAAGGAGGGTTAATGTCCGCCGGCTCGCATGTTGCTTGTCCTACACTCACAGCGCATCAACAAAGCGTTCCAGAGCACGAAAGGGTCAATAACCAGAAAACTCCATGGGATTCATACAGTATGCACGACAGCAGATATATGGACTGCCCACCATAGGAGTTTTTTAGGGATCACTTGTCACTGGATTGAGCCAGAGACATTGGAGAGGAAATCGGCAGCGTTGGCATGTGAAAGAATAAGCGGACGCCACACATACGATGTCATTGCAACAAAAATTAGCGAGATACATGGTGCGTTTCAAATCCAGGGCAAAGTCACAGCAACAGTGACTGACAATGGAAGCAATTTTGTCAAAGCTTTCAGAGAATATGGAGCATCGGATGTAGAAGAGGACACAGATGATGTGCAATTTGCAGATGTTGCTGCAATTCTTGACGAGGTCCAGGAGGAGCAAGATGAGAACTTTTATTTACCCCCACACCAGCGATGCGCAGCTCACACTCTTAACCTGATCGCCACAAATGATCTGGATAAGGCTGCATCACAAGGTCCCACACGGAAATTGTACAGAAGTGCCACGTCAAAATGTTCTGCCATTTGGAACAAAGCTCACCGCTCACCAGGTGCAGCTGAAGTGATTGAAGACATTGCCAACATGAGGTGTGTTGTCCCCTCTGTGACCAGATGGATCTCAGAGTATCAAGCTATTGAAAAGGTAATGAGTCTCACCGAAGCCCAGCTCATTGAAGTCTGTGACCGTCTCAATGTGGCCAAACTACACCCTCAAGAGGTTGTGTTTTTGAAGGAGTACACTGCAGTTCTGAAACCACTCGCCTAGTCAATCGACCTTCTCCAGGGCGAAAAGAACTGTTTGCTTGGCTTTTTGATACCCACAATTCTCAGCCTGAAGGGAAAATTAATGGAGAAAGTTACACAGGTACAGTTCTCTGCGCATATAATCATGGCAGTCATCAAAGCCATAGATTCACTCTACGATTCTTTTGGCTTCTTGTCATTTAAGTGCAAAAAGAGTAATGTACAAAAAAAGCCATTTCCTCCACCACATTACCTAGTGCATATATTGTCCTCACAATTACCGTCACAGACTACACCTACAGGCATGTAAACTAGATATGAAGCTGCACTTAAATATTGCCTGTACACATAAGAGTGTTAAGCTTTCTGAGATATACACTGGCCTTCAAAGTCACTTTTTTGTTTTTTTGAGATTTATGTTTGGGCTTTTTGTGCCTTTAATTGAGAGATAGGACAGTGGATAGAGTTGGAAACCAGGGAGAGAGAGAGAGTGGGGAATGACATGCAGGAAAGGAGCCGCAGGCTGGACTTGAACCCGGGCTGCCCGCTTGAGACCACAGCCTCCATACATGGGGCACGCGCCCTAACCACTGAGCCACCAGCGCCCCAAGTCACCTTTTGACCATGCATAATGTGTTTGCTGTGAGTTCACGAAGTGGATGATTGCACCCTGTATTGTTCTCAATGCAATTTACAATTTTTATTTTATGCACATTTAAAGCATGTTTTTGCTTTGTTATACACCTGCTTGTTAAAGCAGCCATGTTGCACTTTAATTTCCCTAATTTCTGAGCTGAGGAAATTAATAAAGGTAAAGGAAATTGAATGGATGACATTTTTCTTTAAGTTGCACATTTGTGTTTTGTGTACTTGCATAACTTTTTCTCTGAAGACAGTAATTAGATCGTTCTCTAAAGCATGTGTTAACTAAATTCAGTGTTCCAGATAAACACGCTCAGCTAGTAGTAAGTCATGTAAAAGTAATCCAAAAGTATTTAGAATACATTACTTTACTTGAGAAATCCAAGGGAATACATTACAGATTACATTTTAGGACATGTAATCAGTAATCTGTAGGGGAATACATTTTAAAAGTAACCCTCCCAACACTGGACATGACCAAGTAAAAATTCTCTAGATTCCAAAAAGAGACCTTCAAAAAGTCTCGAGACCAAGACCGATTTTGAGTCCTACAACACTAGAAGTTAGGCCATCATTCCTGAGGCATATATTGCTGTCAGATGAAAGCTGATGGATTGTGAGATTGTAAATTACCCAAACCAAAGTTAAGGACTGAAACACAGGACATCACAAGTAAAGATAGTGTTGCTGACTGAATTAGCTATGACAGATGAATTAGATATGTGCAAAGACTTTATATTTATTATGTTTAGCTGGTATAGAATGAGGACTTGAGGGCAACGCAGCCCTACATCATACACATTTTTGCAGGTTTAGATTAATTCAGATAAATCAATTAATACATCTGGTTGTGTTAACTCCATGCTGCACTATCCAGACCTGAGAAAGGAGAATGTGATAAAGAGGAAGTGAACACTAACCGTTGTCAAACACACTTAATATTATATAACCCACACCACAGGAAATAAATATCTCTAGGGACGTGGTTAATAAATAGTACAGTGGGAATAGCTTTTGTCAGTGGAACATGTTATCTTTTCACTGATTAAACA
The DNA here is from genome assembly GCF_963930695.1 of Labrus bergylta. Taxonomy (NCBI): domain Eukaryota; kingdom Metazoa; phylum Chordata; class Actinopteri; order Labriformes; family Labridae; genus Labrus; species Labrus bergylta. The sequence goes on from NC_089210.1 coordinate 16,815,771, forward strand.
ACACGTTTAGTATTTATATTATAAGCAGACTGTAATATATCACTGTGATGCCTACTTTGACTACTGGGGAAGAGGGACCCAAGTCACAGTAACTTCTGGTAAGTAATAATCAAAATACATGTTAATGAATGCAGTCGATGATTTACAATGTTTAATTAAATGAATGTTGATTTATTGTGTACTCAAACCAACGTACAGTCTTCAGCATTTACATTAGGGTAAATATAAGGCATACAAACTGGTTTACTGATGAAGTACATCGATTTATTCGATGACACAAGCTCTAGAGGATTTTTGCACTAAGGTGTGATTGAAACCAATCATTGTGACTTTGACTACTGGGGGAAAGGAACGATGGTGACCGTCACAACAGGTAAAAAAGGCTCTTTCTGTCCTCATGTTTAAGAAATTATAATATACTGTTTTATTTAAATTATTTAGACCTCAGTGGCTTGAGGAAAATCTTTATGGTGCTCGTTTTTGTATGTTGAATGTGTTGACTCATTACACTGTGACTACTACTTTGACTACTGGGGGAAAGGAACGATGGTGACCGTCACAACAGGTAAAAAAGGCTCTTTCTGTCCTCATGTTTAAGAAATTAGAATATACTGTTTGATTTAACATTTTAAGACCTCAGTGGCATGAGGAAAATTGCTATGGTGCTTGTTTTTGTATGTTGAATGTGTTGACTCATTACACTGTGATGGTGCTTTTGACTACTGGGGAAAAGGAACGATGGTGACCGTCACAACAGGTAAAAAAGGCTCTTTTTGTCCTCATGTTTAAGAAATTATAAACTACTGTTTTATTTAACATATTTAGCCCTCAGCGGCATGAGAAACATCGTTATGGTGTGTTTTTGTATGCTGAATGTGTCGACTTATTTCACTGTGACGGTGATGGTTTTGACTATTGGGGAAAAGGAACGATGGTGACCGTCACAACAGGTAAAAAAACATTTAATCTTCATCATGAAATTGCGGTGATGACAAACAAATTTAGACAACAACTTCAGTGGTTGGTTCACTTTTTGTATGATAAATGCTGTGATATATAACACTGTGATGGTGTTTTTGATTACTGGGGAAAAGGAACAATGGTGACCGTCACATCAGGTAAGTCAACTGCTTGTTTTGTAGTTGAGACACCTTGAATACTGTATGTTATTTGTGTTTTGTTTTGGAAATCATGCCTTTTCTGAGTTGATACTTGCAGAGGTAAATATAAAAATGCAAAAGGATAGATAATATCAAAGATTACGAACCGTTAAATATCTTGATTCCTGAGAACAGGTTTTTGTATGCCGTGGTTAATATATTGTCCAACTGTGACTACGGTTTTGACTACTGGGGTAAAGGCACAATGGTCACTGTAACTTCAGGTATGTAGCTTTAACATTTCTGAATTTAATGTCTTATCTGATTACTGATGCAATGTTATCTTTTTGATTTGGCCACGGGAAAGTAGCCAGCGATAAAACAGCAAACTGTTTTCTGTAGCCGGGTAAAGAGTTTGAGAAAGACTTCAAACTCCTGGCTGCAGAGTTCAGTTTTAAATTACTTCTATTCAAAGAATCAAATTTTATTTAGAATTGTTTCCTGTTGTTGACATCAAAATGTTCAACAAGAGGTTGTGGGATATTACAGTGATAAGTTTTTGTGACAAGTCCTTATTGACTTTCTTTACTGTGATAACTGGGCTTTTGACTACTGGGGTAAAGGAACAATGGTCACTGTAACTTCAGGTATGTATCGTTAACATTTCTGAATTTAATGTCTTATTCAATTACTGATGCAATGTTATCTTTTTGATGTGGCCATGGGAAAGTGGCCAAGGATAAAACGGCTAACTAATTTTTGTAGCCGGGTAAAGAGTTTAGAGTTCGGTTTACATTTTATGCTATTCAAAGATGCATATTTTACTTAGAATCTTTTACTGTTGTTGACATCAAAATATTCAACAAGAGGTTGTGGGATATTACAGTGATAGGTTTTTGTGACAAGTCCTTATTGACTTTCTACACTGTGATAACTGGGGCTACGGTTTTGACTACTGGGGTAAAGGAACAATGGTCACTGTAACTTCAGGTATGTATCTTTAACATTTCTGAATTTAATGTCTTATTCAATAACTGATGCAATGTAATCTTTTTGATGTGGCCACGGGAAAGCAGCCAGCGATAAAACAGAAAACTGATTTTTGTAGCCGGATAAAGAGTTTGCGAAAGACTTCAAACTCCTGGCTGCAGAGTTCAGTTTTAAATTACTTCTATTCAAAGATGCATATTTTATTTAGAATTGTTCACTGTTGTTGACATCAAAATATTCAACAAGAGGTTGTGGGATATTACAGTGATAGGTTTTTGTGACAAGTCCTTATTGACTTTCTTTACTGTGACAACTGGGATGCTTTTGACTACTGGGGTAAAGGCACAATGGTAACGGTGACATCAGGTAAGATTTGCACCGCAAAATGTCATTTTTTAAGTTACATTTAAAGTAGTGATACTTCAGATTTAAATGTCACTTTTAAAGTAGGGTACTTTTGTGTAGTTGAACAGTAACTTTGTAAGAAGATGCAATGTCGATTGTTTTTAGCAAGTTAAATTTGCAAGAACCGTTGGTAGTGCACAAAACATAAGCAGACGTAGCCCTTTTTATATTTGAAGTAACTTAAACTTTTCTACTTCTTTTGACTACTGGAGAAAAGGTACAACTGTAACCGTTACATCAGTTAAGAACAATTGAATTCCTAAATTATTTACTTGATTTAAATAAAAGTATGTCAAGAACAAAAAATTGCCACTAAATAATTTGCCATATATTCAAAGAATTTACATCTTCATCTATTCAGTCTAAAATATAACTCAGAGCGGTTGTAGTCGAAGTTGTAGACTTCAAAAAAATCAAACATATGAAAACCACAAAAATCATCTTACTGGTGAAAGTTAGCTCAAACAATAACATGTAAAAAAGAGAGATAGCAGATGAGATGGAAGAACTGTATGGAGCGTAGTTTCCACATCAGGTAAAGGTGTCAAAATGTATTCTTCAATCCAATGCTTTAAGCCATCTGTTAAAAAAGAGCCGACTTCTCTTCATGTGTGATTTAAGTTTAATAACAAATTTCTTTAATGATTCATTTTCATTTCAGTATTTTTTTTCTGCTCTTTTCTTTTTTTTTCTTTTTTAGTCGCTTCTTCCAAACCAACCGTGTTTCCTCTGATGCAATGCGGGTCTGAGACTGCAAACACCGTCACTCTTGGCTGCCTTGCCACTGGCTTCTCGCCCTCCTCGGTGACCTACGCGTGGAGCAAAGCTGGAACTGCCTTGACGGACTTCATCCAGTATCCTCCAGTAGAGAAGAGTGGTGTTTATACAGGAATCAGTCAAATCAAAGTGAACAAAGAGGACTTGGATGCAAAGCAGACCTTTAAATGCATCGCATCAAACACAGCAGGAGACGGAGAGGGGATTTTCATCGTGACACGTAAGACTTCTGCTCAGTCATATAAATACCTTATAGCAGCTGATTTTTACATGTAGCAGGTTAAGATGGCAGAGATGATAATATATATTATCATGCATTTTTAAACTCATTTTATATTGTTTAAATTTGCATTGATAGAAATGTACATGCAGTAAAAATGGTCGTACTTGATAGGCTCACTGTGATCTGTAAAATGTGTCAGGACATATTTAATAAATTAGAAAGAATATTTTAATTAATTCAGATAAATCAATTAATATATCTGGTTGTGTTAAATAAATATAGAATATGTTAATATTACAATGTTACTATGAAAAATGCAATAAAGATATCAAATAAATACAAATAATCTGCCTATAAAAATAGTCTACATCATGTAGATTAGAAAGATATGTATTTTACTGTACACTTAGAAAGTACTACAATACTTCTGTAATAATTATAATTACAAAACTACTACAAATACTTCTACTGCAAATAATAATAAGAGTAATAATTAAGTAAATGTTTAAGTTATTGGTGTAATTTTTCAACAAAACTGAATTTCTTTAACATGATTCTGTCAGTCTACTACAGAAATATACTCAATTTCAAAAGAATTTGAAACATAAAAGATAATAAAATCAACAAAAAACACTGTTTTAATGTGAGATACTGGGAAATATCCTTTAATATTTTTTACTTGAATAATTAGTGACTCTGGCGTGCAAACAAAAGAGTGAGGTGAAATAAGAAGGTTGACACTTTCTCATGCATATTCCGCTGCTGACTCGGTCTATTTTACTCCTTACTAATATTCTGCATGTCCTCTGCACCTGTCTACAATCACAGCATTGCAATGTGCCATGCTTGTTTCTATCCATCTGCATAATTCAAGTTATGCAGATAGATTGACCTGTATGCTGATAATTAAGGTTTGGGTTGATCCATGTTTGCTTGCTAGAGCAGTAAATATATATGCAGAAGTGAGCATTAAAGCTCTGCTGTTTAGTAATGTTATTTTTTCCTCCTGAGTCTTTCCGTTTAAAAGTGTAAATTTGAGGAGAAGCCACAAGTCAAAAAGTCAAATTAAGTTAACCTCGAAGTCGACTGCATTTTGAAAAAATTGCTTCTGCATATATATCTTTGTACGTTTTATTCCCTGCTTGCGCAAACATATATTTGTGTATATCTTTGTTTTACAGTGCCGATTTATAAGGAGCCAACTCTTAAAGTGTTTTCCTCATGTGATGGGGGAGAGGAGGTTTCCTTCTCATGCTTTGCCAAAGATTTTGCACCAAAGCAGTACGAGTTCAAATGGCTGAAAAACGATGGGGTAATCCCCCACGACACATATGTGGACCAAACTCCTGCCAAAGAAAAAAAGACAGAGAATGGAACTCTGTACAGTGCAGCAAGTTTCCTCACAGTACCAGCCAGCGAGTGGACTCAAGACACCAAGTATGTATGCGAGTTTAAGGGGAAAGGTATGAAAGGTCCAGTGTACAAGAATTCTTCTGTGAGCAACAATGGGCTCAACAATTGTTGCGAGGAAATTCCAACAAGTGAGTAAATGATGCACTTTGAGTAAATTGTGTTCAGATTCCTTTTTTATTTCCATTGGTTTTCAGCCATTTCTATGCAGTAATTCTCCCTTATGTCTCACTCAAAAGGTCCCGTATGTCCTGTGGTAGATGTGGATATAAATATCAATGGCCCTTCAATGGATGACTTGTTTTCAAAAGGAAAAGGAACAATGGTGTGTGAGGTCACGGTAAATAAGGTCTCTGCAGACAAGATTTATTGGACAGACGAGCAAGGGAACGACATAGCTGCTGCCTCAACAACTAGCAGCAAAGGACAAAAAGGCAAATTCAGCCTTCGCCTTGAAATCTCCTTTGATGATTGGAGCCGTGGGGTAAAGCCCTTCTGTAATGTTGCACATTCGGAGTATACTGACCCCATCAAGAAACAGCTTGAAAGGAATATTGGTAAGAAAACTATTAGTCATGCACTAAAATACTGTGTGTTGATGCTGTAATATCTATCAAATATGAGTGATCTTTTTAAGCTGGATTTGTAGGAGAGATTTCCATTAGAAAAGTATGTTCTCAAATTTTTGACAGAAGGTTTAATTGTTCTCTCATGCTTGCAGGAGGACTGACTCAGCGTCCATCAGTGTTTATGCTGCCTCCGTTAGAACATACTAGAAAAGAAATGGTGACCTTGTCTTGCTATGTGAAAGACTTCTACCCCAAGGAGGTTTATGTGTCTTGGCTTGTTGATGACGAGAAAGCAGACTCAAAGTACGGGTTCCATACCACAAAACCTGTAGAAAACCAAGGATCTTATTCGGCATATAGCCAGTTATCCCTCAGCTTCGAGCAGTGGAACAAGAGTGATGCAGTGTTTAGTTGTGTAGTATACCACGAGTCTCTGACTAACACAACTAAAGCTATTGTCAGGTCCATTGGGTCCAAAACCTCTCAAAACATCAACCTGGTCAACCTCAACATGAACATCCCTGAAACGTGCAAGGCCCAGTAGATGTTTTTTTTGTCTCCATCTGTCTTGTGTTGTTTGTTGCTTGTGATTTGATATTGTGTTTGTCTTTAAATGCAAAATAAAAACAAAAAAAAAGGTTGATCTTGTTGATTTATGTTGCATGCTGTCCCGTCTTTACTTACTCAGTATTTCAAGCTACATGTCCGTTGTATGTGTACTGTCACTGTGCTATCCTAACATAAATCAGGTTAACAAATCAGCAAATTGGATTTATAGCATTGTTTGCAATAGCAATAAAGTATCAATTTTATACTTAACTGCATACATATAATTAAAAGGTACTGTATTCAGTAGAATAACACAACCACTTACAGAGTTCAGACCAGTTAAGTTTAACATATTACACTATTTGTTTGTAGATATGCATTCACAGTGTGTGTAGTACTCGTCTTTGTGTGTATATGCATGTTTAATCTTCTGGGTCTTGCACCCCAAACATGAGATGATTGTTTGAGGTCTAACTCCAGCTCCAGAGTACTGCCGTTAAATGACCAACAGACTGATTCAAAAGCTAAGTCATACAAGCCACACAAAGAATAGTGGGGTCTTTCAAAAGCAATTCAAGATCAACAAGACACCACTTTAATGAATATGATCTCCTGTTCGTGACATTTATTACAAGAAAGACGCCAGTACTGTATTTTACTGATTTATTGTCATCTATGGGATTAAGTAACTGACTGATTAAATCCACTCTTACCACAAAGGTTATGAAACTTCTCGGAATCTAAAGCATTTTTACTCTGTCTCGTCTCGGTCTCAGACTGGGCGGACTCCAGATTTTAAATCAAGACCAGTCAAGACCAAAACTGATAGGCTATTTTTCCACATCATTACTGTTATTGGAAGGAAATGCTCCTCTTTTAAAGAATTCTTAAATTCCTTCATTCTTAATAAGATTTCTATCCACGGTTATGGACGCAACCTTCATGGAGTTACGGTCATGCACACAAGAAGATGATTTTTCATTTTCTCGGTCTTGCCCTGCCATGGTCTTGGTCTTGACTCGGTCTCGATCCCTAAATGTCTTGGTCTTGTCTCGGCCTCTGAGCACTCTGGTCTCAGGTATGTCTTGGTCTAGGGTAGTGCGGTCTTGACCAAACACTACTAGTAGGTAAATGAATAGATTTTTAAACATTAGTAGAATTAGGTCATTGTCTCAAAGTTGGTAGAGTACGTATTAACTCAATAATTGTTTTTAACCTCATCCAGACTTCACACAATGGAGCGATGCTTTGGAGGCAGAAAAAGATAACATGGCCGAACCTGCCCTCACCTTCATCCTTCTCTTCCTCATTACTCTGCTTTTCACCATTGCAACTACTGCTTTCAAGGTAATGAACCCTCATGTATGGATTTAATTTAACCAGAAAGAAAAGAACGCTGAATCTCTTGGTGTTGTCTTACAATTTAACTAAACACTCTAAAGCCAACTAAAATAATATTTATCATCGACTACACTATCATTCGCATTTCACTTTTTTATTGAAGATTCATTCAAAAAGTGATTGCAGCCAAATCTCAACAATTTATGGTCATTGTTCAGGGGGTAACATTAAAACAGAATCTACTGAAATAGTGAAAATAATACTATTAGACTTACAGTGTATAGCGCCTTTCTGAGCAATCAAAGATGCTTAACGAAGAACAACAAAAAAATCGTTCTACTTTGTAAACTTGTGGAATTCAACATTTTAAACCTGATACAATTAATTTGTAAAGCTTTTATACTGTAAAAACTTAAATTTTACTCACACTAAACAGATGTTGATCTCACTAAAAATAACCAAGAGCCCCTTTGAAATCCAAAAGTAATACTTTATTGTACTGTTGTACACTGTTTAAGTTAAATTTATGGAGTGCGTTGTTATGACGAGGTCAGGAAAGTCTTCTATGTGGTATTTTATGATGCAGTAAGCCTAACTGAATTGCAGGGATGTAAACATTGTGGAGTATTTTTAATGATCAACGTTTATTTTCTTTGTCTTTTCAGGTTAAATGAGGTGAACTTTCTGTAGAATGTATTTTTCACAGTGTTTTTGCATACATTCAGAGTATCATGTAAGTAACCGTCTTTGTCCTTTATTTTATTACAAAAAACCATGTCATTATGATGTTTTTAAAATATTAACCATTGACATTGAAACTGCAATATTTTTCTCTTTTTCAAACTGTACTATCTATCATTTCCACCACGAACATTTTTGTCACATAATAATCCTATTTGTACAATGTCTTGTTTTGAGCAATCTGCATTTGTGTGATTTGTTTTTTCAAGTAATAAATTGCATTTCTGTTAATGACTTTTCCAGAATCTTTTAATGAACAACCCGTGAGAGATTCAAGACATGAATGTGAACATTTTACAGTTGCTTATGTTCTTGAATCTATTATTAAACCTTTAGCAAAGTTTGAAACCTATTTAATCATGCATGTAAAATGATATGAGATATTTAAATGTTAGTTCTGTTTCTTTTACTGGCATAACCACACCTCACACCTGGTCTCTGTGATGCACGGTTGCTCTTGTCTTTGTTTCACTTCTGTAATTTGGTGCTTTTTTGAGAGCTGGGTGTTACTCAATGCTTCCGCCTGCTGCTTACCCTGACCCCTCTGCCCTGTCATACCGCCACATCTGTGCAACAGACTCCCAGCCTTATCTCCAAATAACTTTTAAGATACAATTTAAAGGTACAACTCTGCCATCTAGCCTGAAAAAAAGATATTACACTTAGTATTGAGACAAACCTGATTATCTGGAGGTATGTATCAATGGTTATATGAAATCAGCTCATATTGTTTTTTTATGCTAACATGTAATAGAAGGAAGCAAGTCATAAAATATTATCTTCTGTACTACAGAACCGCTGGTTGTATCTCCAAACATCACATTACAACCTGTCTGGGAAGGTGAATTCAAAGCCTCAGGGGTCAGACTCATCTGCACCTTGAGTGGATTCTTTCCAGGTGAACTGAGTGTGGAGTGGAAGCTGGACAACGACCCTCTAGTGATTAATCCAATCGAAAGGAAGCTGCAGACCGTGGAGGGAGTGAATAAAACATTTAGTTTTAGCAGTGAGATTGAGCCAAACAGCAAGAAGTGGGCAAAAGGCTCAAGCTATACATGCAAGGCGATTCACAACAACATTGAATTTACAAAGACAATTAGTGTCTGTCAAAGTAAGTATGTGTGGCACAAAATATGAAAGCTACTTATATTCCCTGCACACTTTCATTTAAAAGGCCTGCTTTAGCACATTGAGCAGTTTTAATAAGACTGAATGATTGTTTTCCTGCAGTCGTTCCAAGCACCACTCCTTCCATGCATTTACAAACCCCGAGCTTCAAGACGGTAATGACGGCAAAGTCAGACATTAAGGCAACATGTTCAGTCTGCACTATTTTTGATGCCACTGTGACATGGAGGCTGGATGAGGACTCTCCCTCCAAAGAACACATCAACCAGGTCACTAATGCAAGTCATATAATAAGCACTCTGACAGTTTCATCAAGCAGCTGGCAAAGACTGAAGGATCTAAAATGTAAGGCTGAACATCACTGCTTCTCCTCTACTGAAGTTACATTTGTTCCAGGTAAAGAGGCTCAGCAAATTAAAAACTATTTTTGCCATAAATATTACTTACGCCTCTTCATGGGGTATTGTGATGAATATAGTGCCTTAAACGTAATTCTGCTCTGTTCTCTTTCTGCATAATAAAGGACCTGCAGTAAGACCTCCATTGATTCAGATCAGAAGATCTCTCCCACATTTGCTGAAGGGAGACAGTGCTGTGCTGGAGTGTGACATCACACAGTCCGACTCCAGGGATCTATCTGTCACCTTACATAATAATAAGAATGCTATTATTGGCACACAGTTTGTTGATCTTCCTCAAACCCCAGGACCACATTCAATCAGTAGATTCTTTTCTGTGCCTCAAAATCACTGGAAGAAAAACACAAGTTTCTACTGCAGCGTAAGCCAAGGTTTCTCTGGCAGTTCTACATCAAACTCTACTGGCATTATCTTTGGTGAGAGGACCAACTCTTCCAACTACAACTTGGTAATTTAATCCGTTATAATTTTCCATCTATGATCGCTTGATTGTCTGATCCATTGTTTCATCTCTTATTTAGTGGATCCATCAGTGGAGCTCCTTCTGGTCCCAGGTGAAGAGTCTGGACAACAGAGACTGTCGTGCTCTGGATGGGGCTTTGACCCTCAAATCAAATGGTCTTCTGAGTCCCAGCAAAAATCTCCTTCGACCTATGACATCAGCATGGGTGCAGGTGGACGTGTGGCAGTAACCAGTCAACTTCTTGTCCCTCAAAAAGAGTGGAAAACGGGGAAAAGCTTCACCTGTGAAGTCTCTGACAGGTCTCTGAACAAACAATACAGAAAGGAAATCAGCGTCTGTACAGGTGAAACAAAGTGGAGACACATACACTTTAAGTCAAAGGCTAAAAAATATTTGATAATCCTTTGAAGTATTTTATCATGTATAGACAACGTCTTTAACAATGTCAAGGTTACTCAGGATTCGGTCTTATTCATGATCCTTTTTTCCTCAAACTTTCTCAGCATGTTCCACCATCCCTCCTTCCATTCACCTGGAGACTCCCAGCTTCAAGACAGTAATGATGGCAGAATCTGAGGTTACAGCTACATGTTTGGTCCGCACAGCGTTTGATGCAACAGTGACATGGCTGATGAACCAAACAGTAACTTCAAGAGGCTCAGTGAAGAAGACTGCAAACGGAACTCATACAATCAGTGATTTGACTCTTTCATTAAGTCAATGGAAAGAACTTGGATCCATAACATGTAAAGCAGAGCACAAGTGCTTCTCCTCCGTTGAGAGGACTGTGACTGTTGCAGGTAAGTCGACTTTAGAACATCAATACGCAGTGTTTTTCTTTTCATGGCAAAGTATGAAAGAGATATTTTCTGTTTTTGTGTCTTCAGTGCCTGCAAACACAGTTACAACAATTCAGGTCAGAAGATCTCTCCCACATTTGCTGAAGGGAGACAGTGCTGTGCTGGAGTGTGACATCACACAGTCCGACTCCAGGGATCTATCTGTCACCTTACATAATAATAAGAATGCTATTATTGGCACACAGTTTGTTGATCTTCCTCAAACCCCAGGACCACATTCAATCAGTAGATTCTTTTCTGTGCCTCAAAATCACTGGAAGAAAAACACAAGTTTCTACTGCAGCGTAAGCCAAGGTTTCTCTGGCAGTTCTACATCAAACTCTACTGGCATTATCTTTGGTGAGAGGACCAACTCTTCCAACTATAACTTGGTAATTTAATCCGTTATAATTTTCCATCTAAGATAGCTTGATTGTCTGATGCATTGTTCCATCTCTTATTTAGTGGATCCATCAGTGGAGCTCCTTCTGGTCCCAGGTGAAGAGTCTGGACAACAGAGACTGTCATGCTCTGGATGGGGCTTTGACCCTCAAATCAAATGGTCTTCTGAGTCCCAGCAAAAATCTCCTTCGACCTATGACATCAGCATGGGTGCAGGTGGACGTGTGGCAGTAACCAGTCAACTTCTTGTCCCTCAAAAAGAGTGGAAAACGGGGAAAAGCTTCACCTGTGAAGTCTCTGACAGGTCTCTGAACAAACAATACAGAAAGGAAATCAGCGTCTGTATAGGTGAAACAAAGTGGAGACACATACACTTTAAGTCAAAGGCTAAAAAATATTTGATAATCCTTTGAAGTATTTTATTATGTATAGACAACGTCTTTAACAATGTCAAGGTTACTCAGGATTCGGTCTTATTCATGATCCTTTTTTCCTCAAACTTTCTCAGCATGTTCCACCATCCCTCCTTCCATTCACCTGGAGACTCCCAGCTTCAAGACAGTAATGATGGCAGAATCTGAGGTTACAGCTACATGTTTGGTCCGCACAGCGTTTGATGCAACAGTGACATGGCTGATGAACCAAACAGTAACTTCAAGAGGCTCAGTGAAGAAGACTGCAAACGGAACTCATACAATCAGTGATTTGACTCTTTCATTAAGTCAATGGAAAGAACTCGGATCCATAACATGTAAAGCAGAGCACAAGTGCTTCTCCTCCGTTGAGAGGACTGTGACTGTTGCAGGTAAGTCGACTTTAGAACATCAATACGCAGTGTTTTTCTTTTCATAGCAAAGTATGAAAGAGATATTTTCTGTTTTTGTGTCTTCAGTGCCTGCAAACACAGTTACAACAATTCAGGTCAGAAGATCTCTCCCACATTTGCTGAAGGGAGACAGTGCTGTGCTGGAGTGTGACATCACACAGTTTGACTCCAGGGATCTATCTGTCACCTTACATAATAATAAGAATGCTATTATTGGCACACAGTTTGTTGATCTTCCTCAAACCCCAGGACCACATTCAATCAGTCGATTCTTTTCTGTGCCTCAAAATCACTGGAAGAAAAACACAAGTTTCTACTGCAGTGTAAGCCAAGGTTTCTCTGGCAGTTCTACATCAAACTCTACTGGCATTATCTTTGGTGAGAGGACCAACTCTTCCAACTATAACTTGGTAATTTAATCCGCTATAATTTTCCATCTAAGATAGCTTGATTGTCTGATGCATTGTTTCATCTCTTATTTAGTGGATCCATCAGTGGAGCTCTTTCTGGTCCCAGGTGAAGAGTCTGGACAACAGAGACTGTCGTGCTCTGGATGGGGCTTTGACCCTCAAATCAAATGGTCTTCTGAGTCCCAGCAAAAATCTCCTTCGACCTATGACATCAGCATGGGTGCAGGTGGACGTGTGGCAGTAACCAGTCAACTTCTTGTCCCTCAAAAAGAGTGGAAAACGGGGAAAAGCTTCACCTGTGAAGTCTCTGACAGAATTCTGAAGAAAGATGTTCAACAGGAGATCAGCCTCTGTTCAGGTAAAATGAGCCCCCACAGTCCATGATCAAATAGTTGACTGAAGTGTAAGTGAATTACCTTCAAGTCAATCATTCATATTATTGTTTTTTCATTAATGTCATGGTCTTTTTTAGTTACTCCCACATCATCTCAATCAGTTGGGGTCTATATTCAGGGACCACCACTCCAGGAGAATCAGAACACGGGACAAGTGACTGTCACCTGCCTTTTGGTTGGCCCTCTTCTAAAAGATATTTCCATCTACTGGAAAGTAGATGGAAACACATATACCCATCATGCCCATATAGAGCCACCAGTGAGTCTCGGCAACGGTACAGAAACTTTGCGGAGCTTCCTTAACGTGTCAGCAGAGGACTGGAACTCTTATAAAAACGTGTCATGTGAGGGGAAGCATCCATGTTCCAAGCAGAGCTACAAGGACCATATAAAGAAATGCAATGGTAGCTATACATTAAGACATGGATTTACCTCATTCTCATCGCTTATAGCCATTTGTCAATTTCAAAATGTTTCAGCATAGCTCAAAAAGTCAAGCCTTACATTAAAACACGGGATTAATAAACTATCATTTTAACATAAGTTACACTGGCTGTGCAAAAATAATTAGGTTCAAGTGATAACTGTGTTTTCTATGTTTTTCTAGACACCAGTCCACCAACAGTGAAGATTATACAACCAAGTGCCTCTCAGGCTTCCACATCACACTTCCTCGCACTTACTTGCCTGGTGTCAGAATTTTTCCCATCCAACATAATAGTGTACTGGAAAAAAGATGGCCAGAGACTCCCTTCAACTGGTTACACTAACAGTCCTGCATGGAAGTACACCGGGAGCAGCACTTATTCAATGAACAGCAGACTAAATATAACCAAAACTGTGCACGAGGAGTCCACATATTCTTGCGTTGTCAGACATGAGTCATCCGAAATGCCCCTTGAAAGCAGTATAAAGGATGTGTTTGGTGAGCTGTTTATTATACATCAAGCAGGACTGCAGATCAATGATGTTATTCTTTATACTGTAGTGAAACTCTATTGTGCCCAATCATTTGTACTAGAGGCTTCCTTGGTATCTCATGCCTTTTATAACTTGTGATGAATTACACAGTGTGCTAGCACTCCAAACATTTTGGTTGAAAATAGAAATTTTAGTACTAAGGAACAGAACCTGGGTTTAAAGGTATATTATGTAACTTTCAAACCAGTAGATGTCACACTTTAGCACCAGTCTCTCAGACAAAAATCAAACTTCCTCAGTGCACTACCTTCCCTCCTCCCACACCCTTCCTTTAATGTTTTGACTCTCTCTTAATAAGACTCTCTCTCTCTGTATTGATGTGCAAGCCCAAAGATTATTCTTTTTGTTATTATTCTTTTAAGTATTAAGTAAAGCTTGTTCTTCAGTTCAGAAAGTATGTTGGATGTCCTTTAGTTGTACTCTTGCAATGACACTTCACCATTATGCCTCTACATACTGCTTCTGGTGGCAGGGCTAACAGTTGGAGAGGGACGGGTACGTGTAAAAAAACATTTATGAAACATGTTTGAGCCTCTGAGTTACACAAACAAGCTGAAGGACGCACAGTCCTGTCCGTTTGAACACAGAGTTCAGGACAACAAACCCAGATCAAGTTTGACTTCACTCGTTTTTCAGAAAGTAATTACTAAACTGATATGTGCTCCAGGGTGCTGGTCGCCTTGGCTGGTGGAGCAGGTGCCACATGTACAGAGGCTTTTATCCTTGACACATCAGTCATAGGTTCTTGTCCCGTCCCCATCCCTTTGGTACATATCTACCCCACCCTCTCCTCCCCACGTTTTCCATCTATCTTCAGCTGTCCTATCAATAAAGAAAGAAAATGCCAGAAAAAAAAAAAACATTTATAAAATCAATACTTTAATGCACTTCAGTGGAACAATCTGTAGTGTCTGCTGAATCTACAAAAAAAAATAAGCAAGCTTGTCCTGGTGAAGCAATTCAAATCTGATTTAAACTACTTACTGCAATATGAATTAATGTGTTTTCTATGAAAATATAAAATACCTTTTCCATGTAACCTTCAGCTGAGGTGAAACTGTAACTGTTGTGTACTTTTATCAGTTGATAATTATTGTCATTTTGGTCACAGTTAGTTGTATAGTTATTTATTAACAAATCTCCTTTCGTTTCTTTCACAGACGTATTGAAGAGCTGTGATTTTTTGGATAATATTATGTATGCTGAAAGGATCCAAGACAAAGATGAGGAAGGCTGGTTTATGGCTTTCACATTTCTCATTTTTTTCCTCATCTCTATCGTCTATGGTGTCCTTGCAACCCTGTTTAAGGTAAGCAACAGCAGTTTTAGTAGTTTTGGGCTGTGTCCGAAATCACACACTCATTCCGACTCCCTACTCATTACATAGTGTCGCGCAACTAAAACGTGCAGCTTAACTCTGGCCGAGGATCAATAATAATGGAAAATAACGTCATGAATTTTAGTAATAACTTTTTATAAATGGTAAATGGACTTGAGTTTATATAGCGCTTTTACACTGCATGTCACACCCATTCACACACTGATGGTAGTAGTCGCTATGTAGTATCATCCATCAGAAGCAACTAATCCCATTCATACACCGCCACCGATGCAGCAATCTGGGGTTAAGGGTCTTGAACAAGGACACATCGGACATGTTGCCCAGCTGAGGATCAAACCCTTGACCTTCTGGTTGAGAGGCGATGACTCTACCAACTGAGCCACAGCCGCCACCCTTGTATTATACTGAGTGTATTTTCACAAAACAGCCATAAATAATGAATAATTATAAAATATAGAATTTTTGATATAATGAAACATTATTGCACCAAAACTAATTTATTTGTGTATCTGTGCACTACTTTTGCAATGCATTGTGGGATACAATGAGTGGACTATATAAAGGTATGATCATGCTCACTTAGAATTCGGACCACAAAAATGGCATGTTCACGAGTGAATTTGGGAGTGATTTCGGACACAGCCTTGGTGTTTAGATTTCATCTTCTAGCAGAGTATTTCATATCTCTTGAGTTATCGAGACATCTCTGAATTTTTTTTAATGATTACTCCAGTAATTTTAAGTGTTTTGGGAGTTTAAATTGAAGTCTTTTACTAAAATAAAAAAATTCCCACATCTATAACCATTAAACCCTTTTTTTCCCATTTAGACTAAATGATGGCGATCACAGGAACAGATCAACTTTCAAGATCAAAAAGTGAACTTCTGGAGATTTTTGATTGTATCTGGTCTTGTTAATCTTTAAATGGGATAAGAAATGCTCCCATCATTATGCTCCTTTCAACTGTTTTACATCTTGTTACTTTTCTACATGCCAATTCTTTTGAGATTATGCCACCAATGTCATGAAAAAAAATCCTGTATCATTTGTGCATTGAGAAAATAAATATTCATAAATTGGAAACAAAGATTGCCAGTAATTGCTTGATTTTATTATAAGAAATGTTTTATATGTAAATAATGTTCCCTGATGATAGGCTTATTATGCTATAGTATATTTCTCTTACATTATCGGCATCCCAGTAATTCTCAGATTGTCCACAAGAGTGAGACATAGCTCCACATACAGAAGTAGAGGGTTGTGTCCTGTATGTGCAACGCAAGTTGTGAAGTCATTTCAAGATACTGTCCGTTCTGAGCTGGACTGAATAAATGCTATGACACAGGAGTACATTCACTTGAAAAACAGAGACTGTTTTTGTTACCCTTCCTGTACATACAGTTATTTTCAATGTGTGCACACTCTGTCTTTGAGTTACAACTGCATGTCTGTGTCTGCATTTGTGTACCTTGTGGGTCTAAAGGAATTCACATCTGGGAGGGATGACACTAAGCACACCAAGGCTTACTATTGGCTACCTCTAGAGTGATCTGGCACTGTGTGTGCCCTGATTGGCTGGGGAACCCATGGCTCCCAGCCCAAATCTATGACGCTGTTGCTGGGATGGAGTCCCTCCATGCTGCTGCCAGTCTAAGTGCCAAGGGACCAGCTACAAGAAAGCAGGACACCATGCCCAGCAGGCTGTCTTAAGAGTGTCTCCCTGTCTAACACCGCCATTCCCCTTCCATCCTCTAATGCCAAACCCCCTCCCTCTGGATCCTTGCTTGACCCCTTTGCAGTGTCAACATAAACCAGGGACAAGTAACAACCAAACATCCTCACACATATAGGCGAAATATTCTTCCTACAACTACTCATGAGGCACCATTGAGCAAGGTACTCAACCACAAACTGCCCAGTGGCCGTCAGCAGAGGGCTGTGGTTGTAGCGAGCAGCCCCCAGCCTCACATGCTAAATGTAAAGTAGTGGAGTTCTGAATACAACATGTACCCTATATCAGCTTTTCCTGGAAATAAAGATTGATCTTGATGTCTTACCCTAACTTAGTGCAATTAGGAGAAGAAGTGTTGAGCATTCAGATACAATGTGCCTGTAACATTTTATTATTTATTATTTTATTAGAGAGATATTAAAGACAAAGAATTGATTAAGAGTCATAAAAGAAAAATGTTGAGTGATAAAGCAGGGCTTACAAGAAGAGTACACCTTGGTCAGACATCAATCCTGAATGTATCCTCATTGTCATAAACATGTAGACAATGCTAAAATAAATGGCTTTAGTAGCTATATGCTGTTGGCTTCTAAATATTGGATGTTATTTAATGTGGCAGCAAATGAATTTACCAAACATGCATGTACATTAGCTGTTTAAGACTAAGCTAGGAAAATGAATGATACTAAAATAGACCAACCTTGTTCCACTGTCGATGGTGAACACATCACAGAAGGTGAGACTGGAGTCTGCAAGAAATGTCTTGGAAAAGTTGGCGACCTACAAAAGAAAACAATGCTAATCAAAAGTACACCCACTGCATGGAGT
Source organism: Labrus bergylta (assembly GCF_963930695.1). Taxonomy (NCBI): domain Eukaryota; kingdom Metazoa; phylum Chordata; class Actinopteri; order Labriformes; family Labridae; genus Labrus; species Labrus bergylta. The sequence continues at coordinate 16,833,642 of NC_089210.1, forward strand.
AGTCAGAATTCAAAGAGTCTCTGGACAAAATATTGTGGCAGCAACACTGTGAAACTTTAAATCTAAAATATAAAAACAAAGCTGTATTCACCGGTCCAAACAATCTGACTCGACAACTAAGTGAATACATATGCGTTACATATCAAATTAATGATAGCTGTTAGATTTAATTGCCCCAGTGAGCCTGTACGCTGTCATTAAAAGAACCCCTGCTATTTCTTTACTTTGTAGTGTGTTTTTTTCATTTCTCAGGTGCTTATTGAAATAAAAACATAGGTCATAGAGAGTGTTGTAGTCAAGACCACACTAACCAAGACCAAGACATTTAAGGATGGAAACCGAGTCAAGACTAAGACCAGGGCAGGGCCAGACCGAGACAAGACCAAGACCATAAATATGAATGAAAAATCATTATCTTGTGTGCAGAGGGCTTGTCACTCATTTAGACCGTAACACCGGATAGGTTGCAGCTGTAACCGGGGGGAAAATAAAACTACAACTGATCTGAAGTTATTTGTTCATAAGAGGTGTTTTCCTTCTAATCACAGTAATGACTTGGAAAGATAGCCTGTCAGTGGTGTTCTGGACCAGTCTTGATTTAAAATCCAGAGTCTGCCCAGTCTGGGACCGAGACAAGACCGAGTAAAAAAGCTTTCATTTCATTACATTTTTTCAACATACGCCACGTCAACAAAGGCATAGTAAAAGAGACAACCCAAATGTGTGATTCATAGAACTGTGACAGCTATAACATCTTGATTTAAAAACAAATCTAAAATGTTTTTGTACTTGCACAAAACATTTGGATTACATACAAAGCTTGTGGCCATGGTTGTTAAGTTAAATCCAGGCAGCGGGCATCATTATGTTTATTTCTATGATTTCAGAGAAAGAAAGGCTAACTGGCTTTTATCAAGCCAGCTAACTCGATTCACCTGAGCATGCCACACATGTGTTCCAGATGGACAATGGTGTGTAAAATCACAGCGGTCAATATAGTGTAGATGATTTCGGTTAGTTTTAGCTGGCTTTTATCAACCTAGCTAGGTCAACTCACCTGGAAATTCCTGCTCTTTGTTCATTTGAATGTCGGATGTGTTGCAGACGGCCAATGGCAGAAATTTACGACAAATGTACAGAAAGTGATTTCAGTTTGTTATAACATTTTCTAGAGTTTTCCTATGAAGGATTTTGGATTTTTTTTTTTACAAAGATACACAACACACTCAGGCTTCCCCTCAATAGTTGATCAAATTTCAAGTTTAATACTCCAACTAGAAGCTGCATCATCGTTCGTCTGAGTGTCTGTCAGTCCTTTTCAAGTGTTACTTACCTTTACGGAAGGTGGACTTGTGAGGAAGATAAGTTGCATGTTTTTTATGTTATGTGAGAGAGCCCAGATAAGCTCTAGTCAAGTCAAGATCCAATGATTTATGTTGGGAACAGTAAGTGAGTAAAGCACCTGTTTTATGCGGCATTACTATGAAGCCACACAACCATTCTCCACTAGCTACAAAGTTTTCTAGTGAGAAGCCTAAGACAAACTGATTCATCTGCAAGGTCTTCAATCTACAGCTCAGAGGGCCAAAGTGACAGAACTCTCGGTGCTGTTCTAGTTAATAATCAAATTAATATAATAATCATTTGTTGGGGGGCACCGATAGCCTAGTGGTTAGTGTGCAAACCCCATGTAAACCCCTCTCTCTCTGCAATTTCTGACTCTTTCCGCTGTTTCCTATATCTAAATAAAGGTATAAAATAAATATATCATGATTTGTTGACTAGCAGACACCAAGCCTAGAATAAAGACTACTAGTCGACTAGAAAACTATTTAGAGACGTCAGCCCTACATACTAAAACACACCTTTGTTATGTACCTCTGGATGTTTGAGTAAGCGTCCAATTCCACGTCTCCATGTTGCTGGTCGGCGTCCTTTCCCACCACATGCTCGGCTCTGATGAACACAAACAATCAGAGTAGGATAATCAAACAGAGGGAAGAAATCTGGAGAAAGACCTCCTTGTCTTAATATCCAAAATTACCGTCACATCAGAGCTCCAGAGTTTCTATCTATCCTGACCTTATGTGTACAACTCCTTGTAAGGGAATTATTTGACTATTGTGACTGAAAAAAATAAAAATAATAAAAAGAGTTATGAGTTCATCATCAACCAGTTTATGATCAGAGAGAGCAACGCATGCTCTGCTTCCTCAGAAGTTCACAGGACAACTTGGGTGAAATATCTCTTGATTTTTAAACTAAATATTTAAAAAATGATGGCAGATTTTCCAACAGCTTCCAGGCTAGGTGACCCTTAAACTCCTGTCAATGCTTTATATATTACTGCACAGCTGGGCATCTTGGACACACTTTTTATGACGGTTTAGATTGCATTATCAATTATATATGTTGTTTTCTATCAGGAACAATTTTGGCTGGTGTGGATACCCTCTATTCATGTTCTACAGTAAAGTTAGTTCAATGTTGTAGGGCTGTCACCATTAACTAGTAAATTGTGATTAATTAAGGTCTGAAATGAATGCATCATTATGTTTTTCAAAGCACATGCTATTTTGTCCCTTTAGCCTCCCCGTAGATAGTCGTCCTCAGTGTCTCCCTGTAGTCTCAGTGATGTAAAAGAAGGACACTGCTGCATCTTTGAATGTCTCATTTCACTTTAACAAACTCTCAGACAGCTCAGCTGACAAGTCCAAAGTAATATCTACCTTGTGACATCACACATTGACCTAATGACATCACACATTGACCTCATGACATCACACATTGACCTTTGTTGCCATTCCTTTGAGCAGTTTGATGTCAGTTTGGGATCCCTAACCACTTACTGTTTCCGTGCTTAAGTTCATGTTGTAACCTTCCATCTACCAGAAGGGCCTTACTGTATTTAAAAACAAAAGGATTGAATTCAATCAGCAAGTAGAGTATTCTCAGCTAAAGAGAGTACAAAAATTCACAATAAAAGTTAGCATTTTTTGTAAATGCGAAAATGGAATTTTGAACATGTGTTTAAAAATGCAATTAATCCCAATTAACTATTGAAATGTTTTGATTAATAAATGTAATCCTTTACATACACTATTTATAAAAATATAAATAGTGTAAATAATTTTCCCTCTTTTTTGAGGTAACTGGAGTGACAGTCTCACAGGATATCTACCAGGACTAATTGGTTAGTTTCATTCATTTTATTCATTTAGCATTGGCAAACGGCTCATTCCTCTCGTCTCGACGATATTAAAACTTAGGAATGTGTTTTTCTTCTTCTCTTACAGAAGAGATGCTATGCTTCCATCTGGTAGATAACGACCTGTTCAGTCTTGCTACATTGTTTACAGTCCAACAAGAAACTTGTGATACGATAATGGAGACGGACTTCCACAGATGATGTCAAAGAGTGGATTGTTTGCTGCGCTTTGTCTACAGATATGATTTTATGGAGATTAATGAAGCTAAATCATTTTCATTGTCTTTTTTATATAGGATCTGTAAATCAAGATCATGTTATTGGACATCATCCACCATGTGGTCATACATACAATTATTTATTCAATCCATTCTTGCTCTGTTCACCAAAGTGCTTTACAGCCCACACAGAAATACTGTTTGCAAATAAGAGAAGGAAATGACCTTGCCCTTTCTCTGGAATTTATCTGGCTAAGTAGCACCAACTCAACAAATTTCTTCTTTAACAGGCTGTTACATCGAGAGATTAAAGTCGGGTTTATTAACGATCAGAGCACAAGAGTTAAAAAATGAATAATGTAGTTTTTTTTTATAAAACCACTAGAGTGCTGTCAGTGACAGTTATTTAAGGTTGACATTCAGATCTTCTGTTCTCATTGATCTAAACTCATTTAGGCAAAGCACTCTGATGAAGTTTTTGCATTTAGTCAAACAGGTTTCAGTTCCTCTGCAGCTGGTTTCCACTAAAGGCTGTGGGAGTTTCTCTAAATGTCTTTGTGCTCAAACATCTGCGAACACTGAAACAAAACTATCAGAATCCAGAGTGTCAATGCAAATCTGCAGCGTTAGGCTTTCTACACGACCACAGCTGCACTCACTGGACAACGAGTACAAACAGGAGGAACACAAAAGCTTAAAAAATGTTCTGCTTCTATAACACAAAACGTTAAAATCACTCATAGGTTGTAACTTATTCATGACTATGCTGCTAACAGTTCATGAATAAAGTTCATATCAATTCAGCTGGCAGTTAAACAGTTAGCAAGACATGGAAAGTATTTTTCAGAAAACATAATTTTCTTGATTTGAAAAAACAACAACAAAGAAACTCAGCATGACTCCATGATTGTGTCGAGATAAATAAATTGCACCCAAAAGCATGTTTAACAAAAAAAAATTCACACTAATTGCAGGCACAGTGTAAGAGCTAAAACTGGGGGTCTCTTGTACGACCATTTACTGCAGTGCTTTATGTTGACTGTGGGTGTCGCTGTAAGACTTCTGCTCAGGTATGCATATTAGAAAGAGTCAGGTGTGTGATCCAGGAAGGTTTCTGAATGTGAGGTTTGCTGTTACTGTGAGTTTGGGGAAGTTTGTTTGGCTCAGTGATGGACTTTAATTCACATTGTTGCATGTTTGGATCAATGAACTGTTCTAACCACAACCCGGTGTGGCTGTCAGTCATTTGTAAAGGTTAAGTGTAAACTAAGGAAAAGCGTGTCAGCCAGGTCACTCCTTGATCAAGCATCTCAACAACTCAGTACTAGACTGACCTCCTTTACACACAGCGTTAAGTTCAAACTATATAAAATGGAAAATATTGACTTCAAAACTTCAAACCTACATCACTAATCTGTTTTAGAAAACAGTGAAATAACAGCATCTTATTCTGGTGGGTTTTATGGCAGTTATGGAATCGTTAAGTGCTGCATTACCGCCATCTACTGGACAGAGTGAGTGCTTCCTTTTAATGTCCATTCTATAACTCGGACACAACTGAGTTTGCACAAGTCCTTCCCTCAGTGTGAAATCAAGTTTGTCTCCATCTTCCGGAAACCTTTTGGCACGATCCGGCATCATCTTAATACGTTCTGACTTACAACAGTGATACCCGCAGCACAATTTAACCTGACAACAAAAAAGAGAAAAAGAAAAAGAGAGCAGTATCAGAAAAAAAGTTCAAATGTTGGTGTTTGTGTAAAGAAAGCGACTTGTTTCTCAAATTTTCTCTGAGGAGGAGTCAATGCAAATCTCTGATGTGTTCCTCCTCTACTTATGTGAGTGCAGAGAGGACGACAGAGAACAGTGGACACACAGTTGAACATGATGGACTATAGGACAGGACTGCTGCTTTTTACTGTCTGCTGGGCAGGTGATGATCATCACTCATCTTTACTCTAAAAAGTCTTCTGAAAGTGTCACACCTGATGGTTTTCTTTTCTGTCACTTCAGGTGTTGATGGTCAGACGCTGACACAATCTAAAGCAGTGGTTAAAAGGCCTGGAGAATCCCACAGACTGACCTGTTCAGCCTCTGGATTCACATTCAGCAGCTACTGGATGGCTTGGGTCAGACAGGCTCCTGGAAAAGGACTGGAGTCAAAAGCCGGTTCACCATCTCCAGAGACAACAGCAGACAGCAGCTGTATCTACAGATGAACAGTCTGAAGACTGCAGACACTGCAGTGTATTACTGTGCCAAAAACCCACAGTGACACAACCCATCAGTAGAGCTGAACAAAAACCCCTCAGAGCCTGAACACCAGTAACATGAAGCCACCAGAAGAGGAGCCCTCACACCAATCATGATTATAACACCAATAAATCTGACAGCAATATAATAAGGATATTAATACAAATCCAATCTTACTACTCAATCGCATCTCATTGAAATAAAAAAAAAAAATCAGGAACATTCATTAGCTTGAAGGAAGAACAAGCTGGGAAATTCAGAACAGACGTCATGTTTAGGGGGGTTTTCTTGGTCTCTGTGAGATAGGACAGCTTTAGAGAAACAGGGGATGCTTCAGGATCATGGGTCAAACTCTGACAAGAACAGCAAGGACAATAGCCGTATATACATATATATATATTTATATATAAATATATTTATTATAATACAAGTTTATCACAATTTACTCCTGGGCTAGAGAACAACTAAGCATCTCTGCTTTGGATCCCACATGCTAAAACTCTAACACATACCAAAGAAAACAGTATGTTACATCAATATTTTCTAACAGGAGTTTTGGAGAACCTCAGGCATCTGTTCTTGACTTTCTGCTTTTCCTTTATGTATGACAGTCTGTCCTGGGAACTCTTTCTCTGACTCTATTAGCTCCATTCAGACCATCATTGATGCTTCATATGTTTGATTGTATGCAAACTCAGTGAGCTTCCTTGTTACTCAGCTATAAAAACTTCCCATCAGGCCGTCAGTGGAGTTCACAGCACGTCACTTTCAACATCAACCATGTTTTCTGTAGCTCTGCTGCTGCTGCTGGCAGCTGGATGTGAGTCTGTCTGCATCTGTCAAAGTCAACAGTTCTTCTTCTGCAGTTTAACTTGATCATTTCTTACTAAACATGTTCTCTTTTTAACAGGTGTGAAGTGTGAACAGTTGACACAGCCAGCCTCTGTGACTGTGCAGCCAGGTCAGAGTCTGACCATCACCTGTCAGGTCTCTTATTCTGTTAGCAGCTACTACACAGCCTGGATCAGACAGCCTGCAGGGAAAGGACTGGAGTGGATTGGAATGAGATCCACTGGATACACTTTCTACAAAGATTCACTGAAGACTCAGTTCAGTATCGACTTAGACTCTTCCAGAAAAATAGCGACTCTAAACGGACTGAATATGCAGCCTGCAGACACTGCAGTGTATTACTGTGCCAGAGACCCACAGTGAGAGACAATAAAAGGATAGTCGTACAAAAACTACTTCCTCTTTTTGCCAACATCACTGGCAACATTCAGCGGTCTCAGCACAACTTTCTAAAATCAAATCTTGAATATCTGTTCCAAGTTGTCCGTCCATATATTCTTTATAATGCACAAATCATCATATTTTTGTACCTTACTTAGATAACATTTTACAGATTTGAATCCCCCGGCCCTTTAAGAAAAACAATGTAATAAAGGTGTTTTACATTTCACAGAATATTTGTTGGTTATGTAAAAAGTTAAATCTGTTTCTAACAATACTGGTGAAATCATTAGGGCATTGGATAGCCCAGCCGTTATTTCGATTGCCCCCCTGTACAGCCACTATAGTACTCAATGTAGCGACAGTGGGTACGAAACCGACTTTGGCCGCTAGATTTATGAAATTTAGTGCTTTTCATACAAATAAAATGAGCTTCCTGTTATGTTCCAGGGACTCAGGAAATGTAAATGATTCTAAATTAAGTTTTTTGTATTGCCAAAACACCCCTGCAGTGAACACAGAGGAAACATGATGAACACAAATGATAAAGCACGTCTAAACTACACAACCAAACGCTATATCTTTAACCTTTCCTCATTTTCTTTCCTTGAGGAGGAGTCAATGCAAAACTCTGATGTGTTCCTCCTCTACTTATGTGAGAGCAGAGAGGACGACAGAGAACAGTGGACACACAGTTGAATATGATGGACTATAGGACAGGACTGCTGCTTTTTACTGTCTGCTGGGCAGGTGATGATCATCACTCATCTTTACTCTAAAAAGTCTTCTGAAAGTGTCACATCTGATGGTTTTCTTTTCTGTCTCTTCAGGTGTTGATGGTCAGACTCTGACACAATCTGAAGCAGTGGTTAAAAGGGCTGGAGAATCCCACAAACTGACCTGTTCAACCTCTGGATTCACATTCAGGAGCTACTGGATGGCTTGGGTTAGACAGGCTCCTGGAAAAGGACTGGAGTGGATCGCTATTATCAAATATGATAGTGGTGAAATCTACTACTCTAATTCAGTCAAAAGCCGGTTCACCATCTCCAGAGACAACAGCAGACAGCAGATGTATCTGCAGATGAACAGTCTGAAGACTGAAGACACTGCAGTGTATTACTGTGCCAGAGAGCCACAGTGACACAACCCATCAGTAGAGCTGAACAAAAACCCCTCAGAGCCTGAACACCAGTAACATGAAGCCACCAGAGGAGGAGCCATCACACCAATAATGATCATAACAGCAGTTCACTGTTGAAGAGTAAAAAATACTCATTTATAGATTCATATAGTTATATTGCTTAAAGTAAAAGTGAAAGAAATATAACAAAGTTTATTTACAATACATTTGTGGGATCACACAAATTACATAATTTGATCAATTATAGTAATAAAGTAAAGGGGAGGGTGACGCTGTGAGTTAGAGAAGAACAGAAGCTTCATCAGATCACTTCAAGTGAACAAATGTTCTCTGTAGCTCTGATTCTACTGCTGGCCGCTGAATCATGTAGGAAGCTTTATAACTAATGATCACATCAGACACAGAGAATAATCAGATGAGTGATGGAGATAATGATGATTTGTGTTTCTACAGGTGTGCACTGTATTGATCTCATCACACCAGGCTCAATGGTTGTGCAGCCTGGACAGTCTCTGACCCTCACCTGTCAGGTCTCTGGTTACTCTCTGACTGATAACAGCTATGCAACAGGTTGGATCAGACAGCGTGAAGGGAAACCAATGGACTGGATCTGTCATAGGTGGGGTGGTGGAAACCTTTACCAAAATAATGCTCTGAAGAACAACTTCAGCGACAGCAGAGACACGTCTGTTAGAACAGTGACTCTTACAGGGCAGAATATGCAGCCTGCAGACACTGCTGTGTATTACTGTGTGAGAAGACCCACAATGAGAGACAATAACAGGAGAGTCATACAAAAACTACTTCTTCTATTTATCACCATCACGGGGAACATTCATATTTATCAGCATTGATACTGCTATCTACTGGAAGAGATGAAAATTCAGTTTCGACCTACATAATTAAAACTTTTTTCCTTGGTAGTAATGTTTGCAGACTTTGCAAAACACTACTTCTGTGTTTTAGACAATGCAGCTGATTACATTCTTTGTATCTGTTTGGAGAAACTGTGTCTACATTTGGTTTGAACTCCAAGCATACAGTAGAGATCAACACGTGGTCGAAACATGTAAAGATTTAAAATATTCCACATGATATGAAGATAGTACACTAACATTATTAATGAGTAATTCTATATAATCACATACACACAATATGAATGAACATAAGAAGAGTAGGAAAGCTCTTTCTAATAGCATTTCCTGATCACCTATTTATTGATTGTTGCTGCTCTCTTTGATAAGATTAATCCTAAAATGAATGAAACCAGTTATTAGTAAACACTTTCAACCAATCTGATCCTACAGTATGCTCACATATATTATATCTGCTATCATATGTAAAGCAGAGATGATTTCCAGTCATCTTTTCACTCTGCAGATATAAAAACAGTGAACAGACTCTCCTATTGGCTCCAGTCAGACCATCATTGATGCTTCATATGTTTGATTGTATGCAAACTCAGTGAGCTTCCTTGTTACTCAGCTATAAAAACTTCCCATCAGGCCGTCAGTGGAGTTCACAGCACGTCACTTTCAACATCAACCATGTTTTCTGTAGCTCTGCTGCTGCTGCTGGCAGCTGGATGTGAGTCTGTCTGCATCTGTCAAAGTCAACAGTTCTTCTTCTGCAGTTTAACTTGATCATTTCTTACTAAACATGTTCTCTTTTTAACAGGTGTGAAGTGTGAACAGTTGACACAGCCAGCCTCTGTGACTGTGCAGCCAGGTCAGCGTCTGACCATCACCTGTCAGGTCTCTTATTCTGTTAGTGGCTCCTACACAGCCTGGATCAGACAGCCTGCAGGGAAAGGACTGGAGTGGATTGGAATGAGATACACTGGAGCTGCTTTTTACAAAGATTCACTGAAGAACCAGTTCAGTATCGACTTAGACGCCTCTAACAACAGGGTGACCCTAAACGGACTGAATATGCAGCCTGCAGACACTGCAGTGTATTACTGTGCCAGAGAGCCACAGTGACACAACCCATCATCAGAGCTGAACAAAAACCCCTCAGAGCCTGAACACCAGTAACAAGAAGCCACCAGAGGAGGAGCCCTCACACCAATAATGATCATAACAGCAGTTCAATGACACAAATAATCTATATTAAAGTGTACATGGCTATACAATGAGGAACTGATGTAAAAAAAAGATTCATAATCCTTTTGGTAGTATGAGACATTCCCTAGAAAGGCATTTTTTGAATCTATCTAAATGTATGCAAAACAAAGGGACCAATTACTTTAGGTTTGCATACATCATTATTTTTGTGTGAATAAATCATATTATATCATAGAACATTTAGTGACCTTCTCTCTGATTAGGAGGAGTCAATGTAAATCTCTGATGTCTTCCATCACTACATAAGTGTTGCAGATTGAAGCACAAACACACTCTGTAGACTGGACAAAGACGAAAGCTTTCACAATGACAGAACCTGAGTGTTTGGTTCTATTTCTCATCCTGTCACTAAACTGGACAGGTAAGAATGGTGACTATTTCTTCAGACAAACTTGTTGGTGCATTACAGTATCTAACAAGCTGTTTATATGTCTGCAGGTACTGAGGGTCAAACACTGACTGAGTCTGACGCTGTGGTTAAAAGGCCTGGAGAATCTCACACACTGACCTGCACATATTCAGGGTTTTCTAGTCATCCTCATAACGCTTGGATCAGACAGGCTGCTGGGAAAGGACTGGAGTGGGTCGCTTATATTAGTAGTGGTGGTAGCATCTACTACTCTAATTCTGTCAAAGGCCGGTTCACCATCTCCAGAGACAACAGCAGACAGCAGGTGTTTCTGCAGATGAACAGTCTGACGATGGAAGATTCTGCTGTTTATTATTGTGCTCGAGGGCCATAGTGACACAAGAGGAAGCAACGCAGTACAGAAACCTAAACTGTCAAAACATGACAAGAATATTTTTTTACATGACGTGATTACAAACCCGATAAAGTCTGAAATAAAATCATGAAGCGACCAGAGGAGGAGCCCCCAGACCAGTAAGGATTAAAACACCAGTTAAATAATGAGGAGAGAAAAATACACATGTAGAGATGTAAAAGTCAAAGCAAAAGAACAAAGTTTACTTTGAGATACAATTATACTACAAGTACAATAATGCAATGCAAAGCTCTAGATTTACCGGTCGATCATCATTCCAACCCTCACCTATGGTCATGAGCAAAGTGTAGTGACCGGAAAAATCTGATTGTGGTTACAAAAAGATCAAGATTCATAACCCTGATGGTAGTATGAGAGATTTCCAAAAAATATATATTTTTAAAACAAATAATCAAATCTCGATGGTTCAATCAAATATATTTGTCAGCTAATCCAACTACTGCATCATTGATTACCTACAAACAAAACAAAAAACTTTTCCTGTTATCAAGTTAATCTCTGATTTCACTATACTGGCATGATACAACTGATGACCTTTCAACTTAAAGTATCCAAGACAGAAGTCAAATGTTATTTCTCTCTGAGGAGGAGTCAATGCAAATCTCTGATGTGTTCCTCCTCTACTTATGTGAGAGCAGAGAGGACGACAGAGAACAGTGGACACACAGTTGAACATGATGGACTATAGGACAGGACTGCTGCTTTTTATTGTCTGCTGGGCAGGTGATGATCATCACTCATCTTTACTCTAAAAAGTCTTCTGAAAGTGTCACATCTGATGGTTTTCTTTTCTGTCTCTTCAGGTGTTGATGGTCAGACTCTGACACAATCTGAAGCAGTGGTTAAAAGGCCTGGAGAATCCCACAGACTGACCTGTTCAGCCTCTGGATTCACATTCAGCAGCTACTGGATGGCTTGGGTCAGACAGGCTCCTGGAAAAGGACTGGAGTGGATCGCTTTTATTAGTAATGGTGGTGGTAGCATCGACTACTCTAATTCAGTCAGAAGCCGGTTCACCATCTCCAGAGACAACAGCAGACAGCAGCTGTATCTGCAGATGAACAGTCTGAAGACTGCAGACACTGCAGTATATTACTGTGCCAGAGACCCACAGTGACACAATCCATCAGTTGAGCTGAACAAAATCCCCTCAGAGCCTGAACACCAGTAACATGAAGCCACCAGAGGAGGAGCCCTCACACCAAAAATGATTATAACACCAGTTCACTGTTGAAGAGTAAAAAAGACTCATTTATAGATTCATAAAGTTATATAGGCAGTAACTGAGATTGTGGGGACTGGGATTCTGAGGGTCACAGGTTAAGGTCATGTCTGAAATTGGTCTGGTAGCTCGAGAGGTGTCAGTTCACTTCCTGAGCACTACATTGGTGAACCTTCTTTCATAGCCTCCCTGTGTCCTTATATGCAAAGTGAACTTCCTCACAGTCTGATATAAAGACTTGACATCAGGCTGTGAATCAGAGAAGAACAGAAGCTCCATCAGATCACTTCAAGTGAAAAAATGTTCTCTGTAGCTCTGATTCTACTGCTGGCCGCTGAATCATGTAGGAAGCTTTATAACTAATGATCACATCAGACACAAAGAATAATCAGATGAGTGATGGAGATAATGATGATTTGTGTTTCCACAGGTGTGCACTGTATTGATCTCATCACACCAGGCTCAATGGTTGTGCAGCCTGGACAGTCTCTGACCCTCACCTGTCAGGTCTCTGGTTACTCTCTGACTGATAACAGCTATGCAACAGGTTGGATCAGGACTGGATCTGTCATAGGTTGGGTGGTGGCAACCTTTACCAAAATAATGCTCTGAAGAACAAGTTCAGCTCCAGCAGAGACACGTCTGTTAGAAAAGTGACTCTAACAGGGCAGAATATGCAGCCTGAAGACACTGCTGTGTATTACTGTGTCAGAGAGACACAGTGAGAGACAATAACAGGAGACTCGTACAAAAACAAGTTCCCCTTTTAAAAATAATCCCTTCAAACCTGAACTCTGGTGTCACTTGTTTGCCATAATGATTGAGATAAACATTACATAATCTCATGTGACTGACTGGTTATTCCATTTCTCTTAAAATGCATTGGGTTGAGAGAGTGGGGGATGACTTGCAGCAAAGGGCAAAGGTTGGATTCAAGCCCATGGTTGCTGTATAATTCCAATATTTGCTCCTGCTATATTGTGTATAAGACTAACTGTGATGTCTAAATATTTCCCCAGGGATTAATAGAGTATTTCTGATTCTAATTGATGTAGCAAATGATTGCATACATACAAATGTTCTGATCTAGAAAAAAATACTTTTAACTCAAACAATACAGTGCAGTTTATTGGATTAACCCTAAAAGATGTTTATCTCCAGAAACAATAACTCTGTGGTTCTGTTTCTGGATTTGCAGCAGAACAGAGAAGATGCACCAAGAATAACGTGAAGATATTACTGACATCTCAACATGAGAAACTAAACATGTTGGAAACAAGTCCTTAAACAATGACTACAACAGAGCATCACTGATGTAAACACAGTTTATCTCGCAGTGGACACATGCAACCAGAGGAGGAGCCCTCAGACCACCAATGAGAATCATGGAATTACTCTTCTGATTTTTAAACAATACAACTCATAACTGAACCAGAAGACTTTAATGTCCTATATCCGATTTTTGTATTTCAAACTTTCATAAATTATGTTTTCAATAAGCGACTCAAAATGTAGAGAAACACTTTTATAAAAGCTTGGTGAAAGATATAATCTGAAGACCATCATGGGGATCAGCTTCCTGATAGACATGAGTTCTTAGTACACGTGGGCACAGCTGTTGTGTTCCCAACATGTTGGATAAAGGAGCTGTGTGCTTTTAATTTGCTTTGTGTTATTGCTGAAAGGCAAGCTGTCCAAATGGAAATATAAAAACCCCAAAGTTTGCCATCTTGAATGGACACTAATGATTTACTTCTGACTGTGAGGAGGAGTCAATGCAAATCTCTGATGTGTTCCTCCTCTACTTATGTGAGTGCAGCGAGGACGACAGAGAACAGTGGACACACAGTTGAACATGATGGACTATAGGACAGGACTGCTGCTTTTTACTGTCTGCTGGGCAGGTGATGATCATCAAAGTCTTAGTTTTCTCTTGTTGTTTGCCAACTATGTTCAATTGACTTTTTTAAATGTCTTTACAGGTGTTAAAGCTCAGACTCTGACAGAATCTGAAGCAGTGGTTAAAAGGCCTGGAGAATCCCACAGACTGACCTGTTCAGCCTCTGGATTCACATTCAGCAGCTATGAGATGAGCTGGGTCAGATAGGCTGCAGGAAAAGGACTGGAGTGGATTGCTTATATAAGCACATCTAGTTCTTATATCTATTACTCCTCGTCAGTCCGGGGCAGATTCACCATCTCCAGAGATGACTCCAGCAGTAAACTCTATCTTCAGATGAACAGTCTGCAGACTGCAGACACTGCAGTGTATTACTGTGCCAGAGAGCCACAGTGAGAGACAAGAGCAGGAGAGTCGTACAAAAACTACTTCCTCTATTTTCCACCATCACTGGGAACATTCATATTTATCATCATTAATACTGTTATCTACTGGAAGAGATGAAAATTCAGATTTGACCTACATAATTCAAACTTTTTTACTTGCTACTAATGTTTGCAGACTTTACAAAACACTACTTCTGTTTTTTAGACAATGCAGCTGATTAAATTCTTTGTATCTGTTTGGAGAAACTGTGTCTACATTTGGTTTGAACTCCAAGCATACAGTAGAGATCAACATGTGGTCGAAACATGTAAAGATTAAAAATATTCCACATGATATGAAGATAGTACCCCAACATTATTAATGAGTAATTCTATATAATCACATACACACAATATGAATTAACATAAGAAGAGTAGAAAAGCTCTTTCTAATAGCATTTCCTTATCATCTTTTTATTGATTGTTTCTGCTCTCTTTGATAAGATTAATCCTAAAATGAATGAAACCAGTTATTAGTAAACACTTTCAACCAATCTGATCCTACAGTATGATCACATATATTATATCTGTTATCATATGTAAAGCAGAGATGATTTCCAGTCATCTTTTCACTCTGCAGATATAAAAACAGTGAACAGACTCTCCTATTGGCTCCAGTCAGACCATCATTGATGCTTCATATGTTTGATTGTATGCAAACTCAGTGAGCTTCCTTGTTACTCAGCTATAAAAACTTCCCATCAGGCCGTCAGTGGAGTTCACAGCACGTCACTTTCAACATCAACCATGTTTTCTGTAGCTCTGCTGCTGCTGCTGGCAGCTGGATGTGAGTCTGTCTGCATCTGTCAAAGTCAACAGTTCTTCTTCTGCAGTTTAACTTGATCATTTCTTACTAAACATGTTCTCTTTTTAACAGGTGTGAAGTGTGAACAGTTGACACAGCCAGCCTCTGTGACTGTGCAGCCAGGTCAGCGTCTGACCATCACCTGTCAGGTCTCTTATTCTGTTAGCAGCTACCACACAGCCTGGATCAGACAGCCTGCAGGGAAAGGACTGGAGTGGATTGGAGGGAGATCCACTGGATACACTCACTACAAAGATTCACTGAAGAACCAGTTCAGTATTGACTTAGACTCTTCCAGAAAAACAGCAACTCTAAACGGACTGAATATACAGCCTGCAGACACTGCAGTGTATTACTGTGCCAGAGAGCCACAGTGACACAATCTATCAGTAGAGCTGAACAAAAACCCCTCAGAGCCTGAACACCAGTAACATGAAGCCACCAGAGGAGGAGCCCTCACACCAATAATGCTTAACACCAAGCACTGAACCAGGGGAACAGAGCCTTTTCCATTGCTGCCCCTCTCCCTCTGGATCTCTCTCCCCAAACACACCTGAGACTTTACGGACCTGCCACAATTCAAATCACTGATAGAAACATTATAAACACTGCTTTAGATTGCTAATGTTTCTTTTTGTACCATTGTTTAAAAGTGTTTTTCTTTAAATGTGACTCTGTAAATCAAATAAATCAAATGTATCAAAATTATTTTTATACATATTAAGCACCAGTTCACTTTTACAGTAAGGAGAAAAACAGCTGTAAGACATTATGAAAATACCTTTGTTTTCAACAGAATAACTCAGAATTATCAGGATCACATTCACATTAGTAACTGAACCAGAGGTCTTTAGCTTCCTCTATGGTGATCTTATTCAATCAGACTTTTAGAAAATGAGATTTTAATACCACTGTTGTTCTCTGATACCATGTGACAAAATCCTCCATGAATGTTGAGAACAGAAGACACCATCAAAGAACATGATGGGGATTAACTTCCTGTTAGATGTGAATATTTTTGGTACATGTGGTCACAGATGTTACTGTATGTTCAATAACTGTCAAAAAGTGGAGCTGTGTGTTATTCTGCTTTGTGTTCTTACTGATTGGCTGCCTGAGTTGAGATACCGAAAAAAATAAACTAAAGATTAACAACTTGAAAGGACACTTGTGTTTAGAATTTAATTCCAAAACTAAAGACGTGATATCAAAATAAAATGATTTTCTTATCTCTCTGAGGAGGAGTCAATGCAAAACTCTGATGTGTTCCTCCTCTACTTATTTGAGAGCAGAGAGGACGACAGAGAACAGTGGACACACAGTTGAACATGATGGACTATAGGACAGGACTGCTGCTTTTTACTGTCTGCTGGGCAGGTGATGATCATCAAAGTCTTATTTTTCTCTTGTTGTTTGCCAACTATGTTCAATTGACTTTGTTAAATGTCTTTACAGGTGTTAAAGCTCAGACTCTGACAGAATCTGAAGCAGTGGTTAAAAGGCCTGGAGAATCCCACAGACTGACCTGTTCAGCCTCTGGATTCACATTCAGCAGCTACCATATGAGCTGGGTCAGACAGGCTGCAGGAAAAGGACTGGAGTGGATCGCATGGGTTGAGTTTGATAATGATAACAAATTCTACTCTCAGTCAGATACAGGCCGGTTCACCATCTCCAGAGACAACAGCAGACAGCAGGTGTATCTGCAGATGAACAGTCTGAAGACTGAAGATTTTGCTGTTTATTATTGTGCCAGGCAGGCCCCACAGTGACACAGGAGGAAGTAACGCTGTACAAAAACTTAACGTGTCAAACAGTACTCTCTCTGTGTTTTTTATTTATAGAATAAGCTTCACTTTGATGTGAAAAAAATAATGCATCTCTGGTATTCTTCCACATGTTATTCAAGTAGTATGATAACATCAAATATTTAGTGGATCTCACTATAAACGTGAATCTGCTTCTTTGAAGCAGCTGGTCCTTGTAACTTTTAACTCAGGGAATGTGTCTGTCTCTCCTTGATTGATAAAAATGGAGATTTTAACACCAATTAAAATTATGTATTCAAGAGACATTTTAAATACCTACGCTCTGAGGATTTTTATTTTCTGTGCAAAAGACTTCAAACAAAATAGTGATAATAGACCATGTTTACACAACAATGATTCTATCCTAGTAATATTTACCAAAGACACCAGCCTGTTAAAAAAAAACAAAAAACACTTGTGCAAACCCGAAGCACACCATAAATGATGAGGCACCACTCACAGAGAGTGTTATGCGTATAGGGAGGGGTGGGTCAGAGTAACTCTGCTGCAGAATGAGTATGTTTAGACGACCTGCAGAAAAGATCATGTTGGGGCTTTAAGCAGTGATGCAACCAAAAAAAGGGCGATAAAAGAGCAAACATATAATGGCAGAGCATTGTGACAAAGTCTCTTAAAGCTCAATCACAAGAAGGAAACATTCAGCAGCAGTTGATTCGGTGGGTTCAGCCTAACTGTTGGTTTTAAATCATAGAGACAATAATAAAAAGCTTTGTGACCTGCAGGCTGTCACTTCATTGAAGCTGGTGACGTCTAAAGTTGTGTTTCTCTCTCGTCAGAATTTAGCCGACAGTAAAACTACTTTGTGACATTAAATACATTGAAAAAAAGATTTATCAAAATGTCTCAAAAAATCCAATCTCCAGTGTTTCAGTATCACATCCTGGACTGTGACTCAACTTGAAAACAAGCACTGGTGATTCAAACCTGACTTCAGCATTGACTGCATTCAGACTTGGAATTTAAAAAAATGGCTCATATTTATTGATTGAAAAAGACTTTTGATTATTTTGGTTCTAAAATGTATTCACTTTCAAGCATGTGCTGGCACGAGAGTTCACCTGCATGTGAATATTGTCTCTGTAAGGATGCCGAAAAAGGAACCACAAATTGTGCAGACATCTATCAAGGATTCATCCAGAAAAGTAACTCAGTTAACGAGGTCATGACTCTGACGTGACTCTGTTTCTTTGACTCATACTCCAGATTTGTTGATTCCACAACAACACTGCCTATCTCATTGTTATACCCTTTTATTTGGCTACGTTATTTAAACACAGATTAACATCACCATGACAACAAGTAAACATGTTCAATTTGTCTATCGGTGAAACGATCACATCATGATTGGTAGAAATCAATCCTTATCAAATAAGGATAAATAAACAGATACATCTATTATCTAAAATGTCAACAAAACCATAAAAGGTGAACACTAACTGTCCCAGAACCAGACAAAATAATTTAGACAATCAAAAAAATCACCCTTCCATCCCATAAACAGAATATGAAGAGGACGATGAGAAATACATTTGCTTGCTAGGAGTCGAGCCAAGTCTGTCTCTATGCAAATTGAACTTCCTCACAGTCTGATATAAAGATTCATCATCAGGCTGTGAGTCAGAGAAGAAGAGAAGCTCCATCATGTCAGGTTCAACACCAACCATGTTGCCTGTAGCTCTGCTGCTGCTGCTGGCTGCTGGATCCTGTGAGTCTCACTGAGGCAGACGCACTGACAGTATGATCACAGCACAATGACTCTAAACATACTGATTCAATATTCAACATGTTTCCCTCCACAGGTGTGAAGTGTGAACAGTTGACACAGCCAGCCTCTGTGACTGTGCAGCCAGGTCAGAGTCTGACCATCACCTGTCAGGTCTCTTATTCTGTTAGCAGCTATGCTACAGCCTGGATCAGACAGCCTGCAGGGAAAGGACTGGAGTGGATTATACGAGGTGCTGTGGGATATAACACATATACCAAAGATTCACTGAAGAACCAGTTCAGTCTCGACTTAGACTCTTCCAGCAACAGAGCGACTCTAAACGGACTGAATATGCAGACTGCAGACACTGCAGTGTATTACTGTGCCAGAGACCCACAGTGACACAATCCATCTGTAGAGCTGAACAAAAACCCCTCAGAGCCTGAACACCAGTAACATGAAGCCACCAGAGGAGGAGCCCTCACACCAATAATGATCATATCAAACATTCAGTGACACAAACAGTCAATAGATAAAGTGTACATGGCAATGAAATGAGGAACTGATGCAAAAAAGGTTCCTAATCCTTTTGGTAGTATGAGATGAAAAGATCATCCATGAAAGGACAGGTCAACCTCATTGTCTTACACCTTTGGGGAACAGACTGCAGAGAGAATGACAAATGTTTAAGTTTCACTGCAGCTTTTGTTTGATCCAAGGTAACAGAGTTCATCTGTTTGACTTTTAATAAAACACAACAGGTATTCATGGTGTACCCAGATTTAGAAAACGTGAAATCTCAATGACTTAAATCAAACATATTTGGCTGCTGTTCCAACTCCTGCATCATTGATTACGTATATAAAAATAAAATGTCCTTTTATCAAGTTAATCTCTGATTTCACTCTACTGGCATGATACAACTGATGACCTTTCAATTTAAAGTATCCAAGACAGAAGTCAAAAGTTAATTCTGTCTGAGGAGGAGTCAATGTAAATCTCTGATGTGTTCCTCCTCTACTTATGTGAGTGCAGAGAGGACGACAGAGAACAGTGGACACACAGTTGAACATGATGGACTATAGGACAGGACTGCTGCTTTTTACTGTCTGCTGGGCAGG
This sequence comes from Labrus bergylta, assembly GCF_963930695.1. Taxonomy (NCBI): domain Eukaryota; kingdom Metazoa; phylum Chordata; class Actinopteri; order Labriformes; family Labridae; genus Labrus; species Labrus bergylta. The sequence continues at coordinate 16,853,616 of NC_089210.1, forward strand.
TGATGATCATCACTCATCTTTACTCTTAAAAGTGTTCTGAAAGTGTCACATCTGATGGTTTTCTTTTCTGTCTCTTCAGGTGTTGATGGTCAGACTCTGACAGAATCTGAAGCAGTGGTTAAAAGTCCTGGAGAATCCCACAAACTGACCTGTTCAGCCTCTGGATTCACATTCAGCAGCTACTATATGGCTTGGGTCAGACAGGCTCCTGGAAAAGGACTGGAGTGGATCGCTATTATCAGTAGCAGTGGTGGTAGCAGCCAATACTACTCTAATTCAGTCAGAAGCCGGTTCACCATCTCCAGAGACGACAGCAGACAGCAGCTGTATCTGCAGATGAACAGTCTGAAGACTGAAGACACTGCAGTGTATTACTGTGCCAGAGACCCACAGTGACACAATCCATCAGTAGAGCTGAACAAAAACCCCTCAGAGCCTGAACACCAGTAACATGAAGCCACCAGAGGAGGAGCCCTCACACCAATAATGATCATAACACCAGTTCACTGTTGAAGAGTAAAAAATACTCATTTATAGATTCATATAGTTATATTGCTTAAAGTAAAAGTGAAAGAAATATAACAAAGTTTATTTATAATACATTTCTGGGATCTCATCAAATTACATAATTTGATCAATTATAGTAATAAAGTAAGGGGGGGGGGGAGGGGGGGGCAGTAGCTTAGATTGTGGGGACTTGGGCTGGGATTCTGAGGGTCACAGGTTAAGGTCATGTCCGAAATTGGTCTGGTAGCTCGAGAGGTGCCAGTTCACTTCCTGAGCACTACATAGGTGAACCTTCTTTCATAGCCTCCCTGTGTCCTTATATGGAAAGTGAACTTCCTCACAGTCTGATATAAAGACTTGACATCAGGCTGTGAATCAGAGAAGAACAGAAGCTCCATCAGATCACTTCAAGTGAAAAAATGTTCTCTGTAGCTCTGATTCTACTGCTGGCTGCTGGATCAAGTAGGAAGCTTTTTAACTAATGATCACATCAGACACAGAGAATAATCAGATGAGTGATGGAGATAATGATGATTTGTGTTTCCACAGGTGTGCACTGTATTGATCTCATCACACCAGGCTCAATGGTTGTGCAGCCTGGACAGTCTCTGACCCTCACCTGTCAGGTCTCTGGTTACTCTCTGACTGATAACAGCTATGCAACAGGTTGGATCAGACAGCGTGAAGGGAAACCGATGGACTGGATTTTTGAACGGTGGGGAGGAAGCTTTTACTAAAATAATGCTCTGAAGAACAAGTTCAGCTACAGCAGAGACACGTCTGCTGGAACAGTGACTCTAACAGGACAGAGTCTGCAGCCTGAAGACACTGCTGTGTATTACTGTGTGAGAAGACCCACAGTGAAAGACAATAACAGGAGAGTCGTACAAAAACTACTTCCTCTGTTTACAACCATCACTGGGAAGATTCAGCTGTCTCAACATCAAATTATAAAAATTGTTTGTGAATACGTGTCAGAAATACAAAAATCAAAATGTGATTTACTCAATATCAGACTCCTACATCATGGTCCGGAGGTATTACTGGACTGTGATTGGCCACAGAGTGTCAAATAATTTCTAACTTTGACAGTTTCTTCTCCAAGTTGTCTGTGATTTCATGATAATGGACATTTTGTTTAACAATTCATAACCACACTCAGATGCAGAGGAAAGTCCAGGACACAAAAAACTGATCGTAAGAAAAAGTTCTCTACTCAAATGTTTGTAGGTCAAACACAGAGAGGCAGTCAGCGAGGGCAGAAAAATCCAACGAGGGCAAATCCACAAAATCCAAAGAAAGTTCAAAACCGGGAAAAGCAAACAGGGAAAATAAGGCTGGAAAGCATGAACACACTCAGGAGACGATGACAATCTGTCAGAGGGCTGGTAGAAACACAGGGGTGAATATACAGGGCAGACTTATTGCAGGTGAGACACAGGTGTGTTGGGACAAAAGGAGGGAAACCAAACAATTGCAGGAAGATGGGCTACATATTATTCACAAGCAGCAGATAACAACATAAAACAGGAAGTGAACACAGAACAAAAGAAAACAAAATGGCTGGACTAACAGAATATCACAAATTTTGATAAAGAAGCTGCAGAATTATCCAGTTAGCTTACAGGTGTATTTCAGTTTACTGGAACAGCAGACGCAATGATTCCTGAGCATCGGCTGACAGCATGTTTAAAGGAGGGTCACTACACACACACACGCACACACACGCACGCACGCGCACACACACGCGCACACACACACACACACACACACACGCACACACACACGCACGCACACACCCACGCACACACACACACACACGCACACACGCACACACACACGCACGCACACACACACACACACACACACACACACACACACACACACACACACACACAGGGATGGATGTGAAAAAACTCAGAAAATTGAACCTGTTCCGAGAGAAATAATAACAGATGAAAGTTTCAGAGTCATTGTGCAAAAGTAATTGACACAACTACAATCTTGGTTTTTTTCCACATGCGTCAATTTTGGACACATTTAACACAGAAAACAAAATGTACTCAGAAATAATTTAGCATTGAGGTCTGAATTCTCACACCTCTGAATTGAATTGAGATTTTCTGAATGTCAGGACAAAGAAGGATGAGGAAATGATCATATTCAACATCAGGTTTTTCTACAGAATATTGCCAGACCATGCTGCAGTTACAACACAGAAAATAAATGCTGAAATATGACTTGACCACACATCCATCAACCAAAAATACAGACTCATTTTCCCTGAAATAGCAGGAGTCAATGCAAATGTAAAGCAGAGATGATTTCCAGTCATTTTTTCACTCTGCAGATATAAAAACAGTGAACAGACTCTCCTATTGGCTCCAGTCAGACCATCATTGATGCTTCATATGTTTGATTGTATGCAAACTCAGTGAGCTTCCTTGTTACTCAGCTATAAAAACTTCCCATCAGGCCGTCAGTGGAGTTCACAGCACGTCACTTTCAACATCAACCATGTTTTCTGTAGCTCTGCTGCTGCTGCTGGCAGCTGGATGTGAGTCTGTCTGCATCTGTCAAAGTCAACAGTTCTTCTTCTGCAGTTTAACTTGATCATTTCTAACTAAACATGTTCTCTTTTTAACAGGTGTGAAGTGTGAACAGTTGACACAGCCAGCCTCTGTGACTGTGCAGCCAGGTCAGCGTCTGACCATCACCTGTCAGGTCTCTTATTCTGTTAGCAGCTACATGACAGCCTGGATCAGACAGCCTGCAGGGAAAGGACTGGAGTGGATTGGAATGAGATCCACTGGATACACTTACTACAAAGATTCACTGAAGAACCAGTTCAGTATCGACTTAGACTCTTCCAGCAACAGAGTGACTCTAAACGGACTGAATATGCAGCCTGCAGACACTGCAGTGTATTACTGTGCCAGAGAGCCACAGTGACACAACCCATCAGTAGAGCTGAACAAAAACCCCTCAGAGCCTGAACACCAGTAACATGAAGCCACCAGAGGAGGAGCCCTCACACCAATAATGATTAACACCAAGCACTGAACCAGGGGAACAGAGCCTTTTCCATTGCTGCCCCTCTCCCTCTGGATCTCTCTCCCCAAACACACCTGAGACTTTACGGACCTGCCACAATTCAAATCACTGATAGAAACATTATAAACACTGCTTTAGATTGCTAATGTTTCTTTTTGTGCCATTGTTTAAAAGTGTTTTTCTTTAAATGTGACTCTGTAAATCAAATAAATCAAATGTATTATAATTATATTTATACATATTAAACACCAGTTCACTTTTACAGTAAGGAGAAAAAAAGCTGTAAGACATTATGAAAATACTTTTGTATTAAACAGAATAACTCACAATTATCAGGATCACATTCACATTAGTAACTGAACCAGAGGTCTTTAGCTTCCTCTATGGTGATCTTATTCAATCAGACTTTTAGAAAATGAGATTTTAAAACCAATTTTGTTCTCTGATACCCTGAGCCCATGTGACAAAATCCTCCATGAATGTTGAGAACAGAAGACACCATCAAAGAACATGATGGGGATTAACTTCCTGTTAGATGTGAATATTTTTGGTACATGTGATCACAGATGTTACTGTATGTTCAATAACTGTCAAAAAGTGGAGCTGTGTGTTTTTCTGCTTCGTGTTCTTACTGATTGGCTGCCTGAGTTGATAAACCGAAAAAAATAAACTAACGATGAACAACTTAAAAGGACACTTGTGTTTAGAATTTAATTCCAAAAGTAAAGAAGTGATATCCAAATGAAATGACTTTCTTATCTCTCTGAGGAGGAGTCAATGCAAATCTCTGATGTGTTCCTCCTCTACTTATGTGAGAGCAGAGAGGACGACAGAGAACAGTGGACACACAGTTGAACATGATGGACTATAGGACAGGACTGCTGCTTTTTACTGTCTGCTGGGCAGGTGATGATCATCACTCATCTTTACTCTAAAAAGTCTTCTGAAAGTGTCACATCTGATGGTTTTCTTTTCTGTCTCTTCAGGTGTTGATGGTCAGACTCTGACAGAATCTGAAGCAGTGGTTAAAAGGCCTGGAGAATCCCACAGACTGACCTGTTCAGCCTCTGGATTCACATTCAGCAGCTACTATATGGCTTGGGTCAGACAGGCTCCTGGAAAAGGACTGGAGTGGATCGCTAGAATTAGTAATGGTGGTGGTAGCAGCCAATCCTACTCTAATTCAGTCAAAGGCCGGTTCACCATCTCCAGAGACGACAGCAGACAGCAGCTGTATCTGCAGATGAACAGTCTGAAGACTGCAGACACTGCAGTGTATTACTGTGCCAGAGACCCACAGTGACACAACCCATCAGTAGAGCTGAACAAAAACTACTTCCTCTTTTTACCACCATCACAATATTTCTTGTGATTCACAATCAACTATGAAAATTCTGAGTGTTGAACAAATACTTATCAAGTCATCAACATCAATCGTTTTTTTAAAACACAGTTTCTCAATAAATGGAAGTTTAAGTATTAGCCCCCTCTTACTTCAGTGACATGGAAGACACGTTCAGATTGTGAATGTAGACAAGAACTAATTAATATAAAATATATAGAGCAGCAGTTAAATCTACAGCATCTCTATGATACATCCTAGAAGTAATCATTCTGTAGTGAACTATTTAGATGTGCATGCTTGGGGAATGTAAACTGCAGTTAGAAGCAGGGCCGTCCCTGGCCAAATTGGGGCCCTAAGCAGAATTTTATTTTGAGGGCCCCCCCATCACAACATGACTGTATCACGAAATGCCATTTAGGTGTACAACCTTTATTAGTCGGAACAAATCAAATGAATAGCCTCTATCAACAATGGAACAGGCCTTTTACAGATGCACACGTCTGCATTTTCTGGATGCAAAGTCATCAATGAGGTCATCATATGACAGCTGCTGTGCCTTAAAAGGCCCTCGGCGCACAAATTCAACCCGGTCGATGTCTGATAGGTGTGCTGGCCACAGAGCAGGATCAACTGGTTGTGCACTTGGAGTAGTGATAGTATCATATTTAGCTGAAGAGATGTTGCTTGATGGCCCTGGTGATATGCTGGGTGCTGCTGCATTTGTATCTGTTGACATGGTGCTTGATGGCCCTTGTGACGTACTGGGCGCTGGCTCCGTGTCACCCTTAGTAACAAACTTCAGCATTGACGCTGTTATGACAAGAAATCCATCATACAAGCAGATTATTAAGATTTGTTTTGGTCTTAATGGTAAATTACACAATGAAATGAATGTAAATACTAGCCTCACAAAGATTAAAATGCAATTAATGCAAATATGACTACAACTAATGATAATATTCATTATGATTTGATTTGATGACATTTCTATATTTAAATGTTTTTAGATACTTATTTTTACATTTTCTACTTAGGTTCTATATTTCTACACTGCTGTTTGCTACTGCAATGTTTTAAATCTCTCCATTGTGGGTCAAATAAAAGATTATCTTCATTTATCTTATTTTATCTAATCTTATATGACTGTTATAAATTAAATTCACCAATAGATGACGACATTTCACCTCCATAAAAATAGCCCAAAACTTCTATTGATAGCATAGATTGATAGGCTATAAACCTGAGCCAACATACGACCACCAACTGGTCAATTAACCACTCCTTTTTCAACAGAGGTGAATGTATATGCAGTTAACAAGACATTCAATAAATGATAATCAGGGCCGCTGGAACATTTAATCTCCAGTCCACATCTAGACAGAATGATCCTCTCTTCTGTCTCATGATTAGCAGGCTAGCAGCTGGGGTGTTTATGCCACAAAGTTTTTCTTTTTTATTTCAACAACATACCCACCTTCAAGTGAAGCACGAGCCTCCTGTTGTTTTGACTTTTTCTTTCTTTTGCTTGCTCCCGATTCATATTGCCGTTTGGAGGCCATCTCTTCACCTGCCTGTTGGCGCATCTGACCGCTGATTGGTCAGATGCTGCGTGCTGTCAATCATTGCGGCAACGCGTGCGGTGTCAGATTACTCGTCTCTTTTTTTTTCTCTCCTGCCTCGGGCTGACTTGTTGCTCTAGGCGCGCCTCACGGCAGCGACGCGCATCATTTGCGCAATTGCAGAGAATGCGTCCCCTTGCGCAAAATGGGGCCCCCAGTGGACCGTGGGGCCCTACACTCAGCGCGTGTTCTGCGTGTAGGGTGGGGCGGTGCTGGTTACAAGACAGTTTATATAACTTCATGTGTTGAAATCGTACCATGAAAGACTTCTGACATGTGGTTAATAATATCAATTCAATTCAATTCAATTCAATGATAAAGAGGTCATAAATAATTGTTATAAGCGGTTAAATGAGTGGTCTTAAAAATAAATAAGAAATAGATCATTTGTTCATGAGCCTGATAGATGTGGGAGCAAAGCTTGACATGGCTCGATTAGTCCGGAAAGTGAGAGATCTGTATCTGTGGCCTGAGGGGAGACGGTTGTAGAGATGGCAGAGTGAGTGTGTGCTGTCTGAGGCTATGTGTTGTCCTTTTAGTTTTGTTCTCCTGTTGTAGATACTGATCAGTGGTTCCTGTTGCTGCACGATTATTTTGCTGCTTATTGTTATGATCCTGTTTAATGGGTTACGATGAATGTTTGACATAGACCCAAACCAGGCTGTGATGTTGAATGTTAAAACTGTCCGTCAAGCTTTACTGTATCTGAGCACCAAGTGTCATTAATGAAAAACACAGTTTCTCCCCTTGTGAACACTTGTTCCTTAAAGCCACCAGAGGAGGAGCTCTCACACAACAAATGATTTCAACTTCATTTGACTGTAACAGTAAAGAGAGAGAGAGAAACAGTCTTAAGGCTTTATTAGATCTTCTAATAAATGTGTCACTTAAAAATTGTTTCAATCCCTATCTCTGATTAATTGAGAGTTTAAGAGTAATACTCAATTTTACCAGGATTTTGAAATATTTGAATGAACGTAGTCGGCTGATTTACCATCCTGTGTATGTAAATTAGTCTCCTCTTGTTGCCGTATAAGAAAGTCCACTGGGTGTGTTAATGCATCAAGTTCTCACATCGGATCAGCTCCATCATCAGTCATGTTCTCTGCAGCTCTGATTCTGCTGCTGACCGCTGGATCCTGTAAGGATATTTTCAACTGTTTAGAAACAACTCATAATCAGATGAATGATGGAGATAATGATGATTTGTGTTTCCACAGGTGTGCACTGTATTGATCTCATCACACCAGGCTCAATGGTTGTGCAGCCTGGACAGACTCTGACCCTCACCTGTCAGGTCTCTGGTTACTCTCTGACTGATAACAGCTATGCAACAGGTTGGATCAGACAGCGTGAAGGGAAACCGATGGACTGGATCTGTAATAGGTGGGGTGGTGGAGACTTTTACCAAAATAATGCTCTGAAGAACAAGTTCAGCTACAGGACAGACACGTCTGCTAGAGCAGTGACTCTAACAGGACAGAGTCTGCAGCCTGAAGACACTGCTGTGTATTACTGTGTGAGAGACCCACAGTGAGAGACAATAACAGGAGAGTCGTACAAAAACTACTTCCTCTGTTTACAACCATCACTGGGAACATTCAGCTGTCTCAACATCACATTATAAAAACTAATTATGAATACGTGTCAGAAATACAAAAATTAAGACGTGATTGACTCAATATCAGACTCCTACATCATGGTCCGGGGTTGTTACTGGACTGTGATTGGCCGCAGGGTGTCAAATCATTTCTCACTTTGACAGTTTCTTCTCCAAGTTGTCTGTGAGTTCATGATAATGGACATTTTGTTTAACAATTCTTAAACACACTCAGATGCAGAGGAAAGTCCAGGACACAAAAAACTGATCGTAAGAAAAAGTTCTCTACTCAAATGTTTGTAGGTCAAACACAGAGAGGCAGTCAGCGAGGGCAGAAAAATCCAACGAGGGCAAATCCACAAAATCCAAAGAAAGTTCAAAACCGGGAAAAGCAAACAGGGAAAATAAGGCTGGAAAGCATGAACACACTCAGGAGACGATGACAATCTGTCAGAGGGCTGGTAGAAACACAGGGGTGAATATACAGGGCAGACTTATTGCAGGTGAGACACAGGTGTGTTGGGACAAAAGGAGGGAAACCAAACAATTGCAGGAAGATGGGCTACATGTTATTCACAAGCAGCAGATAACAACATAAAACAGGAAGTGAACACAGAACAAAAGAAAACAAAATGGCTGGACTAACAGAATATCACAAATTTTGATAAAGAAGCTGCAGAATTATCCAGTTAGCTTACAGGTGTATTTCAGTTTACTGGAACAGCAGACGCAATTATTCCTGAGCATCGGCTGACAGCATGTTTAAAGGAGGGTCACTACACACACACACACACACACACACACACACACACACACACACACACACACACACACACACACACACAGGGATGGATGTGAAAAAACTCAGAAAATTGAAACTGTTCCGAGAGAAATAATAACAGACGGAAATTTCAGAGTCATTGTGCAAAAGTAATTGACACAACTACAATCTTGTTTTTTTTCCACATGCGTCAATTTTGGACACATTTAACACAGAAAACAAAATGTACTCAGAAATAATTTAGTATTGAGGTCTGAATTCTCACACCTCTGAATTTTGAATTGAGATTTTCTGAATGTCAGGACAAAGAAGGATGAGGAAATGATCATAATCAACATCAGGTTTTTCTACAGAATATTGCCAGACCATGCTGCAGTTACAACACAGAAAATAAATGCTGAAATATGACTTGACCACACATCCATCAACCAAAAATACAGACTCATTTTCCCTGAAATAGCAGGAGTCAATGCAAATGTAAAGCAGAGATGATTTCCAGTCATCTTTTCACTCTGCAGATATAAAAACAGTGAACAGACTCTCCTATTGGCTCCAGTCAGACCATCATTGATGCTTCATATGTTTGATTGTATGCAAACTCAGTGAGCTTCCTTGTTACTCAGCTATAAAAACTTCCCATCAGGCCGTCAGTGGAGTTCACAGCACGTCACTTTCAACATCAACCATGTTTTCTGTAGCTCTGCTGCTGCTGCTGGCAGCTGGATGTGAGTCTGTCTGCATCTGTCAAAGTCAACAGTTCTTCTTCTGCAGTTTAACTTGATCATTTCTTACTAAACATGTTCTCTTTTTAACAGGTGTGAAGTGTGAACAGTTGACACAGCCAGCCTCTGTGACTGTGCAGCCAGGTCAGAGTCTGACCATCACCTGTCAGGTCTCTTATTCTGTTAGCAGCTACTACACAGCCTGGATCAGACAGCCTGCAGGGAAAGGACTGGAGTGGATTGGATGGAGATACACTGGAGGCACTCACTACAAAGATTCACTGAAGAACCAGTTCAGTATCGACTTAGACGCCTCTAACAACAGGGTGACTCTAAACGGACTGAATATGCAGCCTGCAGACACTGCAGTGTATTACTGTGCCAGAGACCCACAGTGACACAACCCATCAGTAGAGCTGAACAAAAACCCCTCAGAGCCTGAACACCAGTAACATGAAGCCACCAGAGGAGGAGCCCTCACACCAATAATGATCATAACACCAGTTCAATGACACAAATAGTCTATATTAAAGTGTACATGGCTATACAATGAGGAACTGATGTAAAAAAAAGATTCATAATCCTTTTGGTCGTATGAGACATTCCCTAGAAAGACATTTTTGGAATCCATCTAAATGTATGCAAAACAAAGGGACCAATTACTTTAGGTTTGCATACATCATTATTTTTGTGTGAATAAATCATATTATATCATAGAACATTTAGTGACCTTCTCTCTGATTAGGAGGAGTCAATGTAAATCTCTGATGTCTTCCATCACTACATAAGTGTTGCAGATTGAAGCACAAACACACTCTGTAGACTGGACAAAGACGAAAGCTTTCACAATGACAGAACCTGAGTGTTTGGTTCTATTTCTCATCCTGTCACTAAACTGGACAGGTAAGAATGGTGACTATTTCTTCAGACAAACTTGTTGGTGCATTACAGTATCTAACAAGCTGTTTATATGTCTGCAGGTACTGAGGGTCAAACACTGACTGAGTCTGACGCTGTGGTTAAAAGGCCTGGAGAATCTCACACACTGACCTGCACATATTCAGGGTTTTCTAGTCATCCTCATAACGCTTGGATCAGACAGGCTGCTGGGAAAGGACTGGAGTGGGTCGCTTATATTAGTAGTGGTGGTAGCATCTACTACTCTAATTCAGTCAAAGGCCGGTTCACCATCTCCAGAGACAACAGCAGACAGCAGGTGTTTCTGCAGATGAACAGTCTGACGATGGAAGATTCTGCTGTTTATTATTGTGCTCGAGAGCCATAGTGACACAAGAGGAAGCAACGCAGTACAGAAACCTAAACTGTCAAAACATGACAAGAATATTTTTTTACATGACGTAATTACAAACCCGATAAAGTCTGAAATAAAATCATGAAGCGACCAGAGGAGGAGCCCCCAGACCAGTAAGGATTAAAACACCAGTTAAATAATGAGGAGAGAAAAATACACATGTAGAGATGTAAAAGTCAAAGCAAAAGAACAAAGTTTACTTTGAGATACAATTATACTACAAGTACAATAATGCAATGCAAAGCTCTAGATTTACCGGTCGATCATCATTCCAACCCTCACCTATGGTCATGAGCTAAGGGTAGTGACCGGAAAAATCAGATTGTGGTTACAAAAAGATCAAGATTCATAACCCTGATGGTAGTATGAGAGATTCCCAAAAAATATATATTTTTAAAACAAATAATCAAATCTCGATGGTTCAATCAAATATATTTGTCAGCTAATCCAACTACTGAATCATTGATTACCTACAAACAAAACAAAAAACTTTTCCTGTTATCAAGTTAATCTCTGCTTTCACTCTACTGGCATGATACAACTGATGACCTTTCAACTTAAAGTATCCAAGACAGAAGTCAAATGTTATTGCTCTCTGAGGAGGAGTCAATGTAAATATCTGATGTGTTCCTCCTCTACTTATGTGAGAGCAGAGAGGACGACAGAGAACAGTGGACACACAGTTGAACATGATGGACTATAGGACAGGACTGCTGCTTTTTACTGTCTGCTGGGCAGGTGATGATCATCACTCATCTTTACTCTAAAAAGTCTTCTGAAAGTGTCACATCTGATGGTTTTCTTTTCTGTCTCTTCAGGTGTTGATGGTCAGACTCTGACAGAATCTGAAGCAGTGGTTAAAAGGCCTGGAGAATCCCACAGACTGACCTGTTCAGCCTCTGGATTCACATTCAGCAGCTACTGGATGGCTTGGGTCAGACAGGCTCCTGGAAAAGGACTGGAGTGGATCGCTTTTATTAGTAATGGTGGTGGTAGCATCGACTACTACTCTAATTCAGTCAAAAGCCGGTTCACCATCTCCAGAGACAACAGCAGACAGCAGCTGTATCTGCAGATGAACAGTCTGCAGACTGCAGACACTGCAGTGTATTACTGTGCCAGAGACCCACAGTGACACAACCCATCAGTAGAGCTGAACAAAAACCCCTCAGAGCCTGAACACCAGTAACATGAAGCCACCAGAGGAGGAGCCCTCACACCAATAATGATTAACACCAAGCACTGAACCAGGGGAACAGAGCCTTTTCCATTGCTGCCCCTCTCCCTCTGGATCTCTCTCCCCAAACACACCTGAGACTTTACGGACCTGCCACAATTCAAATCACTGATAGAAACATTATAAACACTGCTTTAGATTGCTAATGTTTCTTTTTGTACCATTGTTTAAAACTGTTTTTCTTTAAATGTGACTCTAAACATCAAATAAATTAAATGTATTATAATTATATTTATACATATTAAACACCAGTTCACTTTTACAGTCAGGAGAAAAACAGCTGTAAGACATTATGAAAATACTTTTGTATTAAACAGAATAACTCACAATTATCAGGATCACATTCACATTAGTAACTGAACCAGAGGTCTTTAGCTTCCTCTATGGTGATCTTATTCAATCAGACTTTTAGAAAATGAGATTTTAATACCACTGTTGTTCTCTGATACCCTGAGCCCATGTGACAAAATCCTCCATGAATGTTGAGAACAGAAGACACCATCAAAGAACATGATGGGGATTAACTTCCTGTTAGATGTGAATATTTTTGGTACATGTGATCACAGATGTTACTTTATGTTCAATAACTGTCAAAAAGTGGAGCTGTGTGTTATTCTGCTTTGTGTTCTTACTGATTGGCTGCCTGAGTTGAGATACCGAAAAAAATAAACTAAAGATTAACAACTTGAAAGGACACTTGTGTTTAGAATTTAATTCCAAAACTAAAGAAGTGATATCCAAATAAAATGATTTTCTTATCTCTCTGAGGAGGAGTCAATGCAAATCTCTGATGTGTTCCTCCTCTACTTATGTGAGAGCAGAGAGGACGACAGAGAACAGTGGACACACAGTTGAACATGATGGACTATAGGACAGGACTGCTGCTTTTTACTGTCTGCTGGGCAGGTGATGATCATCACTCATCTTTACTCTAAAAAGTCTTCTGAAAGTGTCACATCTGATGGTTTTCTTTTCTGTCTCTTCAGGTGTTGATGGTCAGACTCTGACAGAATCTGAAGCAGTGGTTAAAAGGCCTGGAGAATCCCACAGACTGACCTGTTCAGCCTCTGGATTCACATTCAGCAGCTACTGGATGAACTGGGTCAGACAGGCTCCTGGAAAAGGACTGGAGTGGATCGCTATTATCAAATATGATAGTGGTGAAATCTACTACTCTAATTCAGTTAAAAGCCGGTTCACCATCTCCAGAGACAACAGCAGACAGCAGCTGTATCTGCAGATGAACAGTCTGAAGACTGAAGACACTGCAGTGTATTACTGTGCCAGAGAGCCACAGTGACACAATCCATTAGTAGAGCTGAACAAAAACCCCTCAGAGCCTGAACACCAGTAACATGAAGCCACCAGAGGAGGAGCCCTCACACCACTCATGATCATAACACCAATAAAACTGACAGCAGTATATCAAGGATATTAATAGAAATCCAATCTTACTACTTAATCTAATTTTATTGAAATAAAAAAATCAGAAACATTCAGAAGATAATAATCACCACAAAAATGTGATTAGTCAGCTGTTTAACAAGATGTTTTAATTGCAGGTTTTTCTGGGAATGTAATCATGCGAACACAACAATGCAGGCAGCAGGCAATTGCAGGTCGAGCCGAGGTCAATTTTGTCGATCGCTTGCACTAAACTCCTCCGTGTGAACTCGAGTTGAGGTAGGTTGGAGGAGGAGGAGTTTTTGCTGGAGGAGGGTGGAGGATTCAGTATGGCAGAGGTGTCGCCAAACATGATTTAGTTTTTGTTTCATGCTGGTGCTCAAGGGCGACATCTACTGGATCACAAAGTCGCACATTTTTCCTTTAAAGATTATGTTGTTGAAAATAGTAATGGACAAAAAGTTTCAAATGAAAAATATCAAACTATTATCTTTTCAACACGAGACATAGATGTGGAAAACAGAAATACGTAAAGTCTCCAGCAGGACGAGGATCCTTCTTTCATAGCCTCCCTGTGTCCTTATATGCAAATTGAACTTCCTCACAGTCTGATATAAAGACTTGACATCAGGCTGTGAGTCAGAGAAGAACAGAAGCTCCATCAGATCACTTCAAGTGAAGAAATGTTCTCTGTAGCTCTGATTCTACTGCTGGCTGCTGAATCATGTAGGAAGCTTTTTAACTAATGATCACATCAGACACAAAGAATAATCAGATGAGTGATGGAGATAATGATGATTTGTGTTTCCACAGGTGTGCACTGTATTGATCTCATCACACCAGGCTCAATGGTTGTGCAGCCTGGACAGTCTCTGACCCTCACCTGTCAGGTCTCTGGTTACTCTGTGACTGATAACAGCTATGCAACAGGTTGGATCAGACAGCGTGAAGGGAAACCGATGGACTGGATCTGTCATAGGTTGGGTGGTGGATCCTTTTACCAAAATAATGCTCTGAAGAACAAGTTCAGCTACAGGACAGACACGTCTGCTAGAACAGTGACTCTAACAGGGCAGAATATGCAGCCTGAAGACACTGCTGTGTATTACTGTGCTAGAGTCCCACAGTGAGAGACAATAACAGGAGAGTCGTACAAAAACTACTTCCTTTATTTACCACCATAACGGGGAACTTTCATATTTACCAGCATTGATACTGTTATCTACTGGAAGAGATGAAAATTCAGTTTCAACCTACATAATTAAAACTTTTTTCCTTAGTACTAGTGTTTGCAGACTTTGGAAAACACTACTTCTGTTTTTATTCAATGCAGCTGATTAAATTCTTTGCATCTGTTTGGAGAAACTGTGTCTACATTTGGTTTGAACTCCAAGCATACAGTAGAGATCAACACGTGGACGAAACATGTAAAGATTTAAAATATTCCACATGATATGAAGATAGTACACTAACATTATTAATGAGTAATTATATATAATCACATACACACAATATTACTGAATTAACACAAGAAGAGTAGAAAAGCTCTTTCTAATAGCATTTCCTTATCACCTATTTATTGATTGTTGCTGCTCTCTTTGATAAGATTAATCCTAAAATGAATGAAACCAGTTATTAGTAAACACTTTCAACCAATCTGATCCTACAGTATGATCACATATATTATATCTGTTATCATATGTAAAGCAGAGATGATTTCCAGTCATCTTTTCACTCTGCAGATATAAAAACAGTGAACAGACTCTCCTATTGGCTCCAGTCAGACCATCATTGATGCTTCATATGTTTGATTGTATGCAAACTCAGTGAGCTTCCTTGTTACTCAGCTATAAAAACTTCCCATCAGGCCGTCAGTGGAGTTCACAGCACGTCACTTTCAACATCAACCATGTTTTCTGTAGCTCTGCTGCTGCTGCTGGCAGCTGGATGTGAGTCTGTCTGCATCTGTTAAAGTCAACAGTTCTTCTTCTGCAGTTTAACTTGATCATTTCTTACTAAACATGTTCTCTTTTTAACAGGTGTGAAGTGTGAACAGTTGACACAGCCAGCCTCTGTGACTGTGCAGCCAGGTCAGAGTCTGACCATCACCTGTCAGGTCTCTTATTCTGTTAGCAGCTACTACACAGCCTGGATCAGACAGCCTGCAGGGAAAGGACTGGAGTGGATCGGTAGCGGATATCAATCCTACAGATTCTACAAAGATTCACTGAAGAACCAGTTCAGTATCGACTTAGACTCTTCCAGCAACAGAGTGACTCTGAACGGACTGAATATGCAGCCTGCAGACTCTGCAGTGTATTACTGTGCCAGAGACCCACAGTGACACAACCCATCAGTAGAGCTGAACAAAAACTACTTCCTCTTTTTACCACCATCACAATATTTCATGTGATTCACAGTCAACTATGACAATTCTGAGTGTTGAACAAATACTTATCAAGTCATCAACTTCATTTTTTTTTTTAAAAACACAGTTTCTCAATAAATGGAAGTTTAAGTTTTAGCCCCCTCTTTCTTCAGTGACATGGAAGACACATTCAAATTGTGAATGTAGACAAGAACTAATAATATAAAATATATAGAGCAGCAGTTAAATCTACAGCATCTCTATGATACATCCTAGAAGTAATCATTCTGTAGTGAACTATTTAGATGTGCATGCTTGGGGAATGTAAACTGCAGCAACAAGAAGAGTTTTATAACTTCATGTGTTGAAATCTTACCATGAAAGACTTCTGACATGTGGTTAATAATATCCATCAAGCTTTACTGTTTCTGAGCACCAAGTGTCATTAATGAAAAACACAGTTTCTCCCCTTGTGAACACTTGTTCCTTAAAGCCACCAGAGGAGGAGCTCTCACACAACAAATGATTTCAACTTCATTTGACTGTAACAGTAAAGAGAGAGAGAGAAACAGTCTTAAGGCTTTATTAGATCTTCTAATAAATGTGTCACTTAAATATTGTTTCAATCTCTATCTCTGATTAATTGAGAGTTTTAGAGTAATACTCAATTTTACCAGGATTTTGAAATATTTTAATGAACGTAGTCGGTTGATTTACCATCCTGTGTATGTAAATTAGCCTCCTCTTGTTGCCATATAAGAAAGTCCACTGGGTGTGTTAATGCATCAAGTTCTCACATCAGTTCAGCTTCATCATCAGTCATGTTCTCTGCAGCTCTGATTCTGCTGCTGAGCGCTGGATCCTGTAAGGAGCTTTTCAACTGTTTAGAAACAACTCATAATCAGATGAATGATGGAGATAATGATGATTTGTGTTTCCACAGGTGTGCACTGTATTGATCTCATCACACCAGGCTCAATGGTCGTGCAGCCTGGACAGTCTCTGACCCTCACCTGTCAGGTCTCTGGTTACTCTCTGACTGATAACAGCTATGCAACAGGTTGGATCAGACAGCGTGAAGGGAAACCGATGGACTGGATTTCTTATCAGTGGGGTACAAGTGGACTTCTTCAAAATAATGCTCTGAAGATCAAGTTCAGCTACAGCAGAGACACGTCTGCTGCAACAGTGACTCTAACAGGACAGAATATGCAGCCTGAAGACACTGCTGTGTATTACTGTGCTAGAGTCCCACAGTGAGAGACAATAACAGGAGAGTCATACAAAAACTACTTCCTCTGTTTACCACCATCACTGCACATTCAGCTGTATCAGCATCTTTAATTTCAGTTTAAAATAATCTGAGTATTGGTTGACTGAATATTGGAATCATATACTATGGTCAGGTTTTATACTCGATTCTGATTGGTCACAGGTTGTTGATTTAATTCTAACTTTGATTAGTGTCCTCTAAGTAGTTCCTGATAATGATCAAGGAATTGCTCCTTATAGTTCATGGACAGTTTATAAGTATTTTGAGAAAATTATCTATGATATATGATGTTGCCCTGCTGAACGTTGCATGCATTATTTTGCTGTGGAAACCAGAGTTTGTCAATGAAAGCTGATAAAGAAAAATGAAGGAGAATTATCCGTATATAGGGGAGAAAAAAAAACTGGGAAAAAAAGGAAGAGGAGTAAGCGTCGGGACACTGGCAGACATGATGGTAATGAATGCTGGTTGGAGGGCCCAACAATACATTTTTACCTATAGGGCCCCAACAGACTCTTGAATCACCACTGAATATAGATCATCTTTCCCGTTAGAACAATAATACTGACTTTTTCAACCTCATGCACACTTTAATTCAGATCATGCAAATCAGACTCAAAGGGGAAAAGCCATCTAACATTTAATTTCCAGTTCAAACAGACAAAAACTGAGACCCAAGTTAATTCAGTCCATATGAGGAGGAGTCAATGTAAATCTCTGATGTGTTCCTCCTCTACTTATGTGAGAGCAGAGAGGACGACAGAGAACAGTGGACACACAGTTGAACATGATGGACTATAGGACAGGACTGCTGCTTTTTACTGTCTGCTGGGCAGGTGATGATCATCACTCATCTTTACTCTAAAAAGTCTTCTGAAAGTGTCACATCTGATGGTTTTCTTTTCTGTCTCTTCAGGTGTCGATGCTCAGACTCTGACAGAATCTGAAGCAGTGGTTAAAAGGCCTGGAGAATCCCACAGACTGACCTGTTCAGCCTCTGGATTCACATTCAGCAGCTACCATATGAACTGGGTCAGACAGGCTCCAGGAAAAGGACTGGAGTGGATCGCCTGGATTCAGAATAATAATGACAACAAATACTACTCTCAGTCAGTTAAAAGCCGGTTCACCATCTCCAGAGACAACAGCAGACAGCAGATGTATCTGCAGATGAACAGTCTGAAGACTGAAGACACTGCAGTGTATTACTGTGCCAGAGACCCACAGTGACACAATCCATCAGTTGAGCTGAACAAAAACCCCTCAGAGCCTGAACACCAGTAACATGAAGCCACCAGAGGAGGAGCCCTCACACCAATAATGATTATAACAAATAATAATAATAATATATATTGAAGAGTAAAAAAGACTCATTTATAGATTCATGAAGTTATATAGGCAGTAACTGAGATTGTGGGGACTTGGACTGGGATTCTGAGGGTCACAGGTTAAGGTCATGTCTGAAATTGGTCTGGTAGCTCGAGAGGTGTCAGTTCACTTCCTGAGCACTACATAGGTGAACCTTCTTTCATAGCCTCCCTGTGTCCTTATATGGAAATTGAACTTCCTCACAGTCTGATATAAAGACTTGACATCAGGCTGTGAGTCAGTGAAGAACAGAAGCTCCATCAGATCACTTCAAGTGAAACAATGTTCTCTGTAGCTCTGATTCTACTGCTGGCTGCTGAATCATGTAGGAAGCTTTATAACTAATGATCACATCAGACACAGAGAATAATCAGATGAGTGATGGGAGATAATGATGATTTGTGTTTCCACAGGTGTGCACTGTATTGATCTCATCACACCAGGCTCAATGGTTGTGCAGCCTGGACAGTCTCTGACCCTCACCTGTCAGGTCTCTGGTTACTCTGTGACTGATAACAGCTATGCAACAGGTTGGCTCAGACAGCGTGAAGGGGAACCAATGGACTGGATCTGTCATAGGTTGGGTGGTGGATCCTTTTACCAAAATAATGCTCTGAAGAACAAGTTCAGCTACAGGACAGACACGTCTGCTAGAGCAGTGACTCTAACAGGGCAGAGTCTGCAGCCTGAAGACACTGCAGTGTATTACTGAGACACAGTGAGAGACAATAACAGGAGTCGTACAAAAACAAGTTCCCCTTTTTAAAATAATCCCTTCAAACCTGAACTCTGGTATCACTTGTTTGCCATAATGATTGAGATAAACATTACATGATCTCAGTTGACTGACTGGTTATTCCATTTCTCTTAAAATGCATTGGGTTGAGAGAGTGGGGGATGACATGCAGCAAAGGGCAAAGGTTGGATTCAAGCCCATGGTTGCTGTATAATTCCAATATTTGCTACTGCTATATTGTGTATAAGACTAACTGTGATGTCTAAATATTTCCCCAGGGTTTAATAGAGTATTTCTGATTCTAATTGATGTCGCAAATGATTGCATTAGTTACATGCAGTTACATGCATACAGTTACTTCTAACTGTGAGGAGGAGTCAATGTAAATCTCTGATGTGTTCCTCCTCTACTTATGTGAGAGCAGAGAGGACGACAGAGAACAGTGGACACACAGTTGAACATGATGGACTATAGGACAGGACTGCTGCTTTTTACTGTCTGCTGGGCAGGTGATGATCATCACTCATCTTTACTCTAAAAAGTCTTCTGAAAGTGTCACATCTGATGGTTTTCTTTTCTGTCTCTTCAGGTGTTGATGCTCAGACTCTGACAGAATCTGAAGCGGTGGTTAAAAGGCCTGGAGGATCCCACAGACTGACCTGTTATGCCTATGGGTTTACAATGAGCAGCTACCATATGAGCTGGGTCAGACAGGCTCCTGGAAAAGGACTGGAGTGGATCGCCTGGATTCAGAATAATAATGACAACAAATACTACTCTCAGTCAGTTAAAGGCCGGTTCACCATCTCCAGAGACAACAGCAGACAGCAGGTGTATCTGCAGATGAACAGTCTGAAGACTGAAGATTCTGCTGTTTATTATTGTGCCAGAGACCCACAGTGACACAGGAGGAAGTATCGCTGTACAAAAACAGTCAAAGTAGCATTTCACATTACATCAGTAACCTCACTGACTGGGATGTGTTAAGTAGCTGTACAGAATCCTTTGCTATTTATGTCTAGTGGACCTATGGAGCTTGTTCAATTCAGAATCAGGGATATAGTCCTTAACATACAGACTCAGACCAAGATAGAGTGACTGATTCCAAAACCAAAAACTGATTCGGCTACAAAGTAATGAGAAAATGATAAACCTGATGTAGGAGTTATTACTCTCTCTACATTAAATGGAGTGGTTTACTGCTCCTCTCTCTTACACTGCTAATGTCAACCAGAAGTATATCAGCAGTTCTTCATTTTATTGAATTACATTTTAAAAGGATACTCAACAGGAATAAAGCACAGACATACTTTCCCTGTCAGAATAATTTTTAGGTTTGTAATTACCGTAGGCTTCACCACTTGAACGAAAAATCAATACCCACAAACATCCAGACCTCTTAAATCTTCACCAAGGATCCTGGAAAGGACTTTTAAACCAAACGTTAAACAACAACAAATGATTAAATAGACTAATAAAACAATAGCCTTTTCTTTCTCAATGCTGGGTCCTTAAAGCTTGAGAGGGCAGATATAGGTTTGTGTGTGAAGACATGTGCTCCCCTCTTATTGTTGTATGAACTGACAAATCTGCGTCCTGCCGACTCACTCAGCTGTGTATTACTGAGTCTGTGTACGCTCCACTGACACAAATCACCAGAAGACCAACACAACTAATCCAGAGCAATGCAGTTCAATCACACATAATGTTGACTTTATAAAGACAACACACTCTTATAAGTATGATGTGAGGAATCTTTATGTATTCACAGAACAATAGAGGATTTTTGTTTTACCTGTACATGAGGAAGAATAGCGTGCTATAAACCCAATCAGACTTCCACTGCAGCCGACATCAGTGCAGAAA
This sequence comes from Labrus bergylta, assembly GCF_963930695.1. Classification (NCBI taxonomy): domain Eukaryota; kingdom Metazoa; phylum Chordata; class Actinopteri; order Labriformes; family Labridae; genus Labrus; species Labrus bergylta. Next base: position 16,874,808 of record NC_089210.1, read on the forward strand.
AAAACGTAGAGAAGCTTGATTGTTCCTGAATATTTATAGATTAATGTTGTGTATCGTGATCCCAAGAAATGCTTGGGGAAACATTTAATTCAGTGCTCATGGAATCGGGTAGAAAATATCATCTGATAACATATCTACATTAACAATGTAGCTTCATCTCAAACACACAAGCTACAATATTCCCTTTTGCATATCAAGATGAAAAGTAAGAGATTATCATTTCAAGAAAAAAACATGCTTTGGCGATTTGCCATGACTGTGATATTTTAGAGTTTGCTCTGTTGCTGAAGATATTCTCTTCTTATGGAAATGTATCAGTCACAGTTTCTCTTTTGAACCTGTAGAGGGAGGTCTATGCAAACTCGTCCTCTCTTATAAACACACCGTCAGTAACTTGGGGCAGATCAATCGGACAGTTCTGAACACTTTTGAAAATCTGAGATCAGACAGCACTGAACAGAGGAATGGGTAAAAGTAGTATCTGGAGTTTATTACTTGTAGTTACTATTCATAGTGAGACAATCTATCCTGCTTTAATACTTTGTGTAAATGTCAAACCTTTTTTTCAAGTTTTGTTGATAATGATCAATATTTCTATGACAACAGGAGTTTGGAGTGAGATCAGACTGGAGCAGTCTCCCTCTGAGGTGAAAAGACCTGGAGAGACAGTGAAGATGTCATGTATCATATCTGGGTTTGACATGACGAGCGACTATATCCACTGGATCCGACAGAAACCAGGGAGAGCTCTGGAGTGGATTGGGAGAATGGATACTGGCAGCAATGCTGCTAGCTTTGCAAGCTCCTTTCAAAGTCGCTTCAGTATGACAGAAGATGTGCCCAGCAGCACTCAGTTCCTCCAGATCCAGACACTGACAGCAGCAGATTCTGCTGTTTACTTCTGTGCTCGTGATGACACAGTGAGTGAGGACAGTGGAGCAGCTGCACAAAAACCTCCACAGAGAATCAGCAGTGTGATCTCAATCATATCTGTTTTTTCATACCATCATACTAAGAGTTATTGATTTGATTTACCAAGAAAAAGAAGACATGAGACAAGTCTACAGTGTTCACTGAATTACGTTATTTAAATAGACCAAACATAAATCATAGTGCAAGTGTGAAATCCAGTGCAAGCAAGCAGTTGGCAACATTTGGCAATAGTGGCAAGATCGGAAGAATCCTGGCTGGGCTGAGAAAGTAAAATAAATAATTAGAACCCGACAGATTAATCAGCCAGCCAATAATGTCGGCCGATATTTCGTTTAATATTAAATATAGATATATAGATATTTACTATTGGTATTGGCTAATGTTATTGCAGATATGTGTCGATATCACTGCAGTTATTCACCAGTCAAATCGCCTTTTAGTTGAGTGTCATTGTATTACACTATCAGTTCTCTTTCACCAGTAGAGGGCGCTCTTTGGATTACAACAAGCATTATTACTCCAAAGAGTCAAGTGAAGCACGTCCATGCGCAGTTACTTTTCAGTTCAGTGAGCATCTTGTCTTCATGAAATATCTTTTCCACAAGTGGTATCACTGCATTTGAGGTATAAACAAAATACATTCGTATATATCTATATTATCTATCCAGCTCTACAAACAGAAAATACATTTAAGAAAGATATCGGCCAATATATCAGTACCAGTTTTTTTTCTCTTCCTAATATTGATATCTGTATCGGCCCTGAAAATCACTTATTGCTCAGGTCCTACGAACAATCACAACAACCACAACAGATAATACAGACTTATGGCTACAATGCCAATTATGTGTAATATAAGTGAATATATGATTAAACTCATATGAATAATTGCAGTCAATCAGGTCTCATATTCTTCTTTTCTCTGTTTACTGCCTGGTCACTGATGGAATTTATTTCCAGTTCCTGTGAGCAGTTTTTTTAGCTTGTTATTGAACGGACTAAAAGTAATATTCCTATGAACGTCCTACAAAAGCAAATGAGATGATCTGGAAGAAGATTGTTCTTTTTTTATTCTTTGTAATCTCTTTCACCGCAGGGTGTTTATCGGGAAAGACGATACACAGCACTCTGCCAAACTCCACACAAATGATTCATAAGTGATGTTTTGATGGTTAAAAGACAGCAGGAGGATTTATTTTATCAGAAAATACAACTTTTCTGCAGCACGGGACAAAATCAGCATAAAGAGAAGATATGCTGCGTTGACAAATATCAAACACAAATGAAAAGTTCTTCACTGTTAATTTAAGCTAGCAGAGACGAAGAAAAATCTCCTGGTAATGCAGCTGTTTCCTTGAAAGCATTAGAAAACGGCTTTCTTGGCATTACAACTCTATGCAGGACAGGGTTTTAAGTAAACATGACTTTGTCTGGATTTTAACTGCTGCTGGGGAGGACCTCAGAATTTTTTCCCCACATTAATATTCACCAACTTTTAATTTTGTGGATATTCACAAGACCTCATACTGTGTGACGAGAGGTAAGACTACCGTTGAGCTGAGATATATTTAAGTTTTCAATAGGAGGTCTCTGTGTGAAAGTATAAAATAAATATAAAATAAATCGCAGGAAAATTGACCTTCGTAGGACTTTATTTTCGCAATGAAGATTAAATTGTTGACCGTTGATATTGAGAGCATAGCTCATGAAATAACTTTCTCCCACAAATTGGCAACTATTAAACAATAGGCTTACATAAATATTCTAAATACTCATTTAATACATTATATATACAAATTATATTGTTATCATGACATCTTAAGGTTTTGCTTATGTGAGGTTCTTTCATTAGTATGTTCACCTCCAATCCGTTGACTGGTGTTGACCAGACAAACAAAAATAAGATGAATGTTAGATTTTCTCATATTGTTTTCAAAATATTGTCTTATATTTGTTTACTGTGCAAGCTGGCTAAATAAATTCAAAAAGTTGAAAGGTGTGAGGATTTCTGGAATCAACGTTATCTACATTTTATTTAATCAGTAACCGTTTCTTTATTAAGTACAATTTAAAAATATATATATTATTCAAACATTTGTTTCTGACAAGGATACAGGTTTAAGGAATGTGTTTTCATAATACCTCCATTTTCCGTCTATTAAAGACAATCTGGTATCCACGATTATGTGACTCTTAATAAAGATGGAAAATTATTTTTAATACTTTATAGACTGAATAAATAAAATATCGGGGGGAAAAATTGCAGCTTAAAACAAAACATCAAAATAATGTAAAACAATGAGATAGTTATGAGATAGGGGCGGGCAGTAGCTCAGTCTGTAGGGACTTTGGTTGGGAAGCGGAGGGTCAGCAGCTCATTCCCCCTCACTCTGACTATTTGATTGATTGATCTAACATAGAGCACTTTGGGTCTGCCTTTTGTTATTCTGTCATTAAAATATAAAATCTATTTTGTTTACATTTAAAAAAGGCAGTTGTGATAATAATCAGTAATTTCTATTAATTTGGCTTTATAAAATCTTTTCTAAAGGAACTGCACCGACTCTGTTCCCTGTGGTTCAATGTGGCTCTGGGACTGGAAATCAAATCACTGTTGGTTGTCTGGCTCATGACTTCATCCCAAAGAGTACTTTCCAGTGGACGGATGACAGCGGGACCAGTTTACCTTCTGTACAACATCCTGCAACTGTCAATGACAACAAATTCACAGGTCTTAGTCTGGCCCGAGTATCCAAATCTGACTGGGATTCAGGGAACTCTTTTAACTGTGCTTTGACGTATCCTGGAGGATCCAAAAGTGTAAAAGTTGAAAGTAGGTGATTTTTAACCTTCTATCATGGCTCTTTTACGTTTTGTCCAAATGCATTTTCTTGTTTTTATGTTCAGAATTGTCTATATATTTCCAATTTTCATCCAGTATTATTGAAGAAATTCTTTCAGCTTGATCTGATTTCAACTTAATCTCTATCTCTGCTCTTTCATTCACTTGCGTAGTGCCCGAACTCCCTCCAAAGATAACGTTGGTATTGGTGCCAAGAGGAGACACTCAGGCTCTGATGTGTTCAATTTATGATTTTTTTCCCAATGAATTGACGGTAAAATGGAAGAAAAATGAAATAGAAGAAACTGGCTTCACTACTTGGCCCCCCAAATCATTCAGGAACACGTTTTCAGCTGTCAGTGTTCTGAATGTGAAGAACACAGACTGGGACAGTAAAGCCGTGTACACATGTGAGGTGACACACAAAGTTTTCTATTTCTATGATTTCAGAGAAAGAAAGGCTAACTGGCTTTTATCAAGCCAGCTAACTCGACTCACCTGAGCATGCCACACATGTGTTCCAGACGGACAATGGTGTGTAAAATCACAGCGGTCAATATAGTGTAGATGATTTCGGTTAGTTTTAGCTGGCTTTTATCAACCTAGCTAGGTCGACTCACCTGGAAATTCCTGCTCTTTGTTCATTTGAATGTCGGATGTGTTGCAGACGGCCAATGGCAGAAATTTACGACAAATGTACAGGAAGTGACTTCAGTTTGTTATAACATTTTTTAACAAAGGTACACAACACACTCAGGCTTCCCCTCAATAGTTGATCAAATTTCAAGTTTAATACTCCAACTAGAAGCTGCATCATCGTTCGTCTGAGTGTCTGTCAGTCCTTTTCAAGTGTTACTTACCTTTACGGAAGGTGGACCTGTGAGGAAGATAAGTTGCATGTTTTTTATGTTATGTGAGAGAGTCCAGATAAGCTCTAGTCAAGTCAAGATCCAATGAATTATGTTGGGAACAGTAAGTGAGTAAAGCACCTGTTTTATGCGGCATTACTATGAAGCCACACAACCATTCTCCACTAGCTACAAAGTTTTCTAGTGAGAAGCCTCAGACAAACTGATTCATCTGCAAGGTCTTCAATCTACAGCTCAGAGGGCCAAAGTGACAGAACTCTCCGTGCTGTTCTAGTTAATAATCAAATTAATATAATAATCATTTGTTGGGGGGCACCGATAGCCTAGTGGTTAGTGTGCAAACCCCATGTAACCCCCTCTCTCTCTCTCCAATTTCTGACTCTTTCCACTGTTTCCTATATCTAAATAAAGGTATAAAATAAATATATCATGATTTGTTGACTAGCAGACGCCAAGCCGAGATTAAAGACTACTAGTCGACTAGAAAACTATTTAGAGACGTCAGCCCTACATACTAAAAACACACCTTTGTTATGTACCTCTGGATGTTTGAGTAAGCGTCCAATTCCACGTCTCCATGTTGCTGGTCGGCGTCCTTTCCCACCACATGCTCGGCTCTGATGAACACAAACAATCAGAGTAGGATAATCAAACAGAGGGAAGAAATCTGGAGAAAGACCTCCTTGTCTTAATATCCAAAATTACCGTCACATCAGAGCTCCAGAGTTTCTATCTATCCTGACCTTATGTGTACAACTCCTTGTAAGGGAATTATTTGAGTATTGTGACTGAAAAAAATAAAAATAATAAAAAGAGTTATGAGTTCATCATCAACCAGTTTATGATCAGAGAGAGCAACGCATGCTCTGCTTCCTCAGAAGTTCACAGGACAACTTGGGTGAAATATCTCCTGATTTTTAAACTAAATATTTCAAAAATGATGGCAGATTTTCCAGCAGCTTCCAGGCTAGGTGACCCCTAAACTCCTGTCAATGCTTTATATATTACTGCACAGCTGGGCATCCTTGGACACACTTTTTATGACGGTTTAGATTGCATTATCAATTATATACGTTGTTTTCTATCAGGAACAATTTTGGCTGGTGTGGATACCCTCTATTCATGTTCCACAGTAAAGTTAGTTCAATGTTGTTGGGCTGTCACCATTAACTAGTAAATTGTGATTAATTAAGGTTTGAAATGAATGCATCATTATGTTTTTCAAAGCACATGCTATTTTGTCCCTTTAGCCTCCCCGTAGATAGTCGTCCTCAGTGTCTCCCTGTAGTCTCAGTGATGTAAAAGAAGGACACTGCTGCATCTTTGAATGTCTCATTTCACTTCAACAAACTCTCAGACAGCTCAGCTGACAAGTCCAAAGTAATATCTACCTTATGACATCACACATTGACCTAATGACATCACACATTGACCTCATGACATCACACATTGACCTTATGACATCACACATTGACCTTTGTTACCATTCCTTTGAGCAGTTTGACGTCAGTTTGGGATCCCTAACCACTTACTGTTTCCGTGCTTAAGTTCATGTTGTAACCTTCCATCTACCAGAAGGGCCTTACTGTATTTCAAAACAAAAGGATTGAATTCAACCAGCAAGTAGAGTATTCTCAGCTAAAGAGAGTACAAAAATTCAAAATAAAAGTTAACATTTTTTGTAAATGCGAAAATGGAATTTTGAACATGTGTTTAAAAATGCAATTAATCCCAATTAACTATTGAAATGTTTTGATTAATAAATGTAATCATTTAAAATACACTATTTATAAAAATATGAATAGTGTAAATAATTTTCCCTCTTTTTTGAGGTAACTGGAGTGACAGTCTCACAGGATATCTACCAGGACTAATTGACTAGTTTCATTCATTTTATTCATTTAGCATTGGATGTAACTAAACATAATCAAATAACAGAAGCTCAAATGTATTTATGAAGGTAAAATGTGGAGAAAAAAACTCTACTAAAGATTAATGAGCACTTTACTATAGCTGTTACACTCTGGATTACAGATCTTATCATCCAGATGTGAGAAAACTTAAGAAGACACAAACCACACATCCTCATGACTATTATTTTATATTTTTCAGAATACTGTTTACAGTGTAAACCTTAGCTATGTAGCCTGTCAGTAACCATCACATGAACACAGACAGTGCAACATAGCTAAATATAATAAATGTTTAACCATAACTGATTCACCACTTCTACTTGGTGTGAAGAAAAACGTCAACAGAAGATGCTAACTCCTCGACGAACCTTCAACGTTTCCGGCAAACGGCTCATTCCTCTCGTCTCGACGATATTAAAACTTAGGAATGTGTTTTTCTTCTTCTCTTACAGAAGAGATGCTATGCTTCCATCTGGTAGATAACGACCTGTTCAGTCTTGCTACATTGTTTACAGTCCAACAAGAAACTTGTTATCTGTAAATCAAGATCATGTTATTGGACATCATCCACCATGTGGTCATACATACAATTATTTATTCAATCCATTCTTGCTCTGTTCACCAAAGTGCTTTACAGCCCACACAGAAATACTGTTTGCAAATAAGAGAAGGAAATTACCTTGCCCTTTCTCTGGAATTTATCTGGCTAAGTAGCACCTACTCGACAAATTTCTTCTTTAACAGGCTGTTACATCGAGAGATTAAAGTTGAATATTAATGATCAGAGCATAAGAGTTAAAAAATGAATAATGTAGTTTTTGTTATAAAACCACTAGAGTGCTGTCAGTGACACTTATTTAAAGTTGACATTCAGATCTTCTGTTCTCATTGATCTAAACTCATTTAGGCAAAGCACTCTGATGAAGTTTTTGCATTTAGTCAAACAGGTTTCAGTTCCTCTGCAGCTGGTTTCCACTAAAGGCTGTGGGAGTTTCTCTAAATGTCTTTGTGCTCAAACATCTGCGAACACTGAAACAAAACTATCAGAATCCAGAGTGTCAATGCAAATCTGCAGCGTTAGGCTTTCTACACGACCACAGCTGCACTCACAGGACAACGAGTACAAACAGGAGGAACACAAAAGCTTAAAAATATTCTGCTTCTATAACACAAAACGTTAAAATCACTCATAGGTTGTAACTTATTCATGACTATGATGCTAACAGTTCATGAATAAAGTTCATATCAATTCAGCTGGCAGTTAAACAGTTAGCAAGACATGGAAAGTATTTTTCAGAAAACATAATTTTCTTGATTTGAAAAAACAACAACAAAGAAACTCAGCATGACTCCATGATTGTGTCGAGATAAATAAATTGCACCCAAAAGCATGTTTAACAAAAAAAAATTCACACTAATTGCAGGCACAGTGTAAGAGCTAAAACTGGGGGTCTCTTGTACGACCATTTACTGCAGTGCTTTATGTTGACTGTGGGTGTCGCTGTAAGACTTCTGCTCAGGTATGCATATTAGAAAGAGTCAGGTGTGTGATCCAGGAAGGTTTCTGAATGTGAGGTTTACTGTTACTGTGAGTTTGGGGAAGTTTGTTTGGCTCAGTGATGGACTTTAATTCACATTGTTGCATGTTTGGATCAATGAACTGTTCTAACCACAACCCGGTGTGGCTGTCAGTCATTTGTAAAGGTTGAGTGCAAACTAAGGAAAAGCGTGTCAGCCAGGTCACTCCTTGATCAAGCATCTCAACAACTCAGTACTAGACTGACCTCCTTTACACACAGCGTTAAGTTCAAACTATATAAAATGGAAAATATTGACGTCAAGATGTCGCTTTCTAAGTCAAAAAGGAAAGTTGACAATGAACACAGACAGTTTCAAGAGCGATGGACATTACAGTATTTTTTTGTGGAGTTTAGTGGACATGCAACCTGCCTGATATGTCAGGAAAGAATTGCCGTTTTAAAGGAGTACAATCTCAAACATCATTACTGCACTAAACACGGAGAGCAGTATGAAAAGTACCAGGGAGAGGAGAGGAAACAGCGTGCCACGCAGCTACAGAGAGGACTTCTTTCTCAGCAAAGTCTTTTCCACAAATCCAAGAAGGAGGCCGATGCTGCTGTTGAAGCAAGTTACGTGTTGAGTGAATTAATTGCCAGAACGGGGAAACCATTTACGGAAGGACAGTTTTCTGAAGGAGTGCATGTTGCATGTTGACATTCTGTGTCCAGAAAAGAAGAGTTTGTTCAACAATATTTCTCTATCGGCAAACACTGTGGCAGAGCGGATTAGCAGTTTATCAAGTGACATTTATGACCAGTTATGTGACAGAGCAAAACGTTTCACTGCATACTCTGTGGCGCTTGATGAAAGCACTGATAAAACGGACACTGCCCAGCTGTCCATATTCATCAGGAGTATTAATGACCAATTCGAAGTGACTGAAGAGTTGATGAGTTTGTGCGCAATGCACGGCCGCTCTACAGCTGAGGACAGTTTTCAGCAGCTCTCTGATGCGATTGAGCGCGCGGGTTTGCCATGGAATAGACTGGTTGGCATCACCACTGACGGAGCCCCGTCCATGACAGGCAAAAAAAACAGACTAGTAGCGCTGGTACAGAGAAAATTAGAGGAGGAAAGTGTAGATCCAGCAGTTGTTCTGCACTGCATTATACACCAACAGGCACTGTGCAGCAAATGCCTGAAATATGAACATGTCATGTCTGTTGTCCTGAAATGTATAAACTACATCAGGTCCAGGGGTTTACAGCACCGCCAGTTCTGGGCCTTTCTAGAGGAGATTGAGTCAGCATATAGTGACGTACTTTACTTTACTGAGGTGCGCTGACTCAACAGGGGAAACGACTTGAAGAGATTTTTTGAGTTAAGAGCAGAGGTGAGGAGATTTATGGAGGATGGCAGAATGGATGTTCCTGATTTGCATGATCCTAAATGGGTTATGGACCTTGCATTCCTAGTGGACATAACACAGCAGCTGAACATCCTCAACCTGAAGCTCCAGGTCCTGATCAGCTCATAACAGCAGCATATGAAAGTGTGAAAGCCTTCTGCACAAAACTGAGATTGTGGAAAACTCAGCTCTCTGCCAAAAACCTCAGTCATTTCCCAGCATTCAGATCTCTGGTGGAACAGGGCACAGCATTCAGTGGTGATGAATATACCTCTGCTATTGACAATCTTCTGCAGGAGTTTGATCAGCGTTTTGCTGACTTCAAGGAACACCGGGTCACTTTCCAGGTATTTGCAGACCCTTTTTCAGCTGATGTTGAGAGTGTCCCAAGTGTGTTGCAAATGGAACTTGTTGACCTGCAGTGTAACAGTGAACTGAAAAATAAATTCAGAGAGGTACAGGGAAGGCAGACCTGACTGGACAGTTTCTAAGAGAATTACCTGCATCCTTCCCAGAGCTATCCAAATTGTTCAGTCGTGTAATGTGCCTTTTTGAAAGCACATATCTGTGTGAGAAACTTTTCTCGACAATGAACTTTAATAAATGCAAGCAAATAAAATCCAGGCTTAGTGATGCACACCTTGAAGCTGTACTCAGGGTTTCAACTGTGACCTCCATCAAGGTAAATGTGGCTCATCTGTGTGAGCAGAAGCGCTGCCAGGTGTCTGGCAAGAAATAGAATGCAGGATTAATGTACTGGTATTTTGAGTAACTGCATTTTTTGGTTCAGTGCAGGTTTTATTTATTATTTCATTAAGTTATTTTAGTTATTTAAGTTATAAAGCAAACACAAAAGACTTGCACTACTAAATAAAAGCAGATGTTTTGAAAAATGTATATAAACTGCTGTTTGTATTAGTGATGTGTGACAAAATTTTGCGGAAACAAAAAGTACATTTGCAAAAATAAAGTCCTTTTTGTGGTGCTTGAACTTTGTAGTGGCCCTCCTTTAAGTCGACAGTACTCCCAGTGGCCCCATGCCAGTTTGAGTTTGAGACCCCTGCTTCAGAGCCTGAACACCAGTAACATGAAGCCACCAGAGAGGGAGCCCTCACACCAATAATGTGATCACAGATGTTACTGTATTTTTCATAACTGTCAAAAAGTGGAGATGTGTGTTCTTACTGAATGTCTGCCTGAATTGAAATACCGAAAAAAAATAAAAAAAAGATTAGCAAATAAAAAGGTCAATTGCCTTGAAAATTTAAGTCCATAAGTAAAGAGGTGATATCCAAATTAAATTATTTTCTAATCACTCTGAGGAGGAGTCAATGTAAATCTCTGATGTGTTCCTCCTCTACTTATGTGAGTGCAGAGAGGACGACAGAGAACAGTGGACACACAGTTGAACATGATGGACTATAGGACAGGACTGCTGCTTTTCACTGTCTGCTGGGCAGGTGATGATCATCACTCATCTTTACTCTAAAAAGTCTTCTGAAAGTGTCACATCTGATGGTTTTCTTTTCTGTCACTTCAGGTGTTGATGGTCAGACTCTGACACAATCTGAAGCAGTGGTTAAAAGGCCTGGAGAATCCCACAGACTGACCTGTTCAGCCTCTGGATTCACATTCAGCAGCTACCCTATGAACTGGGTCAGACAGGCTCCTGGAAAAGGACTGGAGTGGATCGCTATTATCAGTAGCAGTGGTGGTAGCAGCCAATACTACTCTAATTCAGTCAGAAGCCGGTTCACCATCTCCAGAGACAACAGCAGACAGCAGCTGTATCTGCAGATGAACAGTCTGAAGACTGAAGACACTGCAGTGTATTACTGTGCCAGAGAGCCACAGTGACACAACCCATCAGTAGAGCTGAACAAAAACCCCTCAGAGCCTGAACACCAGTAACATGAAGCCACCAGAGGAGGAGCCCTCACACCAATAATGATCTTAACACCAGTTCACTGTTGAAGAGTAAAAAATACTCATTTATAGATTCATGTAGTTATATTGCTTAAAGTAAAAGTGAAAGAAATACAACAAAGTTTATTTATAATACATTTCTGGGATCTCAAACACAAATTACATAATTTGATGAATTATAGTAATAAAGTAAGGGGGGGGGGGCAGTATCTTAGATTGTGGGGACTTGGACTGGGATTCTGGGGGTCACAGGTTAAGGTCATGTCCGAAATTGGTCTGGTAGCTTGAGAGGTGCCAGTTCACTTCCTGAGCACTACATAGGTGAACCTTCTTTCATAGCCTCCCTGTGTCCTTATATGGAAAGTGAACTTCCTCACAGTCTGATATAAAGACTCGACATCAGGCTGTGAGTCAGAGAAGAACAGAAGCTCCATCAGATCACTTCAAGTGAAAAAATGTTCTCTGTAGCTCTGATTCTACTGCTGGTCACTGGATCAAGTAGGAAGCTTTTTAACTAATGATCACATCAGACACAAAGAATCTGTGAGAGACAATAACAGGAGAGTTGTACAAAAACAAGTTCCCCTTTTTAAAATAATCCCTTCAAACCTGAACTCTGGTATCACTTGTTTGCCATAATGATTGAGATAAACATTACATGATCTCAGTTGACTGACTGGTTATTCCATTTCTCTTAAAATGCATTGGGTTGAGAGAGTGGGGGATGACATGCAGCAAAGGGCAAAGGTTGGATTCAAGCCCATAGCTGCTGTATAATTCCAATTTGCTCCTGCTATATTGTGTATAAGACTAACTGTGATGTCTAAATATTTCCCCAGGGATTAATAGAGTATTTCTGATTCTAATTGATGTTGCAAATGATTGCATACATACAAATGTCTTGATGAAGAATAAAATAATTTTAACTCAAACAATACATGTGCAGTTTATTGGATTAACCCTAAAAGATGTTTATCTCCAGAAACAATAACTCTGTGGTTCTGTTTCTGGATTTGCAGCAGAACAGAGAAGATGCACCAAGAATAACGTGAAGATATTACTGACATCTCAACATGAGAAACTAAACATGTTGGAAACAAGTCCTTAAACAATGACTACAACAGAGCATCACTGATGTAAACACACAGTTTATCTTCTCTCTTCTGATTTTTAAACAATACAAGTCAAAACTGAACCAGAAGACTTTAATGTCCTATATCCTATATTTTTGTCATTCAAACTTTCATAAATTATGCTTTCAATAATCAATTCATTAATGTAGAGAAACACTTTCATAAAAGCTTGGTGAAAGATATAATCTGAAGAACATCACGGGGAGCAACTTCCTTATAGATGTAAGTTCTTAGTACACGTGGGCACAGCTGTTATGTTCCCAGCATGTTGGATAAAGGAGCGGTGTGTTTTTAATTTGCTTTGTGTTATTGCTGAAATGCAAGCTGTCCAAATGGAAATATAAAAACCCCAAAGTTTGCCATCTTGAATGGACACTAATGATTTACTTCTAACTGTGAGGAGGAGTCAGGATAAGATCGTACTTTATTGATCCCCAGAGGGGAAATTCGGGCGTTACAGCAGCACAGACAAGAAAGCTCAAAAATACACATTAAACAGAATAAATAAATAAAAAAATAAAAAAAAATAAAAAATAACAATAATAATAATAAAAACAGGGGGTATATACAGTACAAAATGAATGATAAAGTTAACTGGGGGGAATTGAGAATTGAGACAGTATTTGCAGAGAATGACAAGATAAGTGACAAGTGATTAAAGTGACTTGGTATTGAAGATTTTGTCCTTCATCCTCCTCTCAGCCACTGTCTCCAAAGTGTCCAGATCCAGACCCACTACAGAGCGGGCCTTCCTCACCAGCTTGTTCAGTCTGTTTGCCTCACCAGTCTTGATGCCACCCCACCAGCACGCCACAGCAAAGAAGAGGGCACTGGCCACCACAGACTGGTAGAAGGTCTTCAGGAGTCTGTTGCAGACACTGAACGATCTGAGTCTCCTCAGGAAGAACATCCGGCTCTGTCCCTTCCTGAAGAGGGCGTCAGAGTTGTGAGACCAGTCCAGTTTATTGTTGATGTGGACCCCAAGGTACTTGTATGAGTCCACCCTCTCCACTTCCTCCCCCTGGATGATGACTGGGGCAGGGGGCCTCTTCTTCTTCCGGTAGTCCACTACCACCTCCTTTGTTTTGCTGATGTTGAGCTTCAGGTGGTTGCTTTCGCACCATGTGACGAAGCTCTCCAACAGTCCTCTGTACTCCTTCTCGTCGTCATCAGTGATGCACCCAACAATGGAGGAGTCGTCTGAAAACTTTTGGAGGTGGCAGGAACCAGAGTTAAACCTGAAGTCTGATGTGAAGAGAGTGAAGAGAAAAGGCGCCAGAACAGTTCCTTGAGGTACTCCTGTGTTGCCCGTCACTACATCAGAGACACAGCCGTCAACTCTGACATACTGTGGGCTGCCCGTGAGGTAGTTAAAAATCCAGGCTGAGATGTCAGGGTGCAGCTGCATATCCAGCAGTTTGTCCCTCAGGAGGCAGGGCTGGATGGTATTGAAAGCATTGGAGAAGTCAAAGAACATGACTCTCACAGTGCTTCCCTTCGTCTCCAGGTGTGACAGGGCTTTGTGGGTCAGGAAGATGATAGCATCCTCCACACCAATGTGCCTCTGATATGCAAACTGCAACGGATCCTGGAAAGCAGTGAGCAGGGTCCTCAGGTGCTGGAGAACCAGCCTCTCAAATGTCTTCATGACACGTGACGTGAGTGCCACAGGTCTGTAGTCATTGAGAGCGCTGGGACGACCTTTCTTTGGAATTGGGACGATGCAGGAGGTCTTCCACAGGTCAGGCACCTTCATCAGCCTCAGCCTTTGTACCTGGCTGGTAGTAAGAGTGAGAGTGGGACAGTGAGCGGGGGAGGGGTGTGGAGAACTGTCTATTGTCATGCAGGTACCTAAAGGGAGGGAGCAGGGGGGTGAGGGGGGGCTGTCCTTTGAAGCTGCTGATGAGGAGCTGAGAGAGGGGGGGAGGTGGTCAGGACCTTGATGGGAGGAAGAGCAGAGTCTCCAGCAGAGGTGTGAATGGGGGCTGAGGTGGTGGGGGGAGACCTAGACCCACTATTTCTGGCAGGCCGTCAACCAACGATCTTGAGGAGCCTAAGAGAATTCAAGAGCTCCCAGGAAAGTAAGTGGTTCGTGACTGAGATTTACAGACAGATACATGCAGTAATATGATGTACTGTATATGTACAGAGAGAGAGAGAGAGAGAGAGAGAGAGACAGAGAGAGAGAGAAGCTAAAGGTGCCAGTTCCCCCGGTAGTCTAAGCCTATAGCAGCATAACTAGGAGCTGGTTTACACCAGCACCAGCCCTAACTATGAGATTTATCAAAAAGCAAAGTTTAAAGTCTATTCTTAAAAATACAGAGTGTGTCTGCCTCCCGGACCCCGGCTGGAAGATGATTCCAGAGGAGAGGAGCCTGATAACTGAAGGCTTTACCTCCCATAGTAAACTTAGAGACTGTAGGTACCTCTAGCAGGTGTGCATTCTGGGACTGTAATGTTCTCGAGGGGCAGTACGGGACTAGTAGCTCCTTAAGATAAGACAAGAGCAGAAGAGTCGTACAAAAACTACTTCCGCTATTTTCCACCATCACGGGGAACATTCATATTTATCAGCATTGATACTGTTATCTACTGGAAGAGATCAGATTTGACCTACATAATTAAAACTTCTTTCCTTGGTACTAATGTTTGCAGACTATGCAAAATACTACTTCTGTTTTTTAGACAATGCAGCTGATTACATTCTTTGCATCTGTTTGGCGAAACTGTGTCTACATTTGGTTTGAACTCCAAGCATACAGTAGAGATCAACATGTGGACGAAACATGTAAAGATTAAAAATATTCAACATGATATGAAGATAGTACACCAACATTATGAATGAGTAATTATATATAATCACATACACACAATATGAATTAACATAAGAAGAGTAGAAAAGCTCTTTCTAATAGCATTTCCTTATCACCTATTTATTGATTGTTGCTGCTCTCTTTGATAAGATTAATCCTAAAATGAATGAAACCAGTTATTAGTAAACACTTTCAACCAATCTGATCCTACAGTGTGATCACATATATTATATCTGTTATCATATGTAAAGCAGAGATGATTTCCAGTCATCTTTTCACTCTGCAGATATAAAAACAGTGAACAGACTCTCCTATTGGCTCCAGTCAGACCATCATTGATGCTTCATATGTTTGATTGTATGCAAACTCAGTGAGCTTCCTTGTTACTCAGCTATAAAAACTTCCCATCAGGCCGTCAGTGGAGTTCACAGCACGTCACTTTCAACATCAACCATGTTTTCTGTTGCTCTGCTGCTGCTGCTGGCAGCTGGATGTGAGTCTGTCTGCATCTGTCAAAGTCAACAGTTCTTCTTCTGCAGTTTAACTTGATCATTTCTTACTAAACATGTTCTCTTTTTAACAGGTGTGAAGTGTGAACAGTTGACACAGCCAGCCTCTGTGACTGTGCAGCCAGGTCAGAGTCTGACCATCACCTGTCAGGTCTCTTATTCTGTTAGCAGCTACTACACAGCCTGGATCAGACAGCCTGCAGGGAAAGGACTGGAGTGGATTGGAATGAGATACACTGGAGCTGCTTACTACAAAGATTCACTGAAGAACCAGTTCAGTATCGATTTAGACGCCTCCAGAAACAGAGCGACTCTAAACGGACTGAATATGCAGCCTGCAGACACTGCAGTGTATTACTGTGCCAGAGAGCCACAGTGACACAACCCATCAGTAGAGCTGAACAAAAACCTCTCATAGACTGAACACCAGTAACATGAAGCCGCCAGAGGAGGAGCCCTCACACCAATAATGATTAACACCAAGCACTGAACCAGGGGAACAGAGCCTTTTCCATTGCTGCCCCTCTCCCTCTGGATCTCTCTCCCCAAACACACCTGAGACTTTACGGACCTGCCACAATTCAAATCACTGATAGAAACATTATAAACACTGCTTTAGATTGCTAATGTTTCTTTCTGTACCATTGTTTAAAAGTGTTTTTCTTTAAATGTGACTCTGTAAATCAAATAAATCAAATGTATTATAATTATTTTTTATATATATTAAACACCAGTTCACTTTTACAGTAAGGAGAAAAACAGCTGTAAGACATCATGAAAATACCTTTGTATTCAACAGAATAACTCAGTACGTTTTGAATAGAAGACATCATCAAAGAACATGATGGGGATTAACTTCCTGTTAGATGTGAATATTTTTGGTACATGTGATCACAGATGTTACTGTATGTTCAATAACTGTCAAAAAGTGGAGCTGTGTGTTTTTCTGCTTTGTGTTCTTCCTGATTGGCTGCCTGAATTGATATACCGAAAAAAAGAAAAGATTAGCAAATAAAAAGGTCAGTTGCGTTGAAAATTTAAGTCCATAAGTAAAGAGGTGATATCCAAATTAAATTATTTTCTTATATCTCTGAGGAGGAGTCAATGCAAATCTCTGATGTGTTCCTCCTCTACTTATGTGAGTGCAGAGAGGACGACAGAGAACAGTGGACACACAGTTGAACATGATGGACTATAGGACAGGACTGCTGCTTTTTATTGTCTGCTGGGCAGGTGATGATCATCACTCATCTTTACTCTAAAAAGTCTTCTGAAAGTGTCACATCTGATGGTTTTCTTTTCTGTCTCTTCAGGTGTTGATGGTCAGACTCTGACACAATCTGAAGCAGTGGTTAAAAGGCCTGGAGAATCCCACAGACTGACCTGTTCAGCCTCTGGATTCACATTCAGCAGCTACTATATGGCTTGGGTCAGACAGGCTCCTGGAAAAGGACTGGAGTGGATTGCTGAAATTAGCAGCAGTGGTGGTAGCAGCCAATACTACTCTAATTCAGTTAAAAGCCGGTTCACCATCTCCAGAGACAACAGCAGACAGCAGCTGTATCTGCAGATGAACAGTCTGAAGACTGAAGACACTGCAGTGTATTACTGTGCCAGAGACCCACAGTGACACAACCCATCAGTAGAGCTGAGCAAAAACCCCTCAGAGCCTGAACACCAGTAACATGAAGCCACCAGAGGAGGAGCCCTCACACCACTCATGATCATAACACCAATAAAACTGACAGCAGTATATCAAGGATATTAATAGAAATCCAATCTTACTACTTAATCTAATTTTATTGAAATAAAAAAATCAGAAACATTCAGAAGATAAGAATCACCACTAAAATGTGATTAGTCAGCTGTTTAACAAGATGTTTTAATTGCAGGTTTTTCTGGGAATGTAATCATGCGAACACAACATTGCAGGCAGCAGGCAATTGCAGGTCGAGCCGAGGTCAATTTTGTCGATCGCTTGCACTAAACTCCTCCGTGTGAACTCGAGTTGAGGTAGGTTGGAGGAGGAGGAGTTTTTGCTGGAGGAGGGTGGAGGATTCAGTATGGCAGAGGTGTCGCCAAACATGATTTAGTTTTTGTTTCATGCTGGTGCTCAAGGGCGACATCTACTGGATCACAAAGTCGCACATTTTTCCTTTAAAGATTATGTTGTTGAAAATAGTAATGGACAAAAAGTTTCAAATGAAAAATATCAAACTATTATCTTTTCAACACGAGACATAGATGTGGAAAACAAAAATACGTAAAGTCTCCAGCAGGACGAGGATCCTTCTTTCATAGCCTCCCTGTGTCCTTATATGCAAATTGAACTTCCTCACAGTCTGATATAAAGACTCGACATCAGGCTGTGAGTCAGAAAAGATCAGAAGCTCCATCAGATCACTTCAAGTGAAACAATGTTCTCTGTAGCTCTGATTCTACTGCTGGCTGCTGAATCATGTAGGAAGCTTTATAACTAATGATCACATCAGACACAAAGAATAATCAGATGAGTGATGGAGATAATGATGATTTGTGTTTCCACAGGTGTGCACTGTATTGATCTCATCACACCAGGCTCAATGGTTGTGCAGCCTGGACAGTCTCTGACCCTCACCTGTCAGGTCTCTGGTTACTCTCTGACTGATAACAGCTATGCAACAGGTTGGATCAGACAGCGTGAAGGGAAACCAACGGACTGGATCTGTCATAGGTGGGGTGGTGGATACTTTTACCAAAATAATGCTCTGAAGAACAAGTTCAGCTACAGGACAGACAAGTCTGCTAGAGCAGTGACTCTAACAGGGCAGAATATGCAGCCTGAAGACACTGCAGTGTATTACTGTGCCAGAAAGACACAATGAGAGACAATAACAGGAGAGTCATACAAAAACTACTTCCTCTATTTTCCACCATCACGGGGAACATTCATATTTATCAGCATTGATACTGTTATCTACTGGAAGAGATGAAAATTCAGATTCCACCTACATAATTAAAACTTTTTTCCTTGGTAGTAATGTTTGCAGACTTTGCAAAACACTACTTCTGTTTTTTAGACAATGCAGCTGATTAAATTCTTTGTATCTGTTTGGAGAAACTGTGTCTACATTTGGTTTGAACTCCAAGCATACAGTAGAGATCAACACGTGGTGAAAACATGAAAAGATTTAAAATATTCCACATGATATGAAGATAGTACACCAACATTATTTATGAGTAATTATATATAATCACATACACACAATATGAATTAACATAAGAAGAGTAGAAAAGCTCTTTCTAAAAGCATTTCCTTATCACCTATTTATTGATTGTTGCTGCTCTCTTTGATAAGATTAATCCTAAAATGAATGAAACCAGTTATTAGTAAACACTTTCAACCAATCTGATCCTACAGTATGATCACATATATTATATCTGTTATCATATGTAAAGCAGAGATGATTTCCAGTCATCTTTTCACTCTGCAGATATAAAAACAGTGAACAGACTCTCCTATTGGCTCCAGTCAGACCATCATTGATGCTTCATATGTTTGATTGTATGCAAACTCAGTGAGCTTCCTTGTTACTCAGCTATAAAAACTTCCCATCAGGCCGTCAGTGGAGTTCACAGCACGTCACTTTCAACATCAACCATGTTTTCTGTAGCTCTGCTGCTGCTGCTGGCAGCTGGATGTGAGTCTGTCTGCATCTGTCAGAGTCAACAGTTCTTCTTCTGCAGTTTAACTTGATCATTTCTTACTAAACATGTTCTCTTTTTAACAGGTGTGAAGTGTGAACAGTTGACACAGCCAGCCTCTGTGACTGTGCAGCCAGGTCAGCGTCTGACCATCACCTGTCAGGTCTCTTATTCTGTTGGCAGCTACTACACAGCCTGGATCAGACAGCCTGCAGGGAAAGGACTGGAGTGGATCGGTAGCGGAGCTGGATCCTACAGATACTACAAAGATTCACTGAAGAACCAGTTCAGTATCGACTTAGACTCTTCCAGAAAAATAGCGACTCTGAACGGACTGAATATGCAGCCTGCAGACACTGCAGTGTATTACTGTGCCAGAGACCCACAGTGACACAACCCATCAGTAGAGCTGAACAAAAACTACTTCCTCTTTTTACCACCATCACAATATTTCATGTGATTCACAATCAACTATGACAATTCTGAGTGTTGAACAAATACTTATCAAGTCATCAACTTCATTTATTTTTTTAAAACACACAGTTTCTCAATAAATGGAAGTTTAAGTTTTAGTCCCCTCTTTCTTCAGTGACATGGAAGACACATTCAAATTGTGAATGTAGACAAGAACTAATAATATAAAATATATAGAGCAGCAGTTAAATATACAGCATCTCTATGATACATCCTAGAAGTAATCATTCTGTAGTGAACTATTTAGATGTGCATACTTGAGGAATGTAAACTGCAGCAACAAGAAGAGTTTTATAACTTCATGTGTTGAAATCTTACCATGAAAGACTTCTGACATGTGGTTAATAATATCCATCAAGCTTTACTGTATCTGAGCACCAAGTGTCATTAATGAAAAACACAGTTTCTCCCCTTGTGAACACTTGTTCCTTAAAGCCACCAGAGGAGGAGCTCTCACACAACAAATGATTTCAACTTCATTTGACTGTAACAGTAAAGAGAGAGAGAGAAACAGTCTTAAGGCTTTATTAGATCTTCTAATAAATGTGTCACTTAAATATTGTTTCAATCTCTATCTCTGATTAATTGAGACTTTTAGAGTAATACTCAATTTTACCAGGATTTTGAACTATTTGAATGAACGTAGTCGGTTGATTTATCCATCCTGTGTATGTAAATTAGCCTCCTCTTGTTGCCATATAAGAAAGTCCACTGGGTGTGTTAATGCATCAAGTTCTCACATCAGATCAGCTTCATCATCAGTCATGTTCTCTGCAGCTCTGATTCTTCTGCTGACCGCTGGATCCTGTAAGGATATTTTCAACTGTTTAGAAACAACTCATAATCAGATGGATGATGGAGATAATGATGATTTGTGTTTCCACAGGTGTGCACTGTATTGATCTCATCACACCAGGCTCAATGGTTGTGCAGCCTGGACAGTCTCTGACCCTCACCTGTCAGGTCTCTGGTTACTCTCTGACTGATAGCAGCTATGCAACAGGTTGGATTAGACAGCGTGAAGGGAAACCGATGGACTGGATCTCTTATCAGTGGGGAGGAAGCTCTGGGAGCTTTTACCAAAATAATGCTCTGAAGAACAAGTTCAGCTACAGCAGAGACATGTCTGCTGGAACAGTGACACTAACAGGACAGAGTCTGCAGCCTGAAGACACTGCTGTGTATTACTGTGCTAGAGTCCCACAGTGAGAGACAATAACAGGAGAGTCGTACAAAAACTACTTCCCCTGTTTACAACCATCACTGGGAACATTCAGCTGTCTCAGCATCACATTATAAAAACTAATTATGAATACGTGTCAGAAATACAAAAATTAAGACGTGATTGACTCAATATCAGACTCCTACATCATGGTCCGGGGTTGTTACTGGACTGTGATTGGCCGCAGGGTGTCAAATCATTTCTAACTTTGACAGTTTCTGCTCTAAGTTGTCTGTGAGTTCATGATAATGGACATGTTGTTTAACAATTCTTAAACACACTCAGATGCAGAGGAAAGTCCAGGACACAAAAAACTGATAGTAAGAAAAAGTTCTCTACTCAAATGTTTGTAGGTCAAACACAGAGAGGCAGTCAGCGAGGGCAGAAAAATCCAACGGGGGCAAATCCACAAAATCCAAAGAAAGTTCAAAACCGGGAAAAGCAAACAGGGAAAATAAGGCTGGAAAGCATGAACACACTCAGGAGACGATGACAATCTGTCAGAGGGCTGGTAGAAACACAGGGGTGAATATACAGGGCAGACTTATTGCAGGTGAGACACAGGTGTGTTGGGACAAAAGGAGGGAAACCAAACAATTGCAGGAAGATGGGCTACATATTATTCACAAGCAGCAGATAACAACATAAAACAGGAAGTGAACACAGAACAAAAGAAAACAAAATGGCTGGACTAACAGAATATCACAAATTTTGATAAAGAAGCTGCAGAATTATCCAGTTAGCTTACAGGTGTATTTCAGTTTACTGGAACAGCAGACGCAATGATTCCTGAGCATCGGCTGACAGCATGTTTAAAGGAGGGTCACTACACACACACACACACGCACGCACGCACGCACGCACGCACGCACGCACGCACACACACACACACACACACACACACACACACACACACACACACACACACATGGATGGATGTGAAAAAACTCAGAAAATTGAACCTGTTCCGAGAGAAATAATAACAGACGAAAGTTTCAGAGTGATTGTGCAAAAGTAATTGACACAACTACAATCTTGTTTTTTTTCCACATGCGTCAATTTTGGACACATTTAACACAGAAAACAAAATGTACTCAGAAATAATTTAGTATTGAGGTCTGAATTCTCACACCTCTGAATTTTGAATTGAGTATTTCTGAATGTCAGGACAAAGAAGGATGAGGAAATGATCATATTCAACATCAGGTTTTTCTACAGAATATTGCCAGACCATGCTGCAGTTACAACACAGAAAATAAATGCTGAAATATGACTTGACCACACATCCATCAACCAAAAATACAGACTCATTTTACCTGAAATAGCAGGAGTCAATGCAAATGTAAAGCAGAGATGATTTCCAGTCATCTTTTCACTCTGCAGATATAAAAACAGTGAACAGACTCTCCTATTGGCTCCAGTCAGACCATCATTGATGCTTCATATGTTTGATTGTATGCAAACTCAGTGAGCTTCCTTGTTACTCAGCTATAAAAACTTCCCATCAGGCCGTCAGTGGAGTTCACAGCACGTCACTTTCAACATCAACCATGTTTTCTGTAGCTCTGCTGCTGCTGCTGGCAGCTGGATGTGAGTCTGTCTGCATCTGTCAAAGTCAACAGTTCTTCTTCTGCAGTTTAACTTGATCATTTCTTACTAAACATGTTCTCTTTTTAACAGGTGTGAAGTGTGAACAGTTGACACAGCCAGCCTCTGTGACTGTGCAGCCAGGTCAGAGTCTGACCATCACCTGTCAGGTCTCTTATTCTGTTAGTGGCTACTGGACAGCCTGGATCAGACAGCCTGCAGGGAAAGGACTGGAGTGGATTGGAATGAGATACACTGGAGCTGCTTTTTACAAAGATTCACTGAAGAACCAGTTCAGTATCGACTTAGACGCCTCTAACAACAGGGTGACCCTAAACGGACTGAATATGCAGCCTGCAGACACTGCAGTGTATTACTGTGCCAGAGACCCACAGTGACACAATCCATCAGTAGAGCTGAACAAAAACCCCTCAGAGCCTGAACACCAGTAACATGAAGCCACCAGAGGAGGAGCCCTCACACCAATAATGATCATAACAGCAGTTCAATGACACAAATAGTCTATATTAAAGTGTACATGGCTATACAATGAGGAACTGATGTAAAAAAAAAGATTCATAATCCTTTTGGTAGTATGAGACATTCCCTAGAAAGACATTTTTTGAATCTATCTAAATGTATGCAAAACAAAGGGACCAATTACTTTAGGTTTGCGTACATCATTATTTTTGTGTGAATAAATCATATTATATCATAGAACATTTAGTGACCTTCTCTCTGATTAGGAGGAGTCAATGTAAATCTCTGATGTCTTCCATCACTACATAAGTGTTGCAGATTGAAGCACAAACACACTCTGTAGACTGGACAAAGACGAAAGCTTTCACAATGACAGAACCTGAGTGTTTGGTTCTATTTCTCATCCTGTCACTAAACTGGACAGGTAAGAATGGTGACTATTTCTTCAGACAAACTTGTTGGTGCATTACAGTATCTAACAAGCTGTTTATATGTCTGCAGGTACTGAGGGTCAAACACTGACTGAGTCTGACGCTGTGGTTAAAAGGCCTGGAGAATCTCACACACTGACCTGCACATATTCAGGGTTTTCTAGTCATCCTCATAACGCTTGGATCAGACAGGCTGCTGGGAAAGGACTGGAGTGGGTCGCTTATATTAGTAGTGGTGGTAGCATCTACTACTCTAATTCAGTCAAAGGCCGGTTCACCATCTCCAGAGACAACAGCAGACAGCAGGTGTTTCTGCAGATGAACAGTCTGACGATGGAAGATTCTGCTGTTTATTATTGTGCTCGAGAGCCACAGTGACACAAGAGGAAGCAACGCAGTACAGAAACCTAAACTGTCAAAACATGACAAGAATATTTTTTTACATGACGTAATTACAAACCCGATAAAGTCTGAAATAAAATCATGAAGCGACCAGAGGAGGAGCCCCCAGACCAGTAAGGATTAAAACACCAGTTAAATAATGAGGAGAGAAAAATACACATGTAGAGACGTAAAAGTCAAAGCAAAAGAACAAAGTTTACTTTGAGATACAATTATACTACAAGTACAATAATGCAATGCAAAGCTCTAGATTTACCGGTCGATCATCATTCCAACCCTCACCTATGGTCATGAGCTAAGGGTAGTGACCGGAAAAATCAGATTGTGGTTACAAAAAGATCAAGATTCATAACCCTGATGGTAGTATGAGAGATTCCCAAAAAATATATATTTTTAAAACAAATAATCAAATCTCGATGGTTCAATCAAATATATTTGTCAGCTAATCAAACTCCTGCATCATTGATTACCTACAAACAAAACAAAAAACTTTTCCTGTTATCAAATTAATCTCTGCTTTCACTCTACTGGCATGATACAACTGATGACCTATCAACTTAAAGTATCCAAGACAGAAGTCAAATGTTATTGCTCTCTGAGGAGGAGTCAATGCAAAACTCTGATGTGTTCCTCCTCTACTTATGTGAGAGCAGAGAGGACGACAGAGAACAGTGGACACACAGTTGAACATGATGGACTATAGGACAGGACTGCTGCTTTTTACTGTCTGCTGGGCAGGTGATGATCATCACTCATCTTTACTCTTAAAAGTGTTCTGAAAGTGTCACATCTGATGGTTTTCTTTTCTGTCTCTTCAGGTGTTGATGGTCAGACTCTGACACAATCTGAAGCAGTGGTTAAAAGACCTGGAGAATCCCACAGACTGACCTGTTCAGCCTCTGGATTCACATTCAGCAGCTAACATATGAACTGGGTCAGACAGGCTCCTGGAAAAGGACTGGAGTGGATCGCTATTATCAAATATGATAGTGGTGAAATCTACTACTCTAATTCAGTCAAAAGCCGGTTCACCATCTCCAGAGACAACAGCAGACAGCAGCTGTATCTGCAGATGAACAGTCTGAAGATTGAAGACACTGCAGTGTATTACTGTGCCAGAGAGCCACAGTGACACAATCCATCAGTAGAGCTGAACAAAAACCCCTCAGAGCCTGAACACCAGTAACATGAAGCCACCAGAGGAGGAGCCCTTACACCAATAATGATCATAACACCAATAAAACTGACAGCAGTATATCAAGGATATTAATAGAAATCCAATCTTACTACTTAATCTAATTTTATTGAAATAAAAAAATCTGAAACATTCAGAAGATAAGAATCACCACAAAAATGTGATTAGTCAGCTGTTTAACAAGATGTTTTAATTGCAGGTTTTTCTGGGAATGTAATCATGCGAACACAACAATGCATGCAGCAGGAAATTGCAGGTCGAGCCGAGGTCAATTTTGTCGATCGCTTGCACTAAACTCCTCCGTGTGAACTCGAGTTGAGGTAGGTTGGAGGAGGAGGAGTTTTTGCTGGAGGAGGGTGGAGGATTCAGTATGGCAGAGGTGTCGCCAAACATTATTTAGTTTTTGTTTCATGCTGGTGCTCAAGGGCGACATCTACTGGATCACAAAGTCGCACATTTTTCCTTTAAAGATTATGTTGTTGAAAATAGTAATGGACAAAAAGTTTCAAATGAAAAATATCAAACTATTATCTTTTCAACACGAGACATAGATGTGGAAAACAGAAATACGTAAAGTCTCCAGCAGGACGAGGATCCTTCTTTCATAGC
Source organism: Labrus bergylta (assembly GCF_963930695.1). NCBI lineage: Eukaryota > Metazoa > Chordata > Actinopteri > Labriformes > Labridae > Labrus > Labrus bergylta. The sequence continues at coordinate 16,900,759 of NC_089210.1, forward strand.
CTCCCTGTGTCCTTATATGCAAATTGAACTTCCTCACAGTCTGATATAAAGACTCGACATCAGGCTGTGAGTCAGAGAAGAACAGAAGCTCCATCAGATCACTTCAAGTGAAGAAATATTCTCTGTAGCTCTGATTCTACTGCTGGCCGCTGAATCATGTAGGAAGCTTTATAACTAATGATCACATCAGACACAGAGAATAATCAGCTGAGTGACGTCGATAATGATGATTTGTGTTTCCACAGGTGTGCACTGTATTGATCTCATCACACCAGGCTCAATGGTCGTGTAGTCAGGACAGTCTCTGACCCTCACCTGTCAGGTCTCTGGTTACTCTCTGACTGATAACAGCTATGCAACAGGTTGGATCAGACAGCGTGAAGGGAAACCAATGGACTGGATCTGTAATAGGTGGGGTGGTGGAGACTTTTACCAAAATAATGCTCTGAAGAACAAGTTCAGCTACAGGACAGACACGTCTGCTAGAACAGTGACTCTTACAGGGCAGAATATGCAGCCTGAAGACACTGCAGTGTATTACTGTGCCAGAGAGACACAATGAGAGACAATAACAGGAGAGTCGTATAAAAACTACTTCCTCTATTTACCACCATCACGGAGAACATTCATATTTATCAGCATTAATACTGTTATCTACTGGAAGAGATGAAAATTCAGTTTCAACCTACATAATCAAAACTTTTTTCCTTGGTACTAATGTTTGCAGACTTTGCAAAACACTACTTCTGTTTTTTAGACAATGCAGCTGATTACATTCTTTGTATCTGTTTGGAGAAACTGTGTCTACATTTGGTTTGAACTCCAAGCATACAGTAGAGATCAACACATGGACGAAACATGTAAAGATTAAAAATATTCCACATGATATGAAGATATTACACTAACATTATTAATGAGTAATTATATATAATCACATCCACACAATATGAATTAACATAAGAAGAGTAGAAAATCTCTTTCTAAAAGCATTTCCTTATCACCTATTTATTGATTGTTGCTGCTCTCTTTGATAAGATTAATCCTAAAATGAATGAAACCAGTTATTAGTAAACACTTTCAACCAATCTGATCCTCCAGTATGATCACATATATTATATCTGTTATCATATGTAAAGCAGAGATGATTTCCAGTCATCTTTTCACTCTGCAGATATGAAAACATTGAACAGACTCTCCTATTGGCTCCAGTCAGACCATCATTGATGCTTCATATGTTTGATTGTATGTAAACTCAGTGAGCTTCCTTGTTACTCAGCTATAAAAACTTCCCATCAGGCCGTCAGTGGAGTTCACAGCACGTCACTTTCAACATCAACCATGTTTTCTGTAGCTCTGCTGCTGCTGCTGGCAGCTGGATGTGAGTCTGTCTGCATCTGTCAAAGTCAACAGTTCTTCTTCTGCAGTTTAACTCGATCATTTCTTACTAAACATGTTCTCTTTTTAACAGGTGTGAAGTGTGAACAGTTGACACAGCCAGCCTCTGTGACTGTGCAGCCAGGTCAGAGTCTGACCATCACCTGTCAGGTCTCTTATTCTGTTGGCAGCTACTGGACAGCCTGGATCAGACAGCCTGCAGGGAAAGGACTGGAGTGGATCGGTTACAAACATGGATCCACCGCATACTACAAAGATTCACTGAAGAACCAGTTCAGTATCGACTTAGACTCTTCCAGAAATACAGCGACTCTAAACGGACTGAATATGCAGCCTGCAGACACTGCAGTGTATTACTGTGCCAGAGAGCCACAGTGACACAATCCATCAGTAGAGCTGAACAAAAACCCCTCAGAGCCTGAACACCAGTAACATGAAGCCACCAGAGGAGGAGCCCTCACACCAATAATGATTAACACCAAGCACTGAACCAGGGGAACAGAGCCTTTTCCATTGCTGCCCCTCTCCCTCTGGATCTCTCTCCCCAAACACACCTGAGACTTTACGGACCTGCCACAATTCAAATCACTGATAGAAACATTAGAAACACTGCTTTAGATTGCTAATGTTTCTTTTTGTACCATTGTTTAAAAGTGTTTTTCTTTAAATGCGACTCTGTAAAACAAATAAATTAAATGTATTATAACTATATTTATACATATTAAACACCAATTCACTTTTACAGTAAGGAGAAAAACAGCTGTAAGACATTATGAAAATACCTTTGTATTAAACAGAATAACTCACAATTATCAGGATCACATTCACATTAGTAACTGAACCAGAGGTCTTTAGCTTCCTCTATGGTGATCTTATTCAATCAGACTTTTAGAAAATGAGATTTTAATACCACTGTTGTTCTCTGATACCCTGAGCCCATGTGACAAAATCCTCCATGAATGTTGAGAACAGAAGACACCATCAAAGAACATGATGGGGATTAACTTCCTGTTAGATGTGAATATTTTTGGTACATGTGATCACAGATGTTACTGTATGTTCCCTAACTGTGTCTACATTTGGTTTGAACTCCAAGCATACAGTAGAGATCAACACATGGTCGAAACATATAAAGATTTAAAATATTCCACATGATATGAAGATAGTACACCAACATTACTATCAGATTGACTAAAGCTAAACACTCTTGCTGCTCAATACAATTAAATCTGTATTTGAAACTTTCCCTTCTTTAACATAAGTTGCTTGATTGAGTGATTCTTTGAAACTGAAGTGTGTCTTTGTGTTAATCATGAGCACCGACTGCAGCTCTGTTAATATTTCGATGAACAGTCTGTAAACACTGAAAACTTTTAATCTGTTTTTTTATACAAACTAGTGTTTAACATTTGAATAAACAGAATATTACCCAGTGGTATGTTGGATTTGCTGACAGTAAACAGTTAATATCAGAAAGACAGTAGGTTGGTTTAAATAATTGTATTAAATATAATAAATAAAACTTCTGAAGATTAACATCCTTTCTGTTGCTCTTTTGTTCTCTGATACCCTGAGCCCATGTGACAAAATCCTCACGTTTTGAATAGAAGACATCATTACAAAACATGATGGGGATTAACTTCCTGTTAGATGTGAATATTTTTGGTACATGTGATCACAGATGTTACTGTATGTTCAATAACTGTCAAAAAGTGGAGCTGTGTGTTATTCTGCTTTGTGTTCTTACTGATTGGCTGCCTGAGTTGATGAACCGAAAAAAAGAAAAGATTAGCAAATAAAAAGGCCAGTTGCGTTGAAAATGTAAGTCCATAAGAAAAGAGGTGATATCCAAATTCAATTATTTTCTTATTTCTCTGAGGAGGAGTCAATGCAAAACTCTGATGTGTTCCTCCTCTACTTATGTGAGAGCAGAGAGGACGACAGAGAACAGTGGACACACAGTTGAACATGATGGACTATAGGACAGGACTGCTGCTTTTTACTGTCTGCTGGGCAGGTGATGATCATCACTCATCTTTACTCTAAAAAGTCTTCTGAAAGTGTCACATCTGATGGTGATGATCATCAAAGTCTTAGTTTTCTCTTGTTGTTTGCCAAATATGTTCAATTGACTTTTTTAAATGTCTTTACAGGTGTTGATGGTCAGACTCTGACAGAATCTGAAGCAGTGGTTAAAAGGCCTGGAGAATCCCACAGACTGACCTGTTCAGCCTCTGGATTCACATTCAGCAGCTCCTATATGAACTGGGTCAGACAGGCTCCTGGAAAAGGACTGGAGTGGATTGCTTATATAGGCACATTCAGTTCACCAATCTATTACTCCTCGTCAGTCCGGGGCAGATTCACCATCTCCAGAGATGACTCCAGGAGTAAACTCTATCTTCAGATGAACAGTCTGCAGACTGCAGACACTGCAGTGTATTACTGTGCCAGAGAGCCACAGTGAGAGACAAGAGCAGGAGAGTCGTACAAAAACTACTTCCTCTATTTTCCACCATCACGGGGAACATTCATATTTATCAGCATTGATACTGTTATCTACTGGAAGAGATGAAAATTCAGTTTCCACCTACATAATTAAAACTTTTTTCCTTGGTAGTAATGTTTGCAGACTTTGCAAAACACTACTTCTGTTTTTTAGACAATGCACCTGATTCAATTCTTTGTATCTGTTTGGAGAAACTGTGTCTACATTTGGTTTGAACTCCAAGCATACAGTAGAGATCAACATGTGGTCGAAACATGTAAAGATTTAAAATATTCCACATGATATGAAGATAGTACATCAACATTATTAATGAGTAATTATATATAATCACATACACACAATATGAATTAACATAAGAAGAGTAGAAAAGCTCTTTCTAAAAGCATTTCCTTATCACCTATTTATTGATTGTTGCTGCTCTCTTTGATAAGATTAATCCTAAAATGAATGAAACCAGTTATTAGTAAACACTTTCAACCAATCTGATCCTACAGTATGATCACATATATTATATCTGTTATCATATGTAAAGCAGAGATGATTTCCAGTCATCTTTTCACTCTGCAGATATAAAAACAGTGAACAGACTCTCCTATTGGCTCCAGTCAGACCATCATTGATGCTTCATATGTTTGATTGTATGCAAACTCAGTGAGCTTCCTTGTTACTCAGCTATAAAAACTTCCCATCAGGCCGTCAGTGGAGTTCACAGCACGTCACTTTCAACATCAACCATGTTTTCTGTAGCTCTGCTGCTGCTGCTGGCAGCTGGATGTGAGTCTGTCTGCATCTGTCAAAGTCAACAGTTCTTCTTCTGCAGTTTAACTTGATCATTTCTTACTAAACATGTTCTCTTTTTAACAGGTGTGAAGTGTGAACAGTTGACACAGCCAGCCTCTGTGACTGTGCAGCCAGGTCAGAGTCTGACCATCACCTGTCAGGTCTCTTATTCTGTTAGCAGCTACTGGACAGCCTGGATCAGACAGCCTGCAGGGAAAGGACTGGAGTGGATCGGTAGCGGAGCTGGATCCTACAGATACTACAAAGATTCACTGAAGAACCAGTTCAGTATCGACTTAGACTCTTCCAGCAACAGAGTGACTCTGAACGGACTGAATATGCAGCCTGCAGACTCTGCAGTGTATTACTGTGCCAGAGACCCACAGTGACACAACCCATCAGTAGAGCTGAACAAAAACTACTTCCTCTTTTTACCACCATCACAATATTTCTTGTGATTCACAATCAACTATGAAAATTCTGAGTGTTGAACAAATACTTATCAAGTCATCAACTTCATTTTTTTTTTAAAAACACAGTTTCTCAATAAATGGAAGTTTAAGTTTTAGTCCCCTCTTACTTCAGTGACATGGAAGACACATTCAAATTGTGAATGTAGACAAGAACTAATAATATAAAATATATAGAGCAGCAGTTAAATCTACAGCATCTCTATGATACATCCTAGAAGTAATCATTCTGTCATGAACTATTTAGATGTGCATGCTTGGGGAATGTAAACTGCAGCAACAAGAAGAGTTTTATAACTTCATGTGTTAAAATCTTACCATGAAAGACTTCTGACATGTGGTTAATAATATCCGTCAAGCTTTACTGTATCTGAGCACCAAGTGTCATTAATGAAAAACACAGTTTCTCCCCTTGTGAACACTTGTTCCTTAAAGCCACCAGAGGAGGAGCTCTCACACAACAAATGATTTCAACTTCATTTGACTGTAACAGTAAAGAGAGAGAGAGAAACAGTCTTAAGGCTTTATTAGATCTTCTAATAAATGTGTCACTTAAATATTGTTTCAATCTCTATCTCTGATTAATTGAGACTTTTAGAGTAATACTCAATTTTACCAGGATTTTGAAATATTTTAATGAACGTAGTCGGTTGATTTACCATCCTGTGTATGTAAATTAGCCTCCTCTTGTTGCCATATAAGAAAGTCCACTGGGTGTGTTAATGCATCAAGTTCTCACATCAGATCAGCTCCATCATCAGTCATGTTCTCTGCAGCTCTGATTCTGCTGCTGACCGCTGGATCCTGTAAGGATATTTTCAACTGTTTAGAAACAACTCATAATCAGATGGATGATGGAGATAATGATGATTTGTGTTTCCACAGGTGTGCACTGTATTGATCTCATCACACCAGGCTCAATGGTTGTGCAGCCTGGACAGTCTCTGACCCTCACCTGTCAGGTCTCTGGTTACTCTCTGACTGATAGCAGCTATGCAACAGGTTGGATCAGACAGCGTGAAGGGAAACCGATGGACTGGATCTCTTATCAGTGGGGAGGAAGCTCTGGGAGCTTTTACCAAAATAATGCTCTGAAGAACAAGTTCAGCTACAGCAGAGACACGTCTGCTGGAACAGTGACTCTAACAGGACAGAGTCTGCAGCCTGAAGACACTGCTGTGTATTACTGTGTGAGAGACCCACAGTGAGAGACAATAACAGGAGAGTCGTACAAAAACTACTTCCCCTGTTTACAACCATCACTGGGAACATTCAGCTGTCTCAACATCACATTATAAAAACTAATTATGAATACGTGTCAGAAATACAAAAATCAAGACGTGATTGACTCAATATCAGACTCCTACATCATGGTCCGGGGTTATTACTGGACTGTGATTGGCCGCATGGTGTCAAATCATTTCTCACTTTGACAGTTTCTTCTCCAAGTTGTCTGTGATTTCATGATAATGGACATTTTGTTTAACAATTCATAACCACACTCAGATGCAGAGGAAAGTCCAGGACACAAAAAACTGATAGTAAGAAAAAGTTCTCTACTCAAATGTTTGTAGGTCAAACACAGAGAGGCAGTCAGCGAGGGCAGAAAAATCCAACGAGGGCAAATCCACAAAATCCAAACAAAGTTCAAAACCGGGAAAAGCAAACAGGGAAAATAAGGCTGGAAAGCATGAACACACTCAGGAGACGATGACAATCTGTCAGAGGGCTGGTAGAAACACAGGGGTGAATATACAGGGCGGACTTATTGCAGGTGAGACACAGGTGTGTTGGGACAAAAGGAGGGAAACCAAACAATTGCAGGAAGATGGGCTACATATTATTCACAAGCAGCAGATAACAACATAAAACAGGAAGTGAACACAGAACAAAAGAAAACAAAATGGCTGGACTAACAGAATATCACAAATTTTGATAAAGAAGCTGCAGAATTATCCAGTTAGCTTACAGGTGTATTTCAGTTTACTGGAACAGCAGACGCAATGATTCCTGAGCATCGGCTGACAGCATGTTTAAAGGAGGGTCACTACACACACACACACACGCACGCACGCACGCACGCACGCACGCACGCACGCACGCACGCACGCACGCACGCACGCACGCACGCACACACGCACACACACACACACACACACACACACACACACACACACACACACACGGATGGATGTGAAAAAACTCAGAAAATTGAACCTGTTCCGAGAGAAATAATAACAGACGAAAATTTCAGAGTCATTGTGCAAAAGTAATTGACACAACTACGATCTTGTTTTTTTTCCACATGCGTCAATTTTGGACACATTTAACACAGAAAACAAAATGTACTCAGAAATAATTTAGTATTGAGGTCTGAATTCTCACACCTCTGAATTTTGAATTGAGATTTTCTGAATGTCAGGACAAAGAAGGATGAGGAAATGATCATATTCAACATCAGGTTTTTCTACAGAATATTGCCAGACCATGCTGCAGTTACAACACAGAAAATAAATGCTGAAATATGACTTGACCACACATCCATCAACCAAAAATACAGACTCATTTTCCCTGAAATAGCAGGAGTCAATGCAAATGTAAAGCAGAGATGATTTCCAGTCATCTTTTCACTCTGCAGATATAAAAACAGTGAACAGAGTCTCCTATTGGCTCCAGTCAGACCATCATTGATGTTTCATATGTTTGATTGTATGCAAACTCAGTGAGCTTCCTTGTTACTCAGCTATAAAAACTTCCCATCAGGCCGTCAGTGGAGTTCACAGCACGTCACTTTCAACATCAACCATGTTTTCTGTAGCTCTGCTGCTGCTGCTGGCAGCTGGATGTGAGTCTGTCTGCATCTGTCAAAGTCAACAGTTCTTCTTCTGCAGTTTAACTTGATCATTTCTAACTAAACATGTTCTCTTTTTAACAGGTGTGAAGTGTGAACAGTTGACACAGCCAGCCTCTGTGACTGTGCAGCCAGGTCAGAGTCTGACCATCACCTGTCAGGTCTCTTATTCTGTTAGCAGCTACTACACAGCCTGGATCAGACAGCCTGCAGGGAAAGGACTGGAGTGGATTGGAATGAGATTCACTGGAGCCGCTTACTACAAAGATTCACTGAAGAACCAGTTCAGTATCGACTTAGACGCCTCCAGAAACAGAGCGACTCTAAACGGACTGAATATGCAGCCTGCAGACACTGCTGTGTATTACTGTGCCAGAGAGCCACAGTGACACAATCCATCTGTAGAGCTGAACAAAAACCCCTCAGAGCCTGAACACCAGTAACATGAAGCCACCAGAGGAGGAGCCCTCACACCAATAATGACCATATCACAAGTTCAGTGACACAAACAGTCTATAGATAAAGTGTACATGGCAATAAAATGAGGAACTGATGCAAAAAAAGGTTCCTAATCCTTTTGGTAGTATGAGATGAAAAGATCATCCATGAAAGGACAGGTCAACCTCATTGTCTTACACCTTTGGGAAACAGACTGCAGAGAGAATGACAAATGTTTAAGTTTCACTGCAGCTTTTGTTTGATCCAAAGTAACAGAGTTCATCTGTTTGACTTTTAATAAAACACAACAGGTATTCATGGTGTAGCCAGATTTAGAAAACGTGAAATCTCAATGACTTAAATCAAACATATTTGGCTGCTGTTCCAACTCCTGCATCATTGATTACGTATATACAAATAAAATGTCCTTTTATCAAGTTAATCTCTGATTTCACTCTACTGGCATGATACAACTGATGACCTTTCAATTTAAAGTATCCAAGACAGAAGTCAAATGTTATTTCTCTCTGAGGAGGAGTCAATGCAAATCTCTGATGTGTTCCTCCTCTACTTATGTGAGAGCAGAGAGGACGACAGAGAACAGTGGACACACAGTTGAACATGATGGACTATAGGACAGGACTGCTGCTTTTTACTGTCTGCTGGGCAGGTGATGATCATCACTCATCTTTACTCTTAAAAGTGTTCTGAAAGTGTCACATCTGATGGTTTTCTTTTCTGTCTCTTCAGGTGTTGATGGTCAGACTCTGACAGAATCTGAAGCGGTGGTTAAAAGGCCTGGAGAATCCCACAGACTGACCTGTTCAGCCTCTGGATTCACATTCAGCAGCTACTGGATGGCTTGGGTCAGACAGGCTCCTGGAAAAGGACTGGAGTGGATCGCTACTATTACTAATGGTGGTAGCAGCCAATACTACTCTAATTCAGTCAAAGGCCGGTTCACCATCTCCAGAGACGACAGCAGACAGCAGCTGTATCTGCAGATGAACAGTCTGAAGACTGAAGACACTGCAGTGTATTACTGTGCCAGAGACCCACAGTGACACAACCCATCAGTAGAGCTGAACAAAAACTACTTCCTCTTTTTACCACCATCACAATATTTCTTGTGATTCACAATCAACTATGAAAATTCTGAGTGTTGAACAAATACTTATCAAGTCATCAACATCAATCGTTTTTTTAAAACACAGTTTCTCAATAAATGGAAGTTTAAGTTTTAGCCCCCTCTTACTTCAGTGACATGGAAGACACATTCAGATTGTGAATGTAGACAAGAACTAATTAATATAAAATATATAGAGCAGCAGTTAAATCTACAGCATCTCTATGATACATCCTAGAAGTAATCATTCTGTAGTGAACTATTTAGATGTGCATGCTTGGGGAATGTAAACTGCAGTTAGAAGCAGGGCCGTCCCTGGCCAAATTGGGGCCCTAAGCAGAATTTTATTTTGAGGGCCCCCCCATGACAACATGACTGTATCACGAAATGCCATTTAGGTGTACAACCTTTATTAGTCGGAACAAATCAAATGAATAGCCTCTATCAACAATGGAACAAGCCTTTTACAGATGCACACGTCTGCATTTTCTGGATGCAAAGTCATCAATGAGGTCATCATATGACAGCTGCTGTGCCTTAAAAGGCCCTTGGCGCACAAATTCAACCCGGTCGATGTCTGATAGGTGTGCTGGCCACAGAGCAGGATCAACTGGTTGTGCACTTGGAGTAGTGATAGTAGCATATTTAGCTGAAGAGATGTTGCTTGATGGCCCTGGTGATATGTTGGGTGCTGCTGCATTTGTATCTGTTGACATGGTGCTTGATGGCCCTTGTGACGTACTGGGCGCTGGCTCCGTGTCACCCTTAGTAACAAACTTCAGCATTGACGCTGTTATGACAAGAAATCCATCATACAAGCAGATTATTAAGATTTGTTTTGGTCCTTAATGGTAAATTACACAATGAAATGAATGTAAATACTAGCCTCACAAAGATTAAAATGCAATTAATGCAAATATGACTACAACTAATGATAATATTCATTATGATTTGATTTGATGACATTTCTATATTTAAATGTTTTTAGATACTTATTTTTACATTTTCTACTTAGGTTCTATATTTCTACACTGCTGTTTGCTACTGCAATGTTTTAAATCTCTCCATTGTGGGTCAAATAAAAGATTATCTTCATTTATCTTATTTTATCTAATCTTATATGACTGTTATAAATTAAATTCACCAATAGATGACGACATTTCACCTCCATAAAAATAGCCCAAAACTTCTATTGATAGCATAGATTGATAGGCTATAAACCTGAGCCAACACACGACCACCAACTGGTCAATTAACCACTCCTTTTTCAACAGAGGTGAATGTATATGCAGTTAACAAGACATTCATTAAATGATAATCAGGGCCGCTGGAACATTTAATCTCCAGTCCACATCTAGACAGAATGATCCTCTCTTCTGTCTCATGATTAGCAGGCTAGCAGCTGGGGTGTTTATGCCCCAAAGTTTTTCTTTTTTATTTCAACAACATACCCACCTTCAAGTGAAGCACGAGCCTCCTGTTGTTTTGACTTTTTCTTTCTTTTGCTTGCTCCCGATTCACATTGCCGTTTGGAGGCCATCTCTTCACCTGCCTGTTGGCGCATCTGACCGCTGATTGGTCAGATGCTGCGTGCTGTCAATCATTGCGGCAACGCGTGCGGTGTCAGATTACTCGTCTCTTTTTTTTCCTCTCCTGCCTCGGGCTGACTTGTTGCTCTAGGCGCGCCTCACGGCAGCGGCGCGCATCATTTGCGCAATTGCAGAGAATGCGTCCCCTTGCGCAAAATGGGGCCCCCCGTGGACCGTGGGGCCCTACACACAGCGCGTGTTCTGCGTGTAGGGTGGGGCGGCGCTAGTTACAAGACAGTTTATATAACTTCATGTGTTGAAATCTTACCATGAAAGACTTCTGACATGTGGTTAATAATATCAATTCAATTCAATTCAATTCAAATTCAATGATAAAGAGGTCATAAATAATTGTTATAAGCGGTTAAATGAGTGGTCTTAAAAATAAATAAGAAATAGATCATTTGTTCATGAGCCTGATAGATGTGGGAGCAAAGCTTGACATGGCTCGATTAGTCCGGAAAGTGAGAGATCTGTATCTGTGGCCTGAGGGGAGACGGTTGTAGAGATGGCAGAGTGAGTGTGTGCTGTCTGAGGCTATGTGTTGTCCTTTTAGTTTTGTTCTCCTGTTGTAGATACTGATCAGTGGTTCCTGTTGCTGCACGATTATTTTGCTGCTTATTGTTATGATCCTGTTTAATGGGTTACGATGAATGTTTGACATAGACCCAAACCAGGCTGTGATGTTGAATGTTAAAACTGTCCGTCAAGCTTTACTGTATCTGAGCACCAAGTGTCATTAATGAAAAACACAGTTTCTCCCCTTGTGAACACTTGTTCCTTAAAGCCACCAGAGGAGGAGCTCTCACACAACAAATGATTTCAACTTCATTTGACTGTAACAGTAAAGAGAGAGAGAGAAACAGTCTTAAGGCTTTATTAGATCTTCTAATAAATGTGTCACTTAAATATTGTTTCAATCCCTATCTCTGATTAATTGAGAGTTTAAGAGTAATACTCAATTTTACCAGGATTTTAAAATAATTTAATGAACGTAGTCGGTTGATTTACCATCCTGTGTATGTAAATTAGCCTCCTCTTGTTGCCATATAAGAAAGTCCACTGGGTGTGTTAATGCATCAAGTTCTCACATCAGATCAGCTTCATCATCAGTCATGTTCTCTGCAGCTCTGATTCTGCTGCTGACCGCTGGATCCTGTAAGGATATTTTCAACTGTTTAGAAACAACTCATAATCAGATGGATGATGGAGATAATGATGATTTGTGTTTCTACAGGTGTGCACTGTATTGATCTCATCACACCAGGCTCAATGGTCGTGCAGCCTGGACAGTCTCTGACCCTCACCTGTCAGGTCTCTGGTTACTCTCTGACTGATAACAGCTATGCAACAGGTTGGATCAGACAGCCTGCAGGGAAAGGACTGGAGTGGATTGGAATAAGATACACTGGAGGCACTTACTACAAAGATTCACTGAAGAACCAGTTCAGTATCGACTTAGACGCCTCTAACAACAGGGTGACCCTAAACGGACTGAATATGCAGCCTGCAGACACTGCAGTGTATTACTGTGCCAGAGAGCCACAGTGACACAACCCATCAGTAGAGCTGAACAAAAACCCCTCAGAGCCTGAACACCAGTAACATGAAGCCACCAGAGGAGGAGCCCTCACACCAATAATGATCATAACAGCAGTTCAATGACACAAATAGTCTATATTAAAGTGTACATGGCTATACAATGAGGAACTGATGTAAAAAAAAGATTCATAATCCTTTTGGTAGTATGAGACATTCCCTAGAATGGCATTTTTTGAATCTATCTAAATGTATGCAAAACAAAGGGACCAATTACTTTAGGTTTGCATACATCATTATTTTTGTGTGAATAAATCATATTATATCATAGAACATTTAGTGACCTTCTCTCTGAGGAGGAGGAGTCAATGTAAATCTCTGATGTCTTCCATCACTACATAAGTGTTGCAGATTGAAGCACAAACACACTCTGTAGACTTGACAAAGACGAAAGCTTTCACAATGACAGAACCTGAGTGTTTGGTTCTATTTCTCATCCTGTCACTAAACTGGACAGGTAAGAATGGTGACTATTTCTTCAGACAAACTTGTTGGTGCATTACAGTATCTAACAAGCTGTTTATATGTCTGCAGGTACTGAGGGTCAAACACTGACTGAGTCTGACGCTGTGGTTAAAAGGCCTGGAGAACCTCACACACTGACCTGCACATATTCAGGGTTTTCTATTCATCCTCATAACGCTTGGATCAGACAGGCTGCTGGGAAAGGACTGGAGTGGGTCGCTTATATTAGTAGTGGTGGTAGCATCTACTACTCTAATTCAGTCAAAGGCCGGTTCACCATCTCCAGAGACAACAGCAGACAGCAGGTGTTTCTGCAGATGAACAGTCTGACGATGGAAGATTCTGCTGTTTATTATTGTGCTCGAGAGCCACAGTGACACAAGAGGAAGCAACGCAGTACAGAAACCTAAACTGTCAAAACATGACAAGAATATTTTTTTACATGACGTAATTACAAACCCGATAAAGTCTGAAATAAAATCATGAAGCGACCAGAGGAGGAGCCCCCAGACCAGTAAGGATTAAAACACCAGTTAAATAATGAGGAGAGAAAAATACACATGTAGAGATGTAAAAGTCAAAGCAAAAGAACAAAGTTTACTTTGAGATACAATTATACTACAAGTACAATAATGCAATGCAAAGCTCTAGATTTCATCGATCATCATTCCAACCCTCACCTATGGTCATGAGCTAAGTGTAGTGACCGGAAAAATCAGATTGTGGTCACAAAAAGATCAAGATTCATAACCCTGATGGTAATATGAGAGATTCCCAAAAAATATATATTTTTAAAACAAATAATCAAATCTCGATGGTTCAATCAAATATATTTGTCAGCTAATCCAACTACTGCATCATTGATTACCTATAAAAAAAAAAAAAAACTTTTCCTGTTATCAAGTTAATCTCTGCTTTCACTCTACTGGCATGATACAACTGATGACCTTTCAACTTAAAGTATCCAAGACAGAAGTCAAATGTTATTTCTCTCTGAGGAGGAGTCAATGTAAATCTCTGATGTGTTCCTCCTCTACTTATGTGAGAGCAGAGAGGACGACAGAGAACAGTGGACACACAGTTGAACATGATGGACTATAGGACAGGACTGCTGCTTTTTACTGTCTGCTGGGCAGGTGATGATCATCACTCATCTTTACTCTAAAAAGTCTTCTGAAAGTGTCACATCTGATGGTTTTCTTTTCTGTCTCTTCAGGTGTTGATGGTCAGACTCTGACAGAATCTGAAGCAGTGGTTAAAAGGCCTGGAGAATCCCACAGACTGACCTGTTCAGCCTCTGGATTCACATTCAGCAGCTACTGGATGGCTTGGGTCAGACAGGCTCCTGGAAAAGGACTGGAGTGGATTGCTGAAATTAGTAGCAGTGGTGGTAGCCAATCCTACTCTAATTCAGTTAAAAGCCGGTTCACCATCTCCAGAGACGACAGCAGACAGCAGCTGTATCTGCAGATGAACAGTCTGAAGACTGAAGACACTGCAGTGTATTACTGTGCCAGAGAGCCACATCAGGAGAGCTGAACAAAAACCCCTCAGAGCCTGAACACCAGTAACATGAAGCCACCAGAGGAGGAGCCCTCACACCAATAATGATTAACACCAAGCACTGAACCAGGGGAACAGAGCCTTTTCCATTGCTGCCCCTCTCCCTCTGGATCTCTCTCCCCAAACACACCTGAAACTTTACGGACCTGCCACAATTCAAATCACTGATAGAAACATTATAAACACTGCTTTAGATTGCTAATGTTTCTTTTTGTACCATTGTTTAAAAGTGTTTTTCTTTAAATGCGACTCTGTAAATCAAATAAATTAAATGTATTATAATTATATTTATACATATTAAACACCAGTTCACTTTTACAGTAAGGAGAAAAACAGCTGTAAGACATTATGAAAATACCTTTGTATTAAACAGAATAACTCACAATTATCAGGATGACATTCACATTAGTAACTGAACCAGAGGTCTTTAGCTTCCTCTATGGTGATCTTATTCAATCAAACTTTTAGAAAATGAGATTTTAATACCACTGTTGTTCTCTGATACCCTGAGCCCATGTGACAAAATCCTCCATGAATGTTGAGAACAGAAGACACCATCAAAGAACATGATGGGGATTAACTTCCTGTTAGATGTGAATATTTTTGGTACATGTGATCACAGATGTTACTGTATGTTCAATAACTGTCAAAAAGTGGAGCTGTGTGTTATTCTGCTTTGTGTTCTTACTGATTGGCTGCCTGAATTGATATACCGAAAAAAAAGAAAAGATTAGCAAATAAAAAGGCCAGTTGCGTTGAAAATTTAAGTCCATAAGTAAAGAAGTGATATCCAAATTAAATTATTTTCTTATCTCCCTGAGGAGGAGTCAATGTAAATCTCTGATGTGTTCCTGCTCTACTTATGTGAGAGCAGAGAGGACGACAGAGAACAGTGGACACACAGTTGAACATGATGGACTATAGGACAGGACTGCTGCTTTTTACTGTCTGCTGGGCAGGTGATGATCATCAAAGTCTTAGTTTTCTCTTGTTGTTTGCCAACTATGTTCAATTGACTTTTTAAAATGTCTTTACAGGTATTAAAGCTCAGACTCTGACAGAATCTGAAGCAGTGGTTAAAAGACCTGGAGAATCCCACAGACTGACCTGTTCAGCCTCTGGATTCACATTCAGCAGCAACTGGATGGCTTGGGTCAGACAGGCTGCAGGAAAAGGACTGGAGTGGATTGCTTTCATTTACACATCCAGTTCTTATATCTATTACTCCTCGTCAGTCCAGGGCAGATTCACCATCTCCAGAGATGACTCCAACAGTAAACTCTATCTTCAGCTGAACAGTCTGCAGACTGCAGACACTGCAGTGTATTACTGTGCCAGAGAGACACAGTGAGAGACAAGAGCAGGAGAGTCGTACAAAAACTATTTCATCTATTTACCACCATCACGGGGAACTTTCATATTTATCAGCACTGATACTGTTATCTACTGGAAGAGATGAAAATTCAGTTTCCACCTACATAATTCAAACTTTTTTCCTTGGTAGTAATGTTTGCAGACTTTGCAAAACACTACTTCTGTTTTTATTCAATGCAGCTGATTACATTCTTTGCATCTGTTTGGAGAAACTGTGTCTACATTTGGTTTGAACTCCAAGCATACAGTAGAGATCAACATGTGGGCGAAAAATGTAAAGATTAAAAATATTCCACATGATGTGAAGATAGTACATTAACATTATTAATGAGTAATTATATATAATCACATACACACAATATGAATTAACATAAGAAGAGTAGAAAAGCTCTTTCTAATAGCATTTCCTTATCACCTATTTATTGATTGTTGCTGCTCTCTTTGATAAGATTAATCCTAAAATGAATGAAACCAGTTATTAGTAAACACTTTCAACCAATCTGATCCTACAGTACGATCACATGTATTATATCTGTTATCATATGTAAAGCAGAGATGATTTCCAGTCATCTTTTCACTCTGCAGATATAAAAACAGTGAACAGACTCTCCTATTGGCTCCAGTCAGACCATCATTGATGCTTCATATGTTTGATTGTATGCAAACTCAGTGAGCTTCCTTGTTACTCAGCTATAAAAACTTCCCATCAGGCCGTCAGTGGAGTTCACAGCACGTCACTTTCAACATCAACCATGTTTTCTGTAGCTCTGCTGCTGCTGCTGGCAGCTGGATGTGAGTCTGTCTGCATCTGTCAAAGTCAACAGTTCTTCTTCTGCAGTTTAACTTGATCATTTCTTACTAAACATGTTCTCTTTTTAACAGGTGTGAAGTGTGAGCAGTTGACACAGCCAGCCTCTGTGACTGTGCAGCCAGGTCAGAGTCTGACCATCACCTGTCAGGTCTCTTATTCTGTTAGCAGCTACTGGACAGCCTGGATCAGACAGCCTGCAGGGAAAGGACTGGAGTGGATTGGAATGGTATCTGCTGGATCCACCACACGCTACGAAGATTCACTGAAGAACCAGTTCAGTATCGACTTAGACTCTTCCAGAAAAATAGCGACTCTGAACGGACTGAATATGCAGCCTGCAGACTCTGCAGTGTATTACTGTGCCAGAGAGCCACAGTGACACAACCCATCAGTAGAGCTGAACAAAAACTACTTCCTCTTTTTACCACCATCACAATATTTCATGTGATTCACAATTAAATATGAAAATTCTGAGTGTTGAACAAATACTTATCAAGTCATCAACTTCAATTGTTTTTTTAAAAACACAGTTTCTCAATTAATGGAAGTTTAAGTTTTAGCCCCCTCTTACTTCAGTGACATGGAAGACACATTTAAATTGTGAATGTAGACAAGAACTAATTAATATAAAATATATAGAGCAGCAGTTAAATCTACAGCATCTCTATGATACATCCTAGAAGTAATCATTCTGTAGTGAACTATTTAGATGTGCATACTTGGGGAATGTAAACTGCAGCAACAAGAAGAGTTTTATAACTTCATGTGTTGAAATCTTACCATAAAAGACTTCTGACATGTGGTTCATAATATCCATCAAGCTTTACTGTTTCTGAGCACCAAGTGTCATTAATGAAAAACACAGTTTCTCCCCTTGTGAACACTTGTTCCTTAAAGCCACCAGAGGAGGAGCTCTCACACAACAAATGATTTCAACTTCATTTGACTGTAACAGTAAAGAGAGAGAGAGAAACAGTCTTAAGGCTTTATTAGATCTTCTAATAAATGTGTCACTTAAATATTGTTTCAATCCCTATCTCTGATTAATTGAGAGTTTAAGAGTAATACTCAATTTTACCAGGATTTTAAAATATTTTAATGAACGTAGTCGGTTGATTTACCATCCTGTGTATGTAAATTAGTCTCCTCTTGTTGCCATATAAGAAAGTCCAATGGGTGTGTTAATGCATCAAGTTCTCACATCAGATCAGCTTCATCATCAGTCATGTTCTCTGCAGCTCTGATTCTTCTGCTGACCGCTGGATCCTGTAAGGATATTTTCAACTGTTTAGAAACAACTCATAATCAGATGGATGATGGAGATAATGATGATTTGTGTTTCCACAGGTGTGCACTGTATTGATCTCATCACACCAGGCTCAATGGTTGTGCAGCCTGGACAGTCTCTGACCCTCACCTGTCAGGTCTCTGGTTACTCTCTGACTGATAACAGCTATGCAACAGGTTGGATCAGACAGCGTGAAGGGAAACCGATGGACTGGATCTGTAATAGGTGGGGTGGTGGAGACTTTTACCAAAATAATGCTCTGAAGAACAAGTTCAGCTACAGGACAGACACGTCTGCTAGAACAGTGACTCTTACAGGGCAGAATATGCAGCCTGAAGACACTGCAGTGTATTCCTGTGTGAGAAGACCCACAGTGAAAGACAATAACAGGAGAGTCGTACAAAAACTACTTCCTTTATTTACCACCATAATGGGGAACATTCATATTTATCAGCATTGATACTGTTATCTACTGGAAGAGATGAAAATTCAGTTTCAACCTACACAATTAAAACTTTTTTCCTTGGTAGTAATGTTTGCAGACTTTGCAAAACACTACTTCTGTTTTTATTCAATGCAGCTGATTAAATTCTTTGTATCTGTTTGGAGAAACTGTGTCTACATTTGGTTTGAACTCTAAGCATACAGTAGAGATCAACACGTGGACGAAACATGTAAAGATTTAAAATAATCAACATGATATGAAGATAGTACACTAACATTATTAATGAGTAATTATATATAATCACATACACACAATATGAATTAACATAAGAAGAGTAGAAAAGCTCTTTCTAATAGCATTTCCTTATCACCTATTTTTTGATTGTTGCTGCTCTCTTTGATAAGATTAATCCTAAAATGAATGAAACCAGTTATTAGTAAACACTTTCAACCAATCTGATCCTCCAGTATGATCACATATATTATATCTGTTATCATATGTAAAGCTGAGATGATTTCCAGTCATCTTTTCACTCTGCAGATATAAAAACAGTGAACAGACTCTCCTATTGGCTCCAGTCAGACCATCATTGATGCTTCATATGTTTGATTGTATGCAAACTCAGTGAGCTTCCTTGTTACTCAGCTATAAAAACTTCCCATCAGGCCGTCAGTGGAGTTCACAGCACGTCACTTTCAACATCAACCATGTTTTCTGTAGCTCTGCTGCTGCTGGCAGCTGGATGTGAGTCTGTCTGCATCTGTCAAAGTCAACAGTTCTTCTTCTGCAGTTTAACTTGATCATTTCTTACTAAACATGTTCTCTTTTTAACAGGTGTGAAGTGTGAACAGTTGACACAGCCAGCCTCTGTGACTGTGCAGCCAGGTCAGCGTCTGACCATCACCTGTCAGGTCTCTTATTCTGTTAGCAGCTATTCTACAGCCTGGATCAGACAGCCTGCAGGGAAAGGACTGGAGTGGATTGGAATGAGATACACTGGAGGCACTTACTACAAAGATTCACTGAAGAACCAGTTCAGTATCGACTTAGACTCTTCCAGAAAAATAGCGACTCTGAATGGACTGAATATGCAGCCTGCAGACACTGCAGTGTATTACTGTGCCAGAGACCCACAGTGACACAATCTATCAGTAGAGCTGAACAAAAACCCCTCAGAGCCTGAACACCAGTAACATGAAGCCACCAGAGGAGGAGCCCTCACACCAATCATGATTAACACCAAGCACTGAACCAGGGGAACAGAGCCTTTTCCATTGCTGCCCCTCTCCCTCTGGATCTCTCTCCACAAACACACCTGAGACTTTACGGACCTGCCACAATTCAAATCACTGATAGAAACATTATAAACACTGCTTTAGATTGCTAATGTTTCTTTTTGTGCCATTGTTTAAAAGTGTTTTTCTTTGTAAAACAAATAAATTAAATGTATCATATTTATTTTTATACATATTAAACACCAGTTCACTTTTACAGTCAGAAGAAAAACAGCTGTAAGACATTATGAAAATACCTTTGTTTTCAACAAAATAACTCACAATTATCAGGATCACATTCACATTAGTAACTGAACCAGAGGTCTTTAGCTTCCTCTATGGTGATCTTATTCAATCAAACTTTTATAAAATGAGATTTTAATACCACTGTTGTTCTCTGATACCCTGAGCCCATGTGACAAAATCCTCCATGAATGTTGAGAACAGAAGACACCATCAAAGAACATGATGGGGATTAACTTCCTGTTAGATGTGAATATTTTTGGTACATGTGATCACAGATGTTACTGTATGTTCAATAACTGTAAAAAAGTGGAGCTGTGTGTTATTCTGCTTTGTGTTCTTCCTGATTGGCTGCCTGAGTTGAGATACCGAAAAAAATAAACGATAAACGAATGATTAATAACTTAAAAGGACACTTGTGTTTAGAATTTAATTCCAAACGTAAAGAAGTGATATCCAAATAAAATGATTTTCTAATCACTCTTTAGGAGGAGTCAATGCAAATCTCTGATGTGTTCCTCCTCTACTTATGTGAGAGCAGAGAGGACGACAGAGAACAGTGGACACACAGTTGAACATGATGGACTATAGGACAGGACTGCTGCTTTTTACTGTCTGCTGGGCAGGTGATGATCATCACTCATCTTTACTCTAAAAAGTCTTCTTAAAGTGTCACATCTGATGGTTTTCTTTTCTGTCTCTTCAGGTGTTGATGGTCAGACTCTGACAGAATCTGAAGCAGTGGTTAAAAGGCCTGGAGAATCCCACAGACTGACCTGTTCAGCCTCTGGATTCACATTCAGCAGCAACTGGATGGCTTGGGTCAGACAGGCTCCTGGAAAAGGACTGGAGTGGATCGCTACTATTACTAATGGTGGTAGCAGCCAATACTACTCTAATTCAGTCAAAGGCCGGTTCACCATCTCCAGAGACGACAGCAGACAGCAGCTGTATCTGCAGATGAACAGTCTGAAGACTGCAGACACTGCAGTGTATTACTGTGCCAGAGACCCACAGTGACACAACCCATCAGTAGAGCTGAACAAAAACTACTTCCTCTTTTTACCACCATCACAATATTTCATGTGATTCACAATCAGCTATGAAAATTCTGAGTGTTGAACAAATACTTATCAAGTCATCAACTTCAATAGCTTTTTTAAAAACACAGTTTCTCAATAAATGGAAGTTTAAGTATTAGCCCCCTCTTACTTCAGTGACATGGAAGACACATTCAGATTGTGAATGTAGACAAGAACTAATAATATAAAATATATAGAGCAGCAGTTAAATCTACAGCATCTCTATGATACATCCTAGAAGTAATCATTCTGTTGTGAACTATTTAGATGTGCATACTTGGGGAATGTAAACTGCAGTTAGAAGCAGGGCCGTCCCTGGCCAAATTGGGGCCCTAAGCAGAATTCTATTTTGAGGGCCCCCCCATGACAACATGACTGTATCACGAAATGCCATTTAGGTGTACAACCTTTATTAGTCGGAACAAATCAAATGAATAGCCTCTATCAACAATGGAACAGGCCTTTTACAGATGAACACGTCTGCATTTTCTGGATGCAAAGTCATCAATGAGGTCATCATATGACAGCTGCTGTGCCTTAAAAGGCCCTCGGCGCACAAATTCAACCCGGTCGATGTCTGATAGGTGTGCTGGCCACAGAGCAGGATCAACTGGTTGTGCACTTGGAGTAGTGATAGTAGCATATTTAGCTGAAGAGATGTTGCTTGATGGCCCTGGTGATATGTTGGGTGCTGCTGCATTTGTATCTGTTGACATGGTGCTTGATGGCCCTTGTGACGTACTGGGCGCTGGCTCCGGGTCCGTGTCACCCTTAGTAACAAACTTCAGCATTGACGCTGTTATGACAAGAAATCCATCATACAAGCAGATTATTAAGATTTGTTTTGGTCCTTAATGGTAAATTACACAATGAAATGAATGTAAATACTAGCCTCACAAAGATTAAAATGCAATTAATGCAAATATGACTACAACTAATGATAATATTCATTATGATTTGATTTGATGACATTTCTATATTTAAATGTTTTTAGATACTTATTTTTACATTTTCTACTTAGGTTCTATATTTCTACACTGCTGTTTGCTACTGCAATGTTTTAAATCTCTCCATTGTGGGTCAAATAAAAGATTATCTTCATTTATCTTATTTTATCTAATCTTATATGACTGTTATAAATTAAATTCACCAAGAGATGGCAACATTTTACCTCCATAAAAATAGCCCAAAACTTCTATTGATAGCATAGATTGATAGGCTATAAACCTGAGCCAACACACGACCACCAACTGGTCAATTAACCACTCCTTTTTCAACAGAGGTGAATGTATATGCAGTTAACAAGACATTCAATAAATGATAATCAGGGCCGCTGGAACATTTAATCTCCAGTCCACATCTAGACAGAATGATCCTCTCTTCTGTCTCATGATTAGCAGACTAGCAGCTGGGGTGTTTATGCCCCAAAGTTTTTCTTTTTTATTTCAACAACATACCCACCTTCAAGTGAAGCACGAGCCTCCTGTTGTTTTGACTTTTTCTTTCTTTTGCTTGCTCCCGATTCACATTGCCGTTTGGAGGCCATCTCTTCACCTGCCTGTTGGCGCATCTGACCGCTGATTGGTCAGATGCTGCGTGCTGTCAATCATTGCGGCAACGCGTGCGGTGTCAGATTACTCGTCTCTTTTTTTTTCTCTCCTGCCTCGGGCTGACTTGTTGCTCTAGGCGCGCCTCACGGCAGCGACGCGCATCATTTGCGCAATTGCAGAGAATGCGTCCCCTTGCGCAAAATGGGGCCCCCCGTGGACCGTGGGGCCCTACACACAGCGCGTGTTCTGCGTGTAGGGTGGGGCGGCGCTGGTTACAAGACAGTTTATATAACTTCATGTGTTGAAATCTTACCATGAAAGACTTCTGACATGTGGTTAATAATATCAATTCAATTCAATTCAATTCAAATTCAATGATAAAGAGGTCATAAATAATTGTTATAAGCGGTTAAATGAGTGGTCTTAAAAATAAATAAGAAATAGATCATTTGTTCATGAGCCTGATAGATGTGGGAGCAAAGCTTGACATGACTCGATTAGTCCGGAAAGTGAGAGATCTGTATCTGTGGCCTGAGGGGAGACGGTTGTAGAGATGGCAGAGTGAGTGTGTGCTGTCTGAGGCTATGTGTTGTCCTTTTAGTTTTGTTCTCCTGTTGTAGATACTGATCAGTGGTTCCTGTTGCTGCACGATTATTTTGCTGCTTATTGTTATGATCCTGTTTAATGGGTTACGATGAATGTTTGACATAGACCCAAACCAGGCTGTGATGTTGAATGTTAAAACTGTCCGTCAAGCTTTACTGTATCTGAGCACCAAGTGTCATTAATGAAAAACACAGTTTCTCCCCTTGTGAACACTTGTTCCTTAAAGCCACCAGAGGAGGAGCTCTCACACAACAAATGATTTCAACTTCATTTGACTGTAACAGTAAAGAGAGAGAGAGAAACAGTCTTAAGGCTTTATTAGATCTTCTAATAAATGTGTCACTTAAATATTGTTTCAATCTCTATCTCTGATTAATTGAGAGTTTAAGAGTAATACTCAATTTTACCAGGATTTTAAAATATTTGAATGAACGTAGTCGGTTGATTTACCATCCTGTGTATGTAAATTAGTCTCCTCTTGTTGCCATATAAGAAAGTCCACTGGGTGTGTTAATGCATCAAGTTCTCACATCAGATCAGCTTCATCATCA
The DNA here is from genome assembly GCF_963930695.1 of Labrus bergylta. Taxonomy (NCBI): domain Eukaryota; kingdom Metazoa; phylum Chordata; class Actinopteri; order Labriformes; family Labridae; genus Labrus; species Labrus bergylta. The sequence goes on from NC_089210.1 coordinate 16,924,768, forward strand.
GTCATGTTCTCTGCAGCTCTGATTCTGCTGCTGACCGCTGGATCCTGTAAGGATATTTTCAAATGTTTAGAAACAACTCATAATCAGATGGATGATGGAGATAATGATGATTTGTGTTTCTACAGGTGTGCACTGTATTGATCTCATCACACCAGGCTCAATGGTCGTGCAGCCTGGACAGTCTCTGACCCTCACCTGTCAGGTCTCTGGTTACTCTCTGACTGATAACAGCTATGCAACAGGTTGGATCAGACAGCGTGAAGGGAAACCGATGGACTGGATCTGTCATAGGTGGGGTGGTGGAGACTTTTACCAAAATAATGCTCTGAAGAACAAGTTCAGCTACAGCAGAGACACGTCTGCTAGAACAGTGACTCTTACAGGGCAGAATATGCAGCCTGAAGACACTGCTGTGTATTACTGTGTGAGAGAGACACAGTGAAAGACAATAACAGGAGAGTCGTACAAAAACTACTTCCTCTGTTTACAACCATCACTGGGAACATTCAGCTGTCTCAACATCACATTACAAAAACTGATTATGAATACGTGTCAGAAATACAAAAATCTAAATGTGATTGACTCAATATCAGACTCCTACATCATGGTCCGGAGTTATTACTGGACTGTGATTGGCCGCAGGGTGTCAAATCATTTCTCACTTTGACAGTTTCTTCTCCAAGTTGTCTGTGAGCTCATGATAATGGACATTTTGTTTAACAATTCTTAAACACACTCAGATGCAGAGGAAAGTCCAGGACACAAAAAACTGATAGTAAGAAAAAGTTCTCTACTCAAATGTTTGTAGGTCAAACACAGAGAGGCAGTCAGCGAGGGCAGAAAAATCCAACGAGGGCAAATCCACAAAATCCAAAGAAAGTTCAAAACCGGGAAAAGCAAACAGGGAAAATAAGGCTGGAAAGCATGAACACACTCAGGAGACGATGACAATCTGTCAGAGGGCTGGTAGAAACACAGGGGTGAATATACAGGGCGGACTTATTGCAGGTGAGACACAGGTGTGTTGGGACAAAAGGAGGGAAACCAAACAATTGCAGGAAGATGGGCTACATATTATTCACAAGCAGCAGATAACAACATAAAACAAGAAGTGAACACAGAACAAAAGAAAACAAAATGGCTGGACTAACAGAATATCACAAATTTTGATAAAGAAGCTGCAGAATTATCCAGTTAGCTTACAGGTGTATTTCAGTTTACTGGAACAGCAGACGCAATGATTCCTGAGCATCGGCTGACAGCATGTTTAAAGGAGGGTCACTACAGACACACACACACACACGCACACACACACACACACACGCACACACACACACACAGACGCACACACACACACGCACACACACAGACGCACACACACACACGCACACACACACACGCACACACACACACGCACACACACAGACGCACACACGCACACGCACACACACACACGCACACACGCACACGCACACGCACACGCACACACGCACACGCACACACGCACACACACACACACGCACACACACACACACACACACACACACACACACACACACAGGGATGGTTGTGAAAAAACTCAGAAAATTGAACCTGTTCCGAGAGAAATAATAACAGACGAAAGTTTCAGAGTCATTGTGCAAAAGTAATTGACACAACTACAATCTTGTTTTTTTTCCACATGCGTCAATTTTGGACACATTTAACACAGAAAACAAAATGTACTCAGAAATAATTTAGTATTGAGATCTGAATTCTCACACCTCTGAATTTTGAATTGAGGTTTTCTGAATGTCAGGACAAAGAAGGATGAGGAAATGATCATATTCAACATGAGGTTTTTCTACAGAATATTGCCAGACCATGCTGCAGTTACAACACAGAAAATAAATGCTGAAATATGACTTGACCACACATCCATCAACCAAAAATACAGACTCATTTTCCCTGAAATAGCAGGAGTCAATGCAAATGTAAAGCAGAGATGATTTCCAGTCATCTTTTCACTCTGCAGATATAAAAACAGTGAACAGACTCTCCTATTGGCTCCATTCAGACCATCATTGATGCTTCATATGTTTGATTGTATGCAAACTCAGTGAGCTTCCTTGTTACTCAGCTATAAAAACTTCCCATCAGGCCGTCAGTGGAGTTCACAGCACGTCACTTTCAACATCAACCATGTTTTCTGTAGCTCTGCTGCTGCTGCTGGCAGCTGGATGTGAGTCTGTCTGCATCTGTCAAAGTCAACAGTTCTTCTTCTGCAGTTTAACTTGATCATTTCTTACTAAACATGTTCTCTTTTTAACAGGTGTGAAGTGTGAACAGTTGACACAGCCAGCCTCTGTGACTGTGCAGCCAGGTCAGAGTCTGACCATCACCTGTCAGGTCTCTTATTCTGTTAGCGGCTACTACACAGCCTGGATCAGACAGCCTGCAGGGAAAGGACTGGAGTTGATTGGAATGAGATCCACTGGAGGCACTTACTACAAAGATTCACTGAAGAACCAGTTCAGTATCGATTTAGACGCCTCCAGAAACAGAGCGACTCTAAACGGACTGAATATGCAGCCTGCAGACACTGCAGTGTATTACTGTGCCAGAGAGCCACAGTGACACAACCCATCAGTAGAGCTGAACAAAAACCCCTCAGAGCCTGAACACCAGTAACATGAAGCCACCAGAGGAGGAGCCCTCACACCAATAATGATTAACACCAAGCACTGAACCAGGGGAACAGAGCCTTTTCCATTGCTGCCCCTCTCCCTCTGGATCTCTCTCCCCAAACACACCTGAGACTTTACGGACCTGCCACAATTCAAATCACTGATAGAAACATTATAAACACTGCTTTAGATTGCTAATGTTTCTTTTTGTACCATTGTTTAAAAGTGTTTTTCTTTAAATGCGACTCTGTAAATCAAATAAATCAAATGTATTATAATTATTTTTATACATATTAAACACCAATTCACTTTTACAGAAAGGAGAAAAACAGCTGTAAGACATTATGAAAATACCTTTGTTTTCAACAAAATAACTCAGAATTATCAGGATCACATTCACATTAGTAACTGAACCAGAGGTCTTTAGCTTCCTCTATGGTGATCTTATTCAATCAGACTTTTAGAAAATTAGATTTTAAAACCAATTTTGTTCTCTGATACCCTGAGCCCATGTGACAAAATCCTCTATGACTGTTGAGAACAGAAGACACCATCGAAGAACATGATGGGGATTAACTTCCTGTTAAATGTGGATATTTTTGATCACAGATGTTACTTTAACATCCCCTAACTGTCAAAAAGTGGAGCTGTGTGTTATTCTGCTTTATGTTCTTCCTGATTGGCTGCCTGAATTGATATACCGGAAAAAATAAACTAAGGATTAACAACTTAAAAGGACACTTGTGTTTAGAATTTAATTCCAAAAGTAAAGAAGTGATATCCAAATGAACTGACTTTCTTATCTATCTGAGGAGGAGTCAATGCAAAACTCTGATGTGTTCCTCCTCTACTTATGTGAGAGCAGAGAGGACGACAGAGAACAGTGGACACACAGTTGAACATGATGGACTATAGGACAGGACTGCTGCTTTTTACTGTCTGCTGGGCAGGTGATGATCATCACTCATCTTTACTCTAAAAAGTCTTCTGAAAGTGTCACATCTGATGGTTTTCTTTTCTGTCTCTTCAGGTGTTGATGCTCAGACTCTGACACAATCTGAAGCAGTGGTTAAAAGGCCTGGAGAATCCCACAGACTGACCTGTTCAGCCTCTGGATTCACATTCAGCAGCTACCATATGAACTGGGTCAGACAGGCTGCAGGAAAAGGACTGGAGTGGATCGCCTGGGTTGAGAATGATAATGACAGAAAATTCTACTCTCAGTCAGTTACAGGCCGGTTCACCATCTCCAGAGACAACAGCAGACAGCAGGTGTATCTTCAGATGAACAGTCTGAAGACTGAAGATTCTGCTGTTTATTATTGTGCCAGAGACCCACAGTGACACAGGAGGAAGTAACGCTGTACAAAAACTTAACGTGTCAAAAAGTACACTCTCTATGTTTCATTTATAGAATAAACTTCAGTTGGATTTAAAAAAATTAAAGTTTCAGTTCTTGTGCATCTCTGCTATTCTGCCACATGTTGTTAAAGAAAACTGATAAAATCTCATATTTAGTGGATCTGACTGTTAACGTGAATCTTCTTGTTTGAAGCAGCTTGTCCTTGTAACTTTTAACTAAGGGCATGTGTCGTCCCCACAACCACAGCCTGACGCCCAGCCTCCACCATCCGACTGTGTCGACCCTACAACCACCGCCGTCCACATTCATGCTCAGTCTGCTCCGACCTCCACCTCAGCGGCAAGGAAGTGTGGACAACAGGAACACGAGGAATACAAAGGAGAAATCCTTCCTGCATATCATCCCATATGCTCTTTTGTAAAGCGTCTTGAGATAACAATTGTAATGAATTGATGCTATTCAAATAATGATTGATTGGTTGACTGAATGTGTCTGTCTCTCCTTAATTGTTAAAAAGAGCGATTTTAACACCTATTGAAATGATGTGTGACAAAACTAAAGTTTTAATGAAGGGAAACATCTTTACAATTCATCCTAGTTTTGAATCATTGAATGACTCTTTGGTATAAGCTGATCTTCTGTCATGAGTATGTTGATTAGGTGGCCTCTGTGTTTCCTCACAGTGTGTGTTTGAGTATTTGTGTGTCAGAGGACACAAGTTTAGTTCAGCTTCATCATCATTCATGTTCTCTGTACTGTAGCTCTGATACTGATGTTCACAGCAGCATCCTGAGAGGAGATTTTAAACTATTAAAAACACATCAGAATGACAAAATTAGTAACTGAATTAATGGAGATCATGTTGGTTAGTGTTTCCACACGTGAGATCTGTATTGATCTCATCCAGCAAGACTCAGTGGTCGTGCAGCCTGGACAGGATACCGCTGGTCTTATGTTTCCAGTTTGATCGGACTGAGTGAAGGAAACCGATGGACTGGATCTTGTGTTGCTTTGGAGAAAGAGACATTTTGAATACCTGCGCTGTGAGGATTTTCATTTTCTGCACACACACTTAAAGCAAAATGGTGATAATAGACCATGTTTACACAACAATGATTTCATCCTAGTAATAATTACCAAAGACACCAGCCTGTTAAAAAAAAAAAAAAAAAACTTGTGCAAACCCGAAGCACACCATAAATGATGAGGCACCACGCACAGAGTGTTATGCGTATAGGGAGGGGTGGGTCAGAGTAACTCTGCTGCAGAATGAGTATGTTTAGACGACCTGCAGAAAAGATCATGTTGGGGCTTTAAGCAGTGATGCAACCAAAAGGTCAAATAGACTGCTGTGAATTACTGTGTGAGATTTACCCACTGATAAAAGAGGCCAGAAGAAAAATAAAACCTGACGAAATGCATTTTTACAAAGGCCAACAGAGGGCGATAAAAGATCAAACATATAATGGCAGAGCATTGTGACAAAGTCTCTTAAAGCTCAATCACAAGAAGGAAACATTCAGCAGCAGTTGATTCGGTGGGTTCAGCCTAACTGTTGGTTTTAAATCATAGAGACAATAATAAAAAGCTTTGTGACCTGCAGGCTGTCACTTCATTGAAGCTGGTGACGTCTGAAGTTGTGTTTCTCTCTCGTCAGAATTTAGCTGACAGTAAAACTACTTTGTGACATTAAATACATTGAAAAAAAGATTTATCAAAATGTCTCAAAAAATCCAATCTCCAGTGTTTCAGTATCACGTCCTGGACTGTGACTCAACTTGAAAACAAGCACTGGTGATTCAGACTTCAGCATTGACTGCATTCAGACTTGGAATTTCAAAAAATGGCTCATATTTATTGATTGAAAAAGACTTTTGATTTTTTTGGTCCTAAAATGTATTCACTTTCAAGCATGTGCTGGCACGAGAGTTCACCTGCATGTGAATATTGTCTCTTTAAGGATGCCGAAAAAGGAACCACAAATTGTGCAGACATCTATCAAGGATTCATCCAGAAAAGTAACTCAGTTAACGAGGTCATGACTCTGACGTGACTCTGTTTCTTTGACTCATACTCCAGATTTGGTGATTCCACAACAAAACTGCCTATCTCATTGTTCTACCCTTTTATTTGGCTACGTTATTTAAACACAGATTAACATCACCATGACAACAGGTAAACATCAACGATCAAATCATGATTGGTAGATATTTATAATAAACATTCCTGTGTCAAATAAGGATAAATAAACAGATACATCTATTATCTAAAATGTCAACAAAACCATAAAAGGTGAACACTAACTATCCCAGAACCAGGAAAAATAATTTAGACAATCAATAAAATCACCCTTCCATCCCATAAACAGAATATGAAGAGATGATGAGAAATACATTTGCTTGCTAGGAGTCGAGCCAAGTTTGTCTCTATGCAAATTGAACTTCCTCACAGTCTGATATAAAGATTCATCATCAGGCTGTGAGTCAGAGAAGAAGAGAAGCTCCATCATGTCAGGTTCAACACCAACCATGTTGCCTGTAGCTCTGCTGCTGCTGCTGGCTGCTGGATCCTGTGAGTCTCACTGAGGCAGACGCACTGACAGTATGATCACAGCACAATGACTCTAAACATACTGATTCAATATTCAACATGTTTTCCTCCACAGGTGTGAAGTGTGAACAGTTGACACAGCCAGCCTCTGTGACTGTGCAGCCAGGTCAGAGTCTGACCATCACCTGTCAGGTCTCTTATTCTGTTAGCAGCTATGCTACAGCCTGGATCAGACAGCCTGCAGGGAAAGGACTGGAGTGGATTATAATAGGTCGTGTGGGATATAACACAGTTACCAAAGATTCACTGAAGAACCAGTTCAGTATCAACTTTGACTCTTCCAGCAACACAGCGACTCTGAACGGACTGAATATGCAGCCTGAAGACACTGCAGTGTATTACTGTGCCAGAGACCCACAGTGAGAGACAATAACAGGAGAACCATACAAAAACTACTTCCTCTTTTGACAACATACACTGAACAATAATTTTGTTCAGTGTTTGTTGTCTGTATATTTGTATCACTAGTCTTGTACTTTTACATAATATTATCAATTTCATTTCAAAAACAGAGTTTAAGAATAAATCAAAGTTGCAATCCCTTTAATATATAATAAAATATATCCTCTAATTTGATGTAAATATTTTGATTGATGTGCTCATTTACACAAAAGGGACCAAATGTGCCTTACATGTATGCAAAGTGACTGATTTAAATGTGTGTAATCAGCACCAGAGCTCAGAGACTTTGTCTTTCTTGCAACACAGGTTTTGGTGATATGAGGATAAGATGGTTTCTTATTGTCTCGTTTGTGCAGATTTTACTGAGCAACATAATTCTTCTTTGATCTTGGTTCAGAGTTCCTCCTTCTTGTGCAGACTTTTTTTCATTACTTTATGTTACAATCATATTTGCAACAGTGAAAATAACATCAATCACACTATCCCACATTATTCAGTATTAAAACTTAAATAAAAATGTGTCAGGTACTCGTTCTGGAATTTTCCTTGTTCAAATTTAAAAGAACCTTTTTAAAGTCTGAACCTTTTAAATACAATTAAATACAAAACTGACTATTGTTAGAATCATACTGTATGTACATCACCACCAGAAACCTTGTTCATCAGCTAACTTAATAAAGTTGTTTCCTAATTTATATAAAATGGTGATTTCAACATGATTCAAATTATTTAACAAGAACTGAAGTTCCACCTTTTCTTTCAACAAGGGAAACAGTGAGGTGTTCTGTTGTTTCTCTTCCCTATCATTTAGATTTTTAAGAAACTAAGTCAGCTGATCTACAACCCTTTGAATGTAAATTGGCGTCCATGTGTTGCCATATAAATAAGTCATGTGTGTATGAGCATCAGTGAGAGGACAGACCAGCCCACATCAGATCATCTTCATCATCAGTCATGTTCTCTGCAGCTCTGATTCTGCTGCTGAGCGCTGGATCCTGTAAGGAGCTTTTCAACTGTTTAGAAACAACTCATAATCAGATGAATGATGGAGATAATGATGATTTGTGTTTCCACAGGTGTGCACTGTATTGATCTCATCACACCAGGCTCAATGGTCGTGCAGTCTGGACAGTCTCTGACCCTCACCTGTCAGGTCTCTGGTTACTCTCTGACTGATGACAGCTATGCAACAGGTTGGATCAGACAGCGTGAAGGGAAACCGATGGACTGGATCTCTCATCAGTGGGGTACAAGTGGACTCAGTCAAAATAATGCTCTGAAGATCAAGTTCAGCTACAGCAGAGACACGTCTGCTGCAACAGTGACTCTAACAGGACAGAATATGCAGCCTGAAGACACTGCTGTGTATTACTGTGCTAGAGTCCCACAGTGAGAGACAATAACAGGAGAGTCATACAAAAACTGCTTCCTCTGTTTACCACCATCACTGCACATTCAGCTGTATCAGCATCTTTAATTTCAGTTTAAAAAAATCTGAGTATTGGTTGACTGAATATTGGAATCAAATACTATAGTCAGGTTTTATACTCGATTCTGATTGGTCACAGGTTGTTGATTTCTTTCTAACTTTGATTAGTGTCCTCTAAGTAGTTCCTGATAATGAGCAAATCATCTCTTGCTCCTTATAGTTCATGGACAGTTTTTGGAAAGTATTTTGAGAAAATGATCTATGATATATGATGTTGCCCTGCTGAACGTTGCATGCATTATTTTGCTGTGGAAACCAGAGTTTGTCAATGAAAGCTGATAAAGAAAAATGAAGGAGAATTATCCGTATATAGGAGAGAAAAAAAAAACTGGAAAAAAAGGAAGAGGAGTAAGCGTCGGGACACTGGCAGACATGATGGTGATGAACGCTGGTTGGAGGGCCCAACAATACATTTTTACCTATAGGGCCCCAAAAGACTCTTGAATCACCACTGAATATAGATCATCTTTCCTGTTAGAACAATAATACTGACTTTTTCAACCTCATGCACACTTTAATTCAGATTATGCAAATCAGACTCAAAGGGGAAAAGCCATCTAACATTTAATTTCCAGTTCAAAAAGACAAAAACTGAGACCCAAGTTAATTCAGTCCATGTGAGGAGGAGTCAATGTAAATCTCTGATGTGTTCCTCCTCTACTTATGTGAGTGCAGAGAGGACGACAGAGAACAGTGGACACACAGTTGAACATGATGGACTATAGGACAGGACTGCTGCTTTTTACTGTCTGCTGGGTAGGTGATGATCATCACTCATCTTTACTCTAAAAAGTCTTCTGAAAGTGTCACATCTGATGGTTTTCTTTTCTGTCTCTTCAGGTGTTGATGGTCAGACTCTGACAGAATCTGAAGCAGTGGTTAAAAGGCCTGGAGAATCCCACAGACTGACCTGTTCAGCCTCTGGATTCACATTCAGCAGCTACGCTATGAACTGGGTCAGACAGGCTCCTGGAAAAGGACTGGAGTGGATCGCTACTATTAGTAGTGTTAGTGGTAGCAGCCAATACTACTCTAATTCAGTCAAAAGCCGGTTCACCATCTCCAGAGACAACAGCAGACAGCAGCTGTATCTGCAGATGAACAGTCTGCAAGCTGAAGATTCTGCTGTTTATTACTGTGCTCGAGAGCCACAGTGACTGCAGTTGGTTGAGCAGATGTACAAAATCCTACAGGACTTGTTTTGACTTGACCGAGAGATCCTACAATACAATTATATTCTCAGTTAATGCATAATAAATTGGCCCTGAAAAACAATTTCAATGAACAACAATATTCTTTAATCATTTGACAAAAAATCCAACTTAATATATCAATCAATTCCTCAGATATCAGCAAGAGTGTGCAAAACCATTTTAAGTCATTGCCCTGACATGAATTAAATAAACACTACATGTAAAGACTTTTAACGCATTCATTTTTATATTATTTTTGATCAAAAATAAGTCACTTTATGGGAGAAAGAACTTGCACATTTTTACTGCAACTCGTTCTACTACCACTAGGTGGCAGTCAGTGTCAAGATATTCTGTTCCTAAAGGACACAAAGATTCACTTGTTGAGTTGATCTTAACTGAAAGAAACCCAGGACAGACAAGCTCTTCCTTTTACTGACTCTATTATAAGTTAATAAATACAGCTTTATGTATTCATTTAGTTGTAGTACACCATCTCACCTTTTCTTACCCCAACACTCAAAGGCAAACATGCGAAATCCTGCCAAAAATACTCAAATCAAGCGAAACACTTAACGTCTCTTTTAAGTCTTTGATCTCTGAGAGTTTGATTTGTCAAACTGCATCATCTCTGACTGGCAAAATGCAAATGTGCATACTGACGCCCCTGCTCCACCCATCCTGCCAACAATATATATATATATATATATCCTTCATCATGGCCTTTACAGTTGCAGACTCAGCAAAGCTCCCACAATGATAGTTGCACAAAGTTTCCTCCTTGTTGCTCTCATTGGAGGTGAGTACAGTTATTCAGAGAGGAGGAAAGTGAGCTTTAAATGTCTGCTAGCTCCCTGTCATCTAAATCTCTGCGTCTCTTTCAGCTGCTCAAGGCCAGTCCCTCACCTCCTCAGAGCCAGTGGTCAGCAGGGCAGGAGAACCAGCCACTCTGTACTGTAATGTCAATGGACTTGCTCTTTCTTGGCTGCACTGGATTCGTCAGAAAACGGGGAAAGGACTGGAATGGATCGGACGCATTGATAGCGGAACTGGCACGATATTTGCCCAAAATCTCCAAGGCCAGTTTTCCATCACAAAGGACACATCGAACAATGTTGTGTACTTAGAGGTGAAGAGTCTTAAACAAGAAGACTCTGCTGTTTATTTCTGTGCACGAGAGCCACAGTTACACAGCTGACGACAGAGCTGTACAAAAACTGAAAAACACTGATCGTTGACCTGGAAGAACTGAAGCATGTCAGAGTTTGGAAAACACATTTTCTTCTGAATAATGTTACGACCGTGGTCACACTGGGTGTATTTTTTACGGGTTTCTTTTGTCTTAGGTTGGTTATGTTATTGTCTGCATGCTGTTGTTCTGTGTAAATAGGTGTGCCTCCAAGCGGAAGGCCTGAGTTCGAGTCCGGCCTTTGGCCCCTTTCCCACTTGTCATTGCCCTCTCTCTCTCTCCCCCCTCAATTTGTGGCTCTATCCACTGACCTGTATCTTAAATGAAGGTGAAAAATAAACCTAAAAAAAAAATAGGTGAAAGAAGTTGAAGTAAAAAAAACATCATGTCAACATTTTGTGTCAAAATGATTTGGATGCAAATACTGGTATGTTTTAAATTTGGTATATTAAAGGTCACTTTGATTATCTGATTTAATAAAAAGAAAAATATGGACCAAAATGTCCTGTGGGAAGGAGTAAAGACAAACCTTTGTCTATGCTGTTATGTACACATTTTGCAATGACTGTAGGGGTGACCAATCTGAAGGCACTCACTCTTGTTGCCCTGCTAAACGTTGCATGTATTATTGCTGTGAAAACCAGAGTTTGTCAATGAAAGAAATATCTTTATATAGGAGAGAAAAAAAAGAAACAGGAAAAGGAAGAGGAGTAAGCGTTGGGACACTGGCAGACATGATGGTGATGAACGCTGGTTGGAGGGCCCAACAATACTTTTTTACCTATAGGGCCCCAACAGACTCTTGAATCACCACTGAATATAGATCATATTTCCCGTTAGAACAATAATACTGACTTTTTCAACCTCATTCACACTTTAATTCAGATCATGCAAATCAGACTCAAAGGGGAAAAGCCATCTAACATTTAATTTCCAGTTCAAACAGACAAAAACTGAGACCCAAGATAATTCAGTCCATGTGAGGAGGAGTCAATGCAAATCTCTGATGTGTTCCTCCTCTACTTATGTGAGTGCAGAGAGGACGACAGAGAACAGTGGACACACAGTTGAACATGATGGACTATAGGACAGGACTGCTGCTTTTTACCGTCTGCTGGGCAGGTGATGATCATCACTCATCTTTACTCTAAAAAGTCTTCTGAAAGTGTCACATCTGATGGTTTTCTTTTCTGTCTCTTCAGGTGTTGATGGTCAGACTCTGACAGAATCTGAAGCAGTGGTTAAAAGGCCTGGAGAATCCCACAGACTGACCTGTTCAGCCTCTGGATTCACATTCAGTAGCTACCTGATGGCTTGGGTCAGACAGGCTCCTGGAAAAGGACTGGAGTGGGTTGCAACTATTGATGTTACTAGCATCTACTACTCTCAGTCAGTTAAAGGCCGGTTCACCATCTCCAGAGACAACAGCAGACAGCAGGTGTATCTGCAGATGAACAGTCTGAAGACTGAAGATTCTGCTGTTTATTATTGTGCCAGAGAGCCACAGTGACACAGGAGGAAGTAACGCTGTACAAAAACAGTCAAAGTAGCATTTCACATTACATCAGTAACCTCACTGACTGGGATGTGTTAAGTAGCTGTACAGAATCCTTTGCTATTTATGTCTAGTGGACCTATGGAGCTTGTTCAATTCAGAATCAGGGATATAGTCCTTAACATACAGACTCAGACCAAGATGGAGTGACTGATTCCAAAACCAAAAACTGATTCGGCTACAAAGTAATGAGAAAATGATAAACCTGATGTAGGAGTTATTACTCTCTCTACATTAAATGGAGTGGTTTACTGCTCCTCTCTCTTACACTGCTAATGTCAACCAGAAGTATATCAGCAGTTCTTCATTTCATTGAATTACATTTTAAAAGGATACTCAACAAGACTAAAACACAGACATACTTTCCCTGTCAGAATAATTTTTAGGTTTGTAATTACCGTAGGCTTCACCACTTGAACGAAAAATCAATACCCACAAACATCCAGACCTCTTAAATCTTCACCAAGGATCCTGGAAAGGACTTTTAAACCAAACGTTAAACAACAACAAATGATTAAATAGACTAATAAAACAATAGTCTTTTCTTTCTCAATGCTGGGTCCTTAAAGCTTGAGAGGGCAGATATAGGTTTGTGTGTGAAGACATGTGCTCCCCTCTTATTGTTGTATGAACTGACAAAACTGCGTCCTGCCGACTCACTCAGCTGTGTATTACTGAGTCTGTGTACGCTCCACTGACACAAATCACCAAAAGACCAGCACAACTAATCCAGAGCAATGCAGTTCAATCACACATAATGTTGACTTTATAAAGACAACACACTCTGATAAGTATGATGTGAGGAATCTTTATGTATTCACAGAACAATAGAGGATTTTTGTTTTACCTGTACATGAGGAAGAATAGCGTGCTATAAACCCAATCAGACTTCCACTGCAGCCGACATCAGTGCAGAAAAAAACGTAGAGAAGCTTGATTGTTCCTGAATATTTATAGATTAATGTTGTGTATCGTGATCCCAAGAAATGCTTGGGGAAACATTTAATTCAGTGCTCATGGAATCGGGTAGAAAATATCATCTGATAACATATCTACATTAACAATGTAGCTTCATCTCAAACACACAAGCTACAATATTCCCTTTTGCATATCAAGATGAAAAGTAAGAGATTATCATTTCAAGAGAAAAACATGCTTTGGCAATCTGCCATGACTGTGATATTTTAGAGTTTGCTCTGTTGCTGAAGATATTCTCTTCTTATGGAAATGTATCAGTCACAGTTTCTCTTTTGAACCTGTAGAGGGAGGTCTATGCAAACTCGTCCTCTCTTATAAACACACCGTCAGTAACTTGTGGCAGATCAATCGGACAGTTCTGAACACTTTTGAAAATCTGAGATCAGACAGCACTGAACAGAGGAATGGGTAAAAGTAGTATCTGGAGTTTATTACTTGTAGTTACTATTCATGGTGAGACAATCCATCCTGCTTTAATACTTTGTGTAAATGTCAAACCTTTTTTTCAAGTTTTGTTGATAATGATCAATATTTCTATGACAACAGGAGTTTGGAGTGAGATCAGACTGGAGCAGTCTCCCTCTGAGGTGAAAAGACCTGGAGAGACAGTGAAGATGTCATGTATCATATTTGGGTACAGCATGACCAGCTACAATATCCACTGGATCCGACAGAAACCAGGGAGAGCTCTGGAGTGGATTGGGTGGATGAGTACTGGCAACAATGCTGCTAGCTATGCAAGCTCCTTTCAAAGTCGCTTCAGTATGACAGAAGATGTGCCCAGCAGCACTCAGTTCCTCCAGATCCAGACACTGACAGCAGCAGATTCTGCTGTTTACTTCTGTGCTCGTGAAGACACAGTGAGTGAGGACAGTGGAGCAGCTGCACAAAAACCTCCACAGAGAATCAGCAGTGTGATCTCAATCATATCTGTTTTTTCATACCATCATACTAAGAGTTATTGATTTGATTTACCAAGAAAAAGAAGACATGAGACAAGTCTACAGTGTTCACTGAATTACGTTATTTAAACAGACCCAACATAAATCATAGTGCAAGTGTGAAATCCAGTGCAAGCAAGCAGTTGGAAACATTTAACAATAGTGGCAAGATCGGAAGAATCCTGGCTGGGCTGAGAAAGTAAAATAAATAATTAGAGCCCGACAGATTAATCAGCCAGCCAATAATGTCGGCCGATGTTTCGTTTAATATTAAATATAGATATATAGATATTTACTATTGGTATTGGCTAATGTTATTGCAGATATGCGTTGATATCACTGCAGTTATTCACCAGTCAAATCGCCTTTTAGTTGAGTGTCATTGTATTACACTATCAGTTCTCTTTCATCAGCAGAGGGCGCTCTTTGGATTACAACAAGCATTATTACTCCAAAGAGTCAAGTGAAGCACGTCCATGCGCAGTTACTTTTCAGTTCATTGATCATCTTGTCTTCATGAAACATCTTTTCCACAAGTGTTATCACTGCATTTGAGGTATAAACAAAATACATTCGTATATATCTATATTATCTATCCAGCTCTACAAACAGAAAATACATTTAAGAAAGATATCGGCCAATATATCAGTACCAGTTTTTTTTCTCTTCCTAATATTGATATCTGTATCAGCCCTGAAAATCACATATTGCTCAGGTCCTACGAACAATCACAACAACCACAACAGATAATACAGACTTAT
Source organism: Labrus bergylta (assembly GCF_963930695.1). NCBI lineage: Eukaryota > Metazoa > Chordata > Actinopteri > Labriformes > Labridae > Labrus > Labrus bergylta. The sequence continues at coordinate 16,939,915 of NC_089210.1, forward strand.
GGCTACAATGCCAATTATGTGTAATCTAAGTGAATATATGATTAAACTTTTATGAATAATTGCAGTCAATCAGGTCTCATATTCTTCTTTTCTCTGTTTACTGCCTGGTCACTGATGGAATTTATTTCCAGTTCCTGTGAGCAGTTTTTTTTAGCTTCTTATTGAACGGACTAAAAGTAAAATTCCTATGAACGTCCTACAAAAGTAAATGAGATGATCTGGAAGAAGATTGTTCTTTTTTTATTCTTTGTAATCTCTTTCACTGCAGGGTGTTTGTCGGGAAAGACGATATACAGCACTCTGCCAAACTCCACACAAATGATTCATAAGTGATGTTTTGATGGTTAAAAGACAGCAGGAGGATTTATTTTATCAGAAAACACAACTTTTCTCCAGCACGGGACAAGATCAGCATAAAGAGAAGATATGCTGAGTTGACAAATATCAAACACAAATGAAAAGTTCTTCACTGTCAATTTAAGCTAGCAGAGACGAAGGAAAATCTCCTAAAATGAGGTCAACAGTGAAAGTTTCAGAGTCAACACCCTCAAGTAATTCTTTAAATATCAATAATGCTTTCCCAATCCACTCAACACATATTCGTTGAGGTAAAAAGACTTTCACAATCCTTTCAGATGAAAATATGTTTGCATGTTTTCCCAAACTGATTGTTACAAATCTGACACAGAGTACAGGATCAACTCATTTTATGTTCTTCGTGTCTAACCAGCCTTGAAAACTCCATTCATTTAAAAACACATCTAGTGTAGAGAGATGAAGCGGAATCTACTATATATGTTTTTTTCCAAAGCAACAAACATCAGAGAGTAAGTACAACTCAAGCAAGGATCTAGAGAAGAGGAAGTAACGTCTGGTTCAGACTGCACCAGTCAAATGATGTTGAAACTGACGTTGAATCTTCATGCTTTTCATTTTTAGATATGTGAGGTGTGGCAATGCAAATGTTCCCCTTTTCCATTGCTTTTAATCTCCCTGCAACTTGAGAACACACCAATCCATCAACCAGATTTACACACATTTTTACAATGACTTTATCCGGGTGTTTAACGTTTTTCCTTCATTTCCGCTCCGAGTGGAGGCATTAAATATTATTCCACGTCGGTCAAGAATCGCTTCACCATATCAAGAGACAACGATGTGGACCAGGTGTATCTGCACATGAACAGCCTGACAGCTGAAGACTCTGCTGTTTATTATTGTGCCAGAGCCCCACAGTGATACAGGAAGTCAGAGAGCTGTACAAAAACTGCTGCAGATGTTACTGTGTCTGACTAATGACTCACTGAAAGTTATGTAAAAAACAAACAAAAAAACAACAGTTTTTGTTTAGATTCACCCTTTTTTTAAACACCATGCCCTGACCCCAAGTTATCCTCCACAGATACAAATTGAAGTAGGAATAGTTCTAACACTAAGAAATGGAGAATGGTAAATGGACTTGAGCTTGTATAGCATTTGTATAGTCTTCTGACTACTAGTGCTTTTACACCCAAGGTCAGACCTACACATTCACACACTGATGGTAGAGGCTGCTATGTGAAGTGACCATCAGTGTTAACTCATCCATTCATACACATTCATACGCCACCAAAGAAGCAGCAGTAGCAACTCGGGGTTAAATGTCTTGCCCAAGGACACATAGGCTATGTAGCTGCAGGAGCTGGGGATCAAGCCCCCGACCTTTCAGTTGAGAGACAGTCTACTCTACCACTAAGCCACAGCTGCCATACTCATGACTGATCCCTCCAACTGACTTATGGTCTGTGCAAACTTATTACATTTTTAATTCTTATTACAAAATGTTTGATCATTTGTTTTGATATTTAGAAAATAAAATGTATTTTTAACAATAGATTCCTAAAATAAAAGATTGTGATGCTTTAGTTTGAGGATTATCATAGATATTAGAAGAATAGGCATCATCTTCTATTCACCATCATCTGAATTCTTGTTTCTCAAATATTCAGATTAATATGCATACATAAGCCAAAGTATCACAATGATTCATTATGACAAATTATCAATTATAAGATGAAGAAAATTATAGAATTTAAGTTCAGTGTGATTGTTACCCACTGCTAATAATAAACGTTTCCTGACGCTCCATACAGGAAACAGTGTTTAGTTTTTGTATGAGGCTTTATCACAGTGCTACGTGGGGCACTGTGATATACAGCTGTACAAAAACCTGAGAGCAACAATCTTAAACTATCCTATTTTAAAGATGGAAAAAAAGGGGACTGGACAAAATATCTCACATTGAACTATAAGGAAACTAACGTGTAATGGTTTTTATAAGCAGATTTTTAGGTAAACGTTGTTTATTTAGTAGTTTGAAGTCGTAGGTAGTTCATGTATGTAAATGTTATTCTTAGTAAATCTCAACTTTAAAAAGAGTCAAAGGCTCAACATGAACATACACTTATAGGGGGACACTAGAGTTTCCTACAGATCAGGACTTGGTGGTTTTCAAACCTTTAATAAGGTGTTTTTCTGGTTCTTCAGGTTTTTGTTGAAGCATTGAGTTGAGATGTATCACTGTGCTTACTTTGACTACTGGGGTCAAGGGACTGCAGTCACTGTTAATTCAGGTAAGTCACTTTAAAACCTTATTTTTAGTGATTACTATATTTATCTTTTTTTAACTGATTTTTGATGCTTGAGAAGTTGGACCCGGTCGTAATGTTTAGGTTTACAAATAGCAGAATCAGAAAGCAGAGACAGTTGGTTGGTAATGCAGCTGTTTCCTTGAAAGCATTAGAAAACGGCTTTCTTGGCATTACAACTCTATGCAGGACAGGGTTTTAAGTAAACATGACTTTGTCTGGATTTTAACTGCTGCTGGTGAGGACCTCAGAATTTTTTCCCCACATTAATATTCACCAACTTTTAATTTTGTGGATATTCACAAGACCTCATACTGTGTGATGAGAGGTAAGACTACCGTTGAGCTGAGATATATTTAAGTTTTCTGTGTGAAAGGTCTCTGTGTGAAAGTATGAAATAAATATAAAGTAAATCGCAGGAAAATTGACCTTCATAGGACTTTATTTTCGTAATGAAGATTAAATTGTTGATCGTTGATATTGAGAGCATAGCTCATAAAATAACTTTCTCTCACAAATTGGCAACTATTAAACAACAGGCTTACATAAATATTCTAAATACTCATTTAATACATTATATATACAAATTATATTGTTATCATGACATTTTAAGGTTTTGCTTATGTGAGGTTCTTTCATTAGTATGTTCACCTCCAATCCGTTGACTGGTGTTGACCAGACAAACAAAAATAAGATGAATGTTAGATTTTCTCATATTGTTTTCAAAATATTGTCTTATATTTGTTTACTGTGCAAGCTGGCTAAATAAATTCAAAAAGTTGAAAGGTGTGAGGATTTCTGGAATCAACGTTATCTACATTTTTATTTAATCAGTAACCGTTTCTTTATTAAGTACAATTTAAAAATATATATATATTATTCAAACATTTGTTTCTGACAAGGATACGAGTTTAAGGAATGGGTTTTCATAATACCTCCATTTTCCGTCTATTAAAGACAATCTGGTATCCACGATTATGTGAGTTTTAATAAAGATGGAAAATTAATTTTTAATACTTTATAGACTGAATAAATAAAATATCGGGGGGAAAAATTGCCGCTGAAAACAAAACATCAAAATAATGTAAAACAATGAGATAGTTATGAGATAGGGGCGGGCAGTAGCTCAGTCTGTAGGGACTTTGGTTGGGAAGCGGAGGGTCAGCAGCTCATTCCCCCTCACTCTGACTATTTGATTGATTGATCTAACATAGAGCACTTTGGGTCTGCCTTTTGTTATTCTGTCATTAAAATATAAAATCTATTTTGTTTACATTTAAAAAAGGCAGTTGTGATAATAATCCGTAATTTCTATTAATTTGGCTTTATAAAATCTTTTCTAAAGGAACTGCACCGACTCTGTTCCCTGTGGTTCAATGCGGCTCTGGGACTGGAAATCAAATCACTGTTGGTTGTCTGGCTCATGACTTCATCCCAAAGAGTACTTTCCAGTGGACGGATGACAGCGGGACCAGTTTACCTTCTGTACAATATTCTACAACTGTCAATGACAACAAATTCACAGGTCTTAGTCTGGCCCGAGTATCCAAATCTGACTGGGATTCAAGGAAATCTTTTAACTGTTCTATGACGTATCCTGGAGGATCCAAAAGTGTCAACTTGCTCGGAGGTGATTTTTAACCTTTTACTTCATCCATATACATTTTCTTGTATTTAGCATTTATTTATTTAAGTTTTACATTTAGCCCCAAGATTCTAATATAATGTATTTCTGATGAAATCTAAAAATATTTCCCTCTCTCCTTCCTTTCCCACCTACAAATTGAAAAGACAACACACTCCCTCCAAAGATAACGTTGGTATCGGTGCCAAGAGAAGACATTCGGGCTCTGATGTGTTCAATTTATGATTTTTACCCCGAAAAATTGACAGTAAAATGGAAGAAAAATGAAATAGAAGAAACTGGCTTCACTACTTGGCCCCCCAAATCATTCAGGAACACGTTTTCAGCTGTCAGTGTTCTGAATGTGAAGAACACAGACTGGGACAGTAAAGCCGTGTACACATGTGAGGTGACACACAAAGGCAAATTATATATGAAGAAGGCCTCAAAAGGTACAAGTCTAATACAATGCTATCCTAATACTGCTGTTTATTTATTACAACTAAACTGTAAACAATAATACAGTATCAAGGTGATACGAGATGAATTCCTCTAACTCTCTTTTTTTGTAGCTGCTGTCACATTGGCCCTTAACCAACCAAGTCCCAAAGAATTGTTCAACAACAACCAGGCAAAGTTGGACTGTATCGTTTCTGGACAAGACAGTAGTGTTGTAAACGACATGAGAATAACTTGGCAAATTAATGAACACAATGTGTCTGATGCCATTACTTCGACGCCAAATTCCAGAAATGGTCAACACAGCAAAATCAGTACGTTGACTCAGAGTCTCTCAGAGTGGCAGACAGTCAACAAAGTGAGATGTTCTGCCATGAGAGACAATATGACACCAGTAATTCAAGACCTGACTGTCCATAAAGGAGGTACAGTATGTTACTTACATGTGAATATAAATCCTGTAAATGAACGTCCTTCTCTAAATCAAATGTCTCTTTCAGATTGGAAGAAAACAAAAGTGACCGTCCACGTCCTCCCAGAGGAGGAAATCAGCAAAGGAAACGAGGTCACTCTAGTGTGCCTGGTCTCCAGTCTTGAACAGCAGGATTACTACATCGCCTGGTCTGAGTACATTGGACAAAAGACTGGAAACTATGTTGATGGCATTAACTTCCCACCTCAGAAGACCCAACAAGGCTACTCAGTAACAAGTGTTTACTACACAACCAAGGACAAGTGGAACAACCACATGTACACGTGCAACGTCTGGCCTGCTGGCAGCAATAGTTCCATGAATCCACAGGCAGTGTCTAAGGCCCAGGGTAACTCCTTAGAATGTGACATACAGAAGACTTAGCTCTAAATGTTGTTTTTTTTAGTGCTCATGTGTTCTGCTGTCTGTGTTTGCAAACCGTGTGATGTTAAAACGTGCACCCTGTGATGTCACCAGTGTCTGTCATTGTAAAAAACAACATCCATGTCTCAATTTTGTTCTGTTTGTCATAAAATGGTGTTTTAATCTGTCTTTGTCAAGTGATCTAACAGCCTGATATGTGTGCTGAGTGTTTCAAATAAATGTTGCATTGAGAAAAAGTTTGTTACATATTCATGAATGAATTATAACATCAAACAAATTGAAGAACAAGCACAAAACAGCAAGGGATTTTATGTTGTTGTTTCACTATGCAACATGAGAAATTACCATATAACATGTCAAAGAGAGAGAAACACTCGTGTATATGCACTATTCCATAACGTACAAAGTCTATGTTAAGATACACAGACACACACACAGACACCTCTCATCTAACCACCTCTTATATTTTCCTTCAGAGTCAAAAGTGAGTTGGGGTGAATACAATATACATGATGCCGTTGAAGAGGATGAGTTCAGCAGCTTGTGGTCCACAGCCGCCTCTTTCATATTCCTCTTCATAGCCTCTCTCTTCTACAGCATGATAATCAGCCTAGTCAAGGTAAACGTAAAGGCTTTTTCTGCACATTAGTTTTACTGAGTTATACAGTATGTTGTATTATAGTTTTACTATCATTGGAAGGTATGAAATCAATGTCAGTGATGTAAGCGATATAAATACTACTTACAAACTCATGAGCATCATTTTTTCTGCGGGTGTAAAAACTTCTTCGGATCTTCACAGACCAGAATGTGCAGGATATGAAAAGACACGACACAGTTAGATGAATCTATTTGTACATGTGATGGATTGCAAACCCTTCTGGTTCAGATGTATTTCAAATGAATCTACCCGTTAAGCTAAAGGAAATTTGACATGTTTAAAAAAAAAAGGCTGTGAAGTTTACCTTCTGAGTGGAGAATTTAATGTGGTTGATTGAACTAATTCAAAGGTAGATTACTTTAAAATGCAAAAAAGGCCTGTGTCCATTAACGCCTATTTTATTTGTACTGGCAGCGTTCACAACCTCAATTTCAGAGCTTCTCTCACTGAGCTCTCACGACGCTCACTGTTGCTAGGCTCAAGGCACTACTGCGTCTGTCTGTAGTGACCATAAGGTCTGTTTTAAAATGCTTTGTATGTCTAATATGAACTTTGATTCAAGAAAATATCACCAAGGAAACGTAAAAATGCTGTAAATGAATCATATTCTTGCACAAGCAGCAGACTTTTCAAATCACGCCTCTGTTCAGCAATGTGTCATTGACAAGTTAAATGAATGTATTTTTTAATATTGTTTTCCTTTATTTTTCAGATAAGGAGTCAATAAGGGATGGAACGGATGCACAACACAGACAAGCAAATTTGTGATTTTTGGTATTTCATTTTAATCTAGTTTTAAAAACATGAACATAATCCACAAACTACTGTATATTGTAATTTCAAAAATGTCATATATGATGTTTAAAAATTCTATTAAAGTGTATTTTCTGTAACCTAAACCCATGGTTCTCATGTCTTTACATTTCAGGGAAACTTGTACATAATGTGTGTGTGTGTGTGTGTGTGTGTGTGTGTGTGTGTGTGTGTGTGTGTGTGTGTGTGTGACTGGTTGATTTGTATTTTGCTGTTGCCATCATCTGCCCAGGGACAACAGATGGAAATTAGCTAGCTAGCTAAATCTGGTACAAAGCATCTCTTCTCTTCTGAGACTAATGTTTTTTTTTGTACACTGTCCCTGATTCAAATAAATGATCATATATAAATATATATATATATCTCATGCGCCTTTTAAAAAAAAACATCCCACTTTAAGAATAGGGGGATAGCATTTTGATACAGGCAACACAAAATAAAATGTCTAATTTTGTTGTGTCAGTAAGTAATGTTGAGTATTTTAGTTCAAATAAATGGTACTTATTGCTTAAAATGAGGATGGACAATGTTTTACCTCACCATAATAGGCCCACCAGTGCGGCTAGGCCCCAGAAAGCTTTCCCTTTTCCCCTCATTATGGGCGGCATTGACTACAAATGATGGTGGGCCTGTGTTGAAAAGCTTTTGAGGAATCGAAGAACATCAAAAATAACTCCACATCAAGTCGATCTTTGCAAATGTCTTTTATCAGTTAAGCTCAGATGGGTTTTCTAGTTTCCTGGCCTTGCTAAAAATATCATCTTTAGAGAGTCACTTCCCCCTTCTCTGTGCACCTCTGGGACCACACCTGTGGCACTGAAACTTTGTAGAAACTGTCTGAGCTACAAATAAACTTCCTCAAGTGAGAGACTCGTATGCCACTGCATACATTTGCAAACCAGTTTGTAACCAAGCATGAAGAAGCAAACATGCACACTGTAGACACCGCCCACCAGCACAACTCTACAGAAAAGTGTTGGCGGCTGTGGCTCATTTGGTCGAGTCGATCGTCTCTAAACAAGAAGGTGGGGGGTTCCATCACCAGCTCCTGCAGCTACATGTCTGATGTGTCCCTGGGCAAGACACTTAACACCAAGTTGCGCCCGCTGCTTCGTTGGTGGTGTGTGAATGTGTATGAATGGGATTAGTTACTGATGGACATCAGTACCATCAGTGTGTGAATGTGTAGGTGTGACCTGCGGTGTAAAAGCGCTTATAGCTTATATCAACCCTCGTTGTTTTTTATCTCTTCTTATTGTTTCTTTCTCTTTTAGTTGTTAATTTATCTTCTTACATTCTTTTTGAAAACCGAACAAGGATGCAATCTACAAAAAAAAAGTAATTTAGTTTAAGGCTGGTAACATGAGATAACATTAACTGACAAAACTTTCATTTTCTTCTTAACAAATTCCTTTACTAACCTCTGATTGCTAAACACAGGGTTACTAAGAATTGGTTGATAAAATGACCTCCAAGCCATTTCTACATTTCTATTTATCATTCTCCCTTTATTTACCAGTCATTTTCTTCATATGTAATGTGTCATCTTTTGTTTATTAGAGTCACTTCAAAAATTCTTTATTAAAGCAAGTTGATGAAGAGTTTGACTTGAAAAGAAGTGTGCAATAATGTCAGCTTGTTGAAATAAAAGGGAACATTTTAGATACGTCAGACTTTATCCTTTTCACAGCACGGTTTCTGTCCAACAGACAATTCCAACCAAAGAACAGTTTCTACACAAAACAAACAATGTCAAACATCAATCAAAAATTCACACTGTGGCTTGTTCAGTGAGGCCTTTTGTTCAGGGCATCTTTAACAGCAGGGATCAGGCTTTTCCAAAGGCAAGCCGTTCTGCACCTCAGTGCTCTGTACCTCCGACCCGAGGGAAGTGGGTTGAGGTTGGTGTTTAGTGGATATGTGATGTCCTGTTGTACTGAAGTTCCAATGCGTGTTATGGCCCCTGTTGTTGAGTTCTGTTAGGCTGGGTTTGGGGAGATTATTCTGGCAGCTGTGGCTGTGATGCTTCACGTGCATGCTGCCTTATAAAGTTGACCAAAGTAAGCAAAGACTGCCATCTAGTGGCAAACACATAAAATGATCTGTTGTCTTGATGCAGTTAACCTAAAAAGGTCAAAGGTATTCAAACCACCACTATGTGAGATCTTGTAACATTGTGTGACATTTTTAGATTTGACACATTCATGGGACTTTATAGTAAGTATAAAAACATTAAAAAGACATCTTGTGCAAAAAGCAGTTTAGGCAGAAGGCACAGAGCAAGAAAATATTCCAAACTGAACTGCAGCAACTCGAGTCTTCTGTTATAAAATGTTCAGCTTTTGATAAAAGTTAGGGTCCACCTTTTTCTTGATGAATCTCCTTAAAAAACAGGCTTTAAGAAAATGAACACAATGAAGTTTGAAATATTAGATTAAACAAGCAGAGAATTGCTCACTCCTCTATTTTTTTATTTTTTTAATATGTTAAGTGATCTATTTCTACTATCTATTACATTTTAACATTTTCATTAGAAAACTGAGAGGTCTCTTAGGTATGGAAATACTTTGTCATGTACTCTAGTCACTGTAGTTATTGGTGTAAGTTGGGGCTAAGAAACAGTGTTACACACTATAACATTACTAAATATAGAAGTTGAATCCATATGAATCCAATTAATTGTACAGTCAGCAAAGCTCCAGATAAATCAAAAATTAGATCAGATTGGCAAACAGAAGGTTTAGTAAAATGTTACTGCTAATTATGACAGTGCAAACATGCTTTAGGGAGCTTTTCAGAAAGACAGTGCAATATGTTGACAGAAGGATAGTGTAATATGCAGAACCTGTGGCAATAGTAGGCTTACCGGCTCAACATCACGAAAATACTAATCTTTAAACTGCCATACTGTGTGCATGTGTTCAAATGTGTGTGGACAAGCTGATACACTGAATTTAATTTCTCTTAAATTGTTTATTTTCCTTCGTCTACTGCAAACTGCCTGTAGTTGCTGATTTTTTTATTCTGTGTAATTGTTCAATATAACTTGGAATTTGCAATTGGATGGAGTCCAAGGAAAATTTCCCCAAGTATATCTTGTGTTATCTTATTACATAACATAAGTGTTCATGTAGAAGATTTTGCTCTGACTTGACATTCCATTGACCAATCAAAGTCAGCATATGTCACTTATTAAATCTAATTCAGTTTAATACATTGCCCTGCGATATAATCCTTGGTTTTCTACAGACCCTGTGCCACTGCGTAAATTGCTGTAAAAATAAAGCATTCATGTTGTATGTCTTTACTTTTTATTATATTCTGTTCCCCCATGTAGGTGTGTTTCATGTATCAATTTTCAATCACCTAACATGTTTAATTTTAGTTTTATGAAAATACTTTAGTGTGTGCACAGTCACATTCTGAGGTTAAAAACATATTTGATAAATTATTTTGCTGTTCTTTTTAAACTACTTGACTCTTCATTAATGATTGACTTAGTTCAATTATCTTTCCTAATAATTTCAGTTTTCTGGTGTATTTTAAGGAGGTGTTCGCATATCCATCTATCCATCTATTTTCCAGTTTTCAGGGATAAAATCCACGTGTCTTTGCTGGCAAAGTAGTGTGCAGATATTCACTATGATAAAAACTGATCACGTTTCATTCTCTGGCAGTTTTAACGTTCAGAATTAAATAGTTATCCCTAACATTGAGAAATGTAATTTAATGAAAAGCACAATGGTAATAAAAATCCTTATAATAGTTTTGCATTATTTGAAAGATTAGAACCAGAGCGGTTGCTTTGTGTACTGCAGTAAAGGATGAGGCAGCCACCCTGTGTCTTGAAGGTTTTTGTGTTGTGGTGTTTCACTGTGTACACTGGGGGCCACAGTGTTTCACACCAATACAAAAACCTCTCAACAGACACAAACAGTCTTTTTCTTGTAAAAAGAATGATGTATTTAAAGACCATATATAACCCTGAGAGGCTTTGGCTTCAGCAAAATACAGTCATCCTACAGAATGAAAAAAAAAAGAAGAAATATATCCTTACAAGTCTAAATGAACAGCTAAATGATGCTTAAGGTAAGTGATAACATATGATGAAATTTAAAAACTAGATCAGAAGAAAATGTGCACGGTGTATATGGAGAAAGTGAGTCTGCAGGGTGGAGTTTTTGAACTGAGTCATATCACAGTGCATTATAACAACCACAGTGATGCACCCTGTGACAAAAACCTAACAACTCAACGTACCAGACCTTGATTTGGATTTATCCTGTGTGCAATTTTTTTTTTAAACCTAGATTCATATTTAATCTTCTTTGTGATTGTTAACGCTTTATTTGAGTGATCTTTACATTTTCATTTTTAATGTCTCTTTTTCCGTTTGTCATGATGCTCTGCATGTCGTGTGTGAAGCACCTTGAACGGCCTTATTGCTGAAATGTGCGTGTACCGAATATAACAACTGGCCGAGCAGCTGTCCAGGTAAAGCATAAAGTGAGTACCCTGAACGTCTTAACAGAGTTTTATCCAAAAACATTAAATTGTTGAATTGAGAATTTGATGCCAGAACTAATGTTAGGTATATAGACGGACCACAAGACAAACATTCCCATCACTGCAGCCATGCCCCTAATCAGGCTTAAAAGAGAAACATAGAATCATTTGGTTCAAAGAGTATACTAAAATTTCAAGATTGCTCCTGATGCTTAAATTGAATGAATTGGAAAAAAGAAGAACTAACAATGCAAAATATCAGACACAGGTTTTTGTATGAGTGTGTGGCACTGTGTATGGGGGGAGCCACAGTGACTTATAGTAATACAAAAACCTGTTCATGCACGGAGTTGAAGTACAGAAGTGATACTCAGGAGAGGAGGGAAAAAACAAATTGTGTGTGTAAATCCAAAAACAGAGCATCTTAGACGAGCCTTCTTTCCCACTGTCAATTAGTATCAACAAAGATCATTTTCACATACTGACTAGCAATTTGACAACTCCTTTGCGTAGTGTTGTACTACTTGAAATTGGTCTTGGTCTCAAGACTGGTCTCAAGACCACTTTTTTGAAGATTTCTATCTCGTCTCGGAATCAAAATATTTTTAATTCGGCCATGTCTCGGTCTCAGACTCGGCGGTCTCCAGATTTTAAATATAAGAACAGTCAAGACCACCACTGATAGGCTTCTTTCTCATGTCATTACTGTTATTAGAAGGAAAGCATAGGGTTAGGGCTGAAATGACTGACATCACAGCACAAAAAAACAAACCACACACACACACATCTAACATATCAACATCCAAAGTGCAATCAAAGAGTCCTGAGTGAGTGAAGCTTGTAAGCCATAACAAAAGATGCATGACAGATTAGCAATAAATAATGCTAAAAAAAAATCTACAGTTGGAAAATAATAAACATTTAAGTTAACATGTGGGATATCTTAAAAACATGATAAATAGGTGAATGAATAGGTTTAAGAAAGGTTAAAAAGAGTGGTGTTTAAAAAAAAAAAAGATCAGCCTTTCATGAGTTTAATGGATGTGGGCACAAAGCTTGACATGGCTCTCTCAGTACTGAAGGTGAGAGATCAGTCAGAGGGAAGAAGGTTGTAGAGATTGTAAAGTGTGCTGTCTGAGGCTATGTGTTGTCCCTTTAGTTTTGTCCTGCCGGTTAGTGGTTCCTGCTTCTGTTCGATTATTTTACAGCTCATTGTCATGATTCTGTTTAATGGAATTCGATGAATTTTAGACAGGGACCCAAAGCAGGTTGTGATATTAAAAGTTAAAACTGATTCAGTAAAACATTTGCAGAATGCGCTTATCTTGTTTAAAAAATGTGAAAAGTTCTACTGTTAAATTGTTAGAATTTGTTTGACGGGATGTCCAGTGTGCAGAGCGCAGTTTTTGTATGGAACTATTTCACAGTGTACTATATAGCAGCGGCCACAGTGATATATCCAATGACAAAAACCTCCATCAGCAGAGAGACTCATAAAATGCTGTCACTCAAACAAGTACGTAGGTGACACTTCATTCTGAAGCCTACACTAATCTAACAAATCTACTCTCAGGAAAAATTGACAATTATGTGTTCTTAGACAAATGCAAATTTGAAAGTGTAAATTTCTATCATAATGTTGTGGTTTAACATAAAAAGGAACCATCGTAAAGTAGATACTCCTGTACAAACATTACAAACCATGCACCCTATGAGGCTAAGGTTTTTGTACGAGTATGAAGCAACGTGTATGGAGTGGGAGCCACAGTGATATGTAGTCGTACAAAAACCTATTCTCAACTAAACAGAAGCACACAGACACCTTGTCTGCAGAAAAGGAGAAGGTATTCATAAATCAAGGCCAGGCACATTTCCTTGGGCAATTCTTCCGCAAGAATAAGATAACCCTATGACAAACTTTATAAAAAAATGAAAAGAGAAAGGGGAAATTTACAAACCAACTGCCAAACATGCAAAGTATGCCAGAGCAATAATGTTATTCACAAAAGGATGGGCGTCTTTTGTCCATGGTTTTAGCCCTCTACACATTTTAATACATTTGTTTTTTTTGTTTTTTTTGCTCTTTTTCCACTTTTACAGTTCTTATCAAAACCAGTTCATTGGGATATTTCAACCTGCTGATCCCTTTTTAAATCATAATGTAAAAAAACTTCAAACTTAAAGTTAAAGCATTTCTGTGCTGTGACAGCCAGTGTACAGAGTGTAGTTTTTTGTATGGTGTTATATCACAGTGTGATATGACGGCCACAGTGATAAATCCCATGACAAAAACGTCTTTCCAAGCAGATGAAAATGAAACCAGATGGTCAGACAGCTTCCTGCTACATAAAGAAACCGTTATACACTGAACGGAGGAAGGCATTCACAAAAGCAGCCGAGGCCACTGTCCAAGTTTGTAAGCCACTGAATAAATGGTGATAATTAACGAGACAAAGTATTTTGTTGTCATATGCACAAAGCACAGAATAACTGTGCCAAATGTGCAAGTGTGATTAACAGAGGAGATTCATCTTCCTCAGCAGCTACCGTCAGCACACATAGATCCAGCTCTGGAAAGTGTTTGTTTAGTGTGTCTTTTAGTTCAACATTTTAGCATGCAAAAACTTGCTAGTTAATGCATAACAAAATGTGCAGGTCTTGCATATTTGGATATTTGTTTCAGGTAAGAAGTCATGTGTTGCCTGAGTTATGAGTTATTACGCTGCTCAAATTCTAATGTTGATCTGACTTTTGTTTTTGTTCTTTTACTGTTGGGGTTTTGTTTTTGTTGGTCAGGTGTCTCTTCCATAGGTTGCATTTTTGTTGTGATGTTTTGTTGTGATTGAGTTATTATGTGTTGTAATGTTTGCACTTTGTATTTTTTTTTGCCCATCACCAATGGTCTTTCTCTGTGCACCCTTAGTACCTGGACCAAATTTCAATACAATCGGTTTGAATTTCACGGAGTGCAAAAAACATCACCTTCCTGGTTCCACAACAAGCAAAGCTAGAAGTAAGGTAAATGTGTGAAGTGAAGTTGTGATTAATTTTTATTTTAAAGAAATCTGAAACTATAAGGTTCAAAAGATAGAATAAAAATAAACTAGTGCCAAAGTGTTATTCAATTAAATCTGGGTTTGACTGCAAGAAGTGGGACGGAGATAAGGTACATAACACTTACCACAAACTGTATTGGACAAAGGTTTTTGTATGAGTGTGTGACACTGTGTACCGGGGGGCACAGTGATAACTTGTAATACAAAAACCTGTCTATACTGAATGGTCTCCAAGGAAAAGGAAAAGGAGAAGATATTTACAAATCCAGGCCCATATTTTTCAGACCCTGAAGAACAGAAATATTTAATCAAATAGTGGAAAATTGCAGTAATGTGGAATAATTGTGTTATTTTTCAAACTTTATTCTAAAAGTTAGTGTTGAAGTACTCCGAATCGATATTGGTCTCAATATCGGATTTTGGATTCAAAAGCATTTTTAATATGTCTTATCTCGGTATCGGGTTGCGCGGACTCCAGATTTTAAATCAAGACCGGTCTCAAGACAACTTTTGGAAGGTCTCGGTCTTGTCTCGGAATCAAAACCATTTTGACTCAGTCTTGTCTTTGACTTTGTCTTGTCTATGTCTCGGGGACTTTAAATAAAGCCCACCACTGATAGGATATGTTTCCACATCATTACTGGGATAAGAAGGAAAACACCTCTTTCTAAAAGAACTAAAATGTGTCAAGTCATTCATGATTTGATTTTCATACCCCGGTTACAGCCGCAACCTTCCCAGTGTTACTGTCTAAGTGAGTGACACGCCCCCTGCACACAAGATGATGATTTTTCGGAGATATTTATGGTCTGGTCTCGGTCTCGCCCTGCCTTGGTCTTGGTCTTGATTCGGTCTCGATCCCAAAATGTCTTAGTCTTGGTCTCGGAGTGCTTCGGTCCTGGGTGTGTCTTGGTTTCGCTTAGTGGGGTCTTGAATACAACACTACTAAAAACCCTAAGTAAAGCGATATCTTTCTCAAACTTTTATCAGCAAATTAAATCAACTTTAAATCAACCAAAACAATCGAATAGACAGTCAAGTCAGCAGATCATTCTCATTATCATACATACATACTTAATGTTGGTTTTAATTTTAAGCAAATGTTCAAACATTAAGGATCCAATAACTGTTATATCACATACTATTTGTTATCAAAAACTTATAATGCACTTTAAAAGAAAACTCATACATTTTGAAATTCAAATTATAAACGAGACACACAATCAAACCGATTTTGGAAATGTCAGCAAGCTTTGGATGGTTCATAAGTAAAACACAGGAAACCTCCACCACAGCAGGTGCTTCCTCATCCAGCTACTGAACGGAAACTTTGGACCGAAAGCCAAAAGCTCAGACATGAGCACTGATGATGCCTGATATTTTTAATATGAGAAACATAAGCCAGAGAATTGGCATGTGTTTATTTTTAAAGTGACAATATTTTTTTTGTTTTTAAACTTAACTTTCATGGTCACCATTGCTTTCATAATAATAATAATACTTAATTTGTGTATTTACTTTTCAATACAGGTAACCAATTGAGACAATAAAAGCATACAGAATATTAAAGCAACATAGTAAAACAAACAGACATCAAAAGCAGACTAATAGGATAAAAGATTCAAAATGAAATCACAGGGTTAAAGTGATTTTTATGAAAGCATGTCTTTAGTAGAGAAATAAAACGAGGAACTGGTTCTGTAAATTTGATCTCTTCTGGCAGGCTGTTCCAAAGTCTGGGGGCTCTGACAGCAAAATCAAAAGTCATGACTAATTTCATCAAAGATTGGAAACTGTTGACATCTAAAAGTCCGCTAAAAGTTGAAAAAGTCACTTAAGTCCTGTAGACTGAGAGAGGATCAGCAAATCTGCATTACCCCTGATAACGCCACAAACAACATCAGAGCGCTTGAACTGAGTGTCAGAACAGGGTTACATGTTCTGTCCAACATCTTGACAAGCCTTCCCCTAAACCATGTGAAAAGAAGTGCTTTTGATGTGAACACAGGCGCTTCACAAGTTGCTAACTTGATTGCAAATAATGCAACTGAGGGAAAATAAAGTTGTGGTTGGACGTTACGGCTAAACGTAGATGTAGTCAAGACCACACTAACCAAGACCAAGAGAGCCAAAGACCAGAGTGCTCAGAGACCGAGACAGGACCAAGTAATTAAGGGATCGAGACCGAGTCAAGAACAAGACCAAGACAGGGCAAAACAAGACCAAGATCATAAATATCACTGAAAAATCGTCATCTTGTGTGCAGGGGGCGTGTCACTCACTTAGACCGTAACAACAGGAAGGTTGCCGCTAAGTGAGTGACTTATTGCAAGAGGCGTTTTTCTTCTAATCACAGTAATGACGTGGAAAAATAGCCTATCAGTGGTGGTCTTGGCAAGTCTTGATTTACAATCCGAAGTCCGCCCAGCCTGAGACCAAGACATGACCAGGGTTGGGAAGTAACGGATTACATGTAACGGCGTTACGTATTTAAAATACAAAATAAGAGTAACTGTATTCCGTTATAGTTACAGTTTAAATTGGTGTATTCTGAATACAGTTACTTTCTCAAAAAAATGATTACTTGTAGGGATTACTTTACGGAACTACATGCAGGTTGCACTGTGCGGATGCAGAAGCAGGTGGCATTATGTGCGCAGGTACGCTGCAAGTCAATGCGTGATAGCACTTTCCACACAACCGAATGACAATGGCAGAGGATGAGAAAAACGACCCGGAGGAGGACAAAAATGCATTTTTGGCATGGAAATTCAGAGAACATTTTACCTACAAACCTGGTCAAGAATTCTTGACGAGGTCCAGGAGGAGCAAGATGAGAACTTTTATTTACCCCCACACCAGCGATGCGCAGCTCACACTCTTAACCTGATCGCCACAAATGATCTGGATAAGGCTGCATCACAAGGTCCCACACAGAAATTGTACAGAAGTGCCACGTCAAAATGTTCTGCCATTTGGAACAAAGCTCACCGCTCACCAGGTGCAGCTGAAGTGATTGAAGACATTGCCAACATGAGGTGTGTTGTCCCCTCTGTGACCAGATGGATCTCAGAGTATCAAGCTATTGAAAAGGTAATGAGTCTCACCGAAGCCCAGCTCATTGAAGTCTGTGACCGTCTCAATGTGGCCAAACTACAACCTCAAGAGGTTGTGTTTTTGAAGGAGTACACTGCAGTTCTGAAACCACTCGCCTAGTCAATCTTTCTCCAGGGCGAAAAGAACTGTTTGCTTGGCTTTTTGATACCCACAATTCTCAGCCTGAAGGGAAAATTAATGGAGAAAGTTACACAGGTACAGTTCTCTGCGCATATAATCATGGCAGTCATCAAAACCATAGATTCACTCTACGATTCTTTTGGCTTCTTGTCATTTAAGTGCAAAAAGAGTAATGTACAAAAAAAGCCATTTCCTCCACCACATTACCTAGTGCATATATTGTCCTCACAACTACCGTCACAGAATACACCTACAGGCATGTAAACTAGATATGAAGCTGCACTTAAATATTGCCTGTACACATAAGAGTGTTAAGCTTTCTGAGATATACACTGGCCTTCAAAGTCACTTTTTTGTTTTTTTAAGATTTATGTTTGGGCTTTTTGTGCCTTTAATTGAGAGATAGGACAGTGGATAGAGTCGGAAACCAGGGAGAGAGAGAGAGTGGGGAATGACATGCAGGAAAGGAGCCGCAGGCTGGACTTGAACCCGGGCTGCCCGCTTGAGACCACAGCCTCCATACATGGGGCACGTGCCCTAACCACTGAGCCACCAGCGCCCCAAGTCACCTTTTGACCATGCATAATGTGTTTGCTGTGAGTTCACGAAGTGGATGATTGCACCCTGTATTGTTCTCAATGCAATTTACAATTTTTATTTTATGCACATTTAAAGCATGTTTTTGCTTTGTTATACACCTGCTTGTTAAAGCAGCCATGTTGCACTTTAATTTCCCTAATTTCTGAGCTGTGGAAATTAATAAAGGTAAAGGAAATTGAATGGATGCCATTTTTCTTTAAGTTGCACATTTGTGTTTTGTGTACTTGCATAACTTTTTCTCTGAAGACAGTAATTAGATCGTTCTCTAAAGCATGTGTTAACTAAATTCAGTGTTCCAGATAAACACGCTCAGCTAGTAGTAAGTCATGTAAAAGTAATCCAAAAGTATTTAGAATACATTACTTTACTTGAGAAATCCAAGGGAATACATTACAGATTACATTTTAGGACATGTAATCAGTAATCTGTAGGGGAATACATTTTAAAAGTAACCCTCCCAACACTGGACATGACCAAGTAAAAATTCTCTAGATTCCAAAAAGAGACCTTCAAAAAGTCTCGAGACCAAGACCGATTTTGAGTCCTACAACACTAGAAGTTAGGCCATCATTCCTGAGGCATATATTGCTGTCAGATGAAAGCTGATGGATTGTGAGATTGTAAATTACCCAAACCAAAGTTAAGGACTGAAACACAGGACATCACAAGTAAAGATAGTGTTGCTGACTGAATTAGCTATGACAGATGAATTAGATATGTGCAAAGACTTTATATTTATTATGTTTAGCTGGTATAGAATGAGGACTTGAGGGCAACGCAGCCCTACATCATACACATTTTTGCAGGTTTAGATTAATTCAGATAAATCAATTAATACATCTGGTTGTGTTAACTCCATGCTGCACTATCCAGACCTGAGAAAGGAGAATGTGATAAAGAGGAAGTGAACACTAACCGTTGTCAAACACACTTAATATTATATAACCCACACCACAGGAAATAAATATCTCTAGGGACGTGGTTAATAAATAGTAGAGTGGGAATAGCTTTTGTCAGTGGAACATGTTATCTTTTCACTGATTAAACAACACGTTTAGTATTTATATTATAAGCAGACTGTAATATATCACTGTGATGCCTACTTTGACTACTGGGGAAGAGGGACCCAAGTCACAGTAACTTCTGGTAAGTAATAATCAAAATACATGTTAATGAATGCAGTCGATGATTTACAATGTTTAATTAAATGAATGTTGATTTATTGTGTACTCAAACCAACGTACAGTCTTCAGCATTTACATTAGGGTAAATATAAGGCATACATACTGGTTTACTGATGAAGTACATCGATTTATTCGATGACAAAAGCTCTAGAGGATTTTTGCACTAAAGTGTGATTGAAACCAATCATTGTGACTACTACGACTACTTTGACTACTGGGGGAAAGGAACGATGGTGACCGTCACAACAGGTAAAAAAGGCTCTTTCTGTCCTCATATTTAAGAAATTATAATATACTGTTTGATTTAAATTATTTAGACCTCAGTGGCTTGAGGAAAATCTTTATGGTGCTCGTTTTTGTATGTTGAATGTGTTGACTCATTACACTGTGACTACTACTTTGACTACTGGGGGAAAGGAACGATGGTGACCGTCACAACAGGTAAAAAAGGCTCTTTCTGTCCTCATGTTTAAGAAATTAGAATATACTGTTTGATTTAACATTTTAAGACCTCAGTGGCTTGAGGAAAATTGCTATGGTGCTTGTTTTTGTATGTTGAATGTGTTGACTCATTACACTGTGACAACTACTTTGACTACTGGGGAAAAGGAACGATGGTGACCGTCACAACAGGTAAAAAAGGCTCTTTTTGTCCTCATGTTTAAGAAATTATAAACTACTGTTTTATTTAACATATTTAGCCCTCAGCGGCATGAGAAACATCGTTATGGTGTGTTTTTGTATGCTGAATGTGTCAACTTATTTCACTGTGACGGTGATGGTTTTGACTATTGGGGAAAAGGAACGATGGTGACCGTCACAACAGGTAAAAAAACATTTAATCTTCATCATGAAATTGCGGTGATGACAAACAAATTTAGACAACAACTTCAGTGGTTGGTTCAC
This sequence comes from Labrus bergylta, assembly GCF_963930695.1. NCBI lineage: Eukaryota > Metazoa > Chordata > Actinopteri > Labriformes > Labridae > Labrus > Labrus bergylta. The sequence continues at coordinate 16,960,444 of NC_089210.1, forward strand.
TTTTTGTATGATAAATGCTGTGATATATAACACTGTGATGGTGTTTTTGATTACTGGGGAAAAGGAACAATGGTGACCGTCACATCAGGTAAGTCAACTGCTTGTTTTGTAGTTGAGACACCTTGAATACTGTATGTTATTTCTGTTTTGTTTTGGAAATCATGCCTTTTCTGAGTTGATACTTGCAGAGGTAAATATAAAAATGCAAAAGGATAGATAATATCAAAGATTACGAACCGTTAAATATCTTGATTCCTGAGAACAGGTTTTTGTATGCTGTGGTTAATATATTGTCCAACTGTGACTACGGTTTTGACTACTGGGGTAAAGGCACAATGGTCACTGTAACTTCAGGTATGTAGCTTTAACATTTCTGAATTTAATGTCATATAAAATGTCTGATGCAATGTTAACTTTTTGATGTGGCCACGGGAAAGTAGCCAGCGATAAAACAGAAAACTGATTTTTGTAGCCGGGTAAAGACTTTGCGAAAGACTTCAAACTCCTGGCTGCAGAGTTCAGTTTTAAATGACTTCTATTCAAAGATGCATATTTTATTTAGAATTGTTCACTGTTGTTGACATCAAAATATTCAACAAGAGGTTGTGGGATATTACAGTGATAGGTTTTTGTGACAAGTCATTATTGACTTTCTTTACTGTGATAACTGGGTTGCTTTCGACTACTGGGGTAAAGGAACAATGGTCACTGTAACTTCAGGTATGTATCGTTAACATTTCTGAATTTAATGTCTTATTCAATTACTGATGCAATGTTATCTTTTTGATGTGGCCACGGGAAAGTGGCCAAGGATAAAACGGCTAACTAATTTTTGTAGCCGGGTAAAGAGTTTAGAGTTCGGTTTACATTTTATGCTATTCAAAGATGCATATTTTATTTCGAATTGTTTCCTGTTGTTGACATCAAAATATTCAACAAGAGGTTGTGGGATATTACAGTGATAGGTTTTTGTGACAAGTCCTTATTGACTTTCTTTACTGTGATAACTGGGATGCTTTTGACTACTGGGGTAAAGGCACAATGGTAACGGTGACATCAGGTAAGATTTGCACTGCAAAATGTCATTTTTTAAGTTACATTTAAAGTAGTGATACTTCAGATTTAAATGTCACTTTTAAAGTAGGATACTTTTGTGTAGTTGAACAGTAACTTTGTAAGAAGATGCAATGTCGATTGTTTTTAGCAAGTTAAATTTGCAAGAACCGTTGGTAGTGCACAAAACATAAGCAGACGTAGCCCTTTTTATATTTGAAGTAACTTAAACTTTTCTACTTCTTTTGACTACTGGAGAAAAGGTACAACTGTAACCGTTACATCAGTTAAGAACAATTGAATTCCTAAATTATTTACTTGATTTAAATAAAAGTATGTCAAGAACAAAAAATTGCCACTAAATAATTTGCCGTATATTCAAAGAATTTACATCTTCATCTATTCAGTCTAAAATATAACTCAGAGCGGTTGTAGTCGAAGTTGTAGACTTCAAAAAAATCAAACATATGAAAACCACAAAAATCATCTGACTGGTGAAAGTTAGCTCAAACAATAACATGTAAAAAAGAGAGATAGCAGATGAGATGGAAGAACTGTATGGAGCGTAGTTTCCACATCAGGTAAAGGTGTCAAAATGTATTCTTCAATCCAATGCTTTAAGCCATCTGTTAAAAAAGAGCCGACTTCTCTTCATGTGTGATTTAAGTTTAATAACAAATTTCTTTAATGATTCATTTTCATTTCAGTATTTTTTTTCTGCTCTTTTCTTTTTTAGCCACTTCATCCAAACCAACCGTGTTTCCTCTGATGCAATGCGGGTCTGAGACTGCAAACACTGTCACTCTTGGCTGCCTTGCCACTGGCTTCTCGCCCTCCTCGGTGACCTACGCGTGGAGCAAAGCTGGAACTGCCTTGACGGACTTCATCCAGTATCCTCCAGTAGAGAAGAGTGGTGTTTATACAGGAATCAGTCAAATCAAAGTGAACAAAGAGGACTTGGATGCAAAGCAGCCCTTTAAATGCATCGCATCAAACACAGCAGGAGAAGGAGAGGGGATTTTCATCGTGACACGTAAGACTTCTGCTCAGTCATATAAATACCTTATAGCAGCTGATTTTTACATGTAGCAGGTTAAGATGGCAGAGATGATAATATATATTATCATGCATTTTTAAACTCATTTTATATTGTTTAAATTTGCATTGATAGAAATGTACATGCAGTAAAAATGGTCGTACTTGATAGGCTCACTGTGATCTGTAAAATGTGTCAGGACATATTTAATAAATTAGAAAGAATATTTTAATTAATTCAGATAAATCAATTAATATATCTGGTTGTGTTAAATAAATATAGAATATGTTAATATTACAATGTTACTATGAAAAATGCAATAAAGATATCAAATAAATACAAATAATCTGCCTATAAAAATAGTCTACATCATGTAGATTAGAAAGATATGTATTTTACTGTACACTTAGAAAGTACTACAATACTTCTGTAATAATTATAATTACAAAACTACTACAAATACTTCTACTGCAAATAATAATAAGAGTAATAATTAAGTAAATGTTTAAGTTATTGGTGTAATTTTTCAACAAAACTGAATTTCTTTAACATGATTCTGTCAGTCTACTACAGAAATATACTCAATTTCAAAAGAATTTGAAACATAAAAGATAATAAAATCAACAAAAAACACTGTTTTAATGTGAGATATTGGGAAATATCCTTTAATAATTTTTACTTGAATAATTAGTGACTCTGGCGTGCAAACAAAAGAGTGAGGTGAAATAAGAAGGTTGACACTTTCTCATGCATATTCCGCTGCTGACTCGGTCTATTTTACTCCTTACTAATATTCTGCATGTCCTCTGCACCTGTCTACAATCACAGCATTGCAATGTGCCATGCTTGTTTCTATCCATCTGCATAATTAAAGTTATGCAGATAGATTGACCTGTATGCTGATAATTAAGGTTTGGGTTGATCCATGTTTGCTTGCTGGAGCAGTAAATATATATGCAGAAGTGAGCATTAAAGCTCTGCTGTTTAGTAATGTTATTTTTTCCTCCTGAGTCTTTCCGTTTAAAAGTGTAAATTTGAGGAGAAGCCACAAGTCAAAAAGTCAAATTAAGTTAACCTCGAAGTCGACTGCATTTTGAAAAAATTGCTTCTGCATATATATCTTTGTACGTTTTATTCCCTGCTTGCGCAAACATATATTTGTGTATATCTTTGTTTTACAGTGCCGATTTATAAGGAGCCAACTCTTAAAGTGTTTTCCTCATGTGATGGGGGAGAGGAGGTTTCCTTCTCATGCTTTGCCAAAGATTTTGCACCAAAGCAGTACGAGTTCAAATGGCTGAAAAACGATGGGGTAATCCCCCACGACACATATGTGGACCAAACTCCTGCCAAAGAAAAAAAGACAGAGAATGGAACTCTGTACAGTGCAGCAAGTTTCCTCACAGTACCAGCCAGCGAGTGGACTCAAGACACCAAGTATGTATGCGAGTTTAAGGGGAAAGGTATGAAAGGTCCAGTGTACAAGAATTCTTCTGTGAGCAACAATGGGCTCAACAATTGTTGCGAGGAAATTCCAACAAGTGAGTAAATGATGCACTTTGAGTAAATTGTGTTCAGATTCCTTTTTTATTTCCATTGGTTTTCAGCCATTTCTATGCAGTAATTCTCCCTTATGTCTCACTCAAAAGGTCCCGTATGTTCTGTGGTAGATGTGGATATAAATATCAATGGCCCTTCAATGGATGACTTGTTTTCAAAAGGAAAAGGAACAATGGTGTGTGAGGTCACGGTAAATAAGGTCTCTGCAGACAAGATTTATTGGACAGACGAGCAAGGGAACGACATAGCTGCTGCCTCAACAACTAGCAGCAAAGGACAAAAAGGCAAATTCAGCCTTCGCCTTGAAATCTCCTTTGATGATTGGAGCCGTGGGGTAAAGCCCTTCTGTAATGTTGCACATTCGGAGTATACTGACCCCATCAAGAAACAGCTTGAAAGGAATATTGGTAAGAAAACTATTAGTCATGCACTAAAATACTGTGTGTTGATGCTGTAATATCTATCAAATATGAGTGATCTTTTTAAGCTGGATTTGTAGGAGAGATTTCCATTAGAAAAGTATGTTCTCAAATTTTTGACAGAAGGTTTAATTGTTCTCTCATGCTTGCAGGAGGACTGACTCAGCGTCCATCAGTGTTTATGCTGCCTCCGTTAGAACATACTAGAAAAGAAATGGTGACCTTGTCTTGCTATGTGAAAGACTTCTACCCCAAGGAGGTTTATGTGTCTTGGCTTGTTGATGACGAGAAAGCAGACTCAAAGTACGGGTTCCATACCACAAAACCTGTAGAAAACCAAGGATCTTATTCGGCATATAGCCAGTTATCCCTCAGCTTCGAGCAGTGGAACAAGAGTGATGCAGTGTTTAGTTGTGTAGTATACCACGAGTCTCTGACTAACACAACTAAAGCTATTGTCAGGTCCATTGGGTCCAAAACCTCTCAAAACATCAACCTGGTCAACCTCAACATGAACATCCCTGAAACGTGCAAGGCCCAGTAGATGTTTTTTTTGTCTCCATCTGTCTTGTGTTGTTTGTTGCTTGTGATTTGATATTGTGTTTGTCTTTAAATGCAAAATAAAAACAAAAAAAAAGGTTGATCTTGTTGATTTATGTTGCATGCTGTCCCGTCTTTACTTACTCAGTATTTCAAGCTACATGTCCGTTGTATGTGTACTGTCACTGTGCTATCCTAACATAAATCAGGTTAACAAATCAGCAAATTGGATTTATAGCATTGTTTGCAATAGCAATAAAGTATCAATTTTATACTTAACTGCATACATATAATTAAAAGGTACTGTATTCAGTAGAATAACACAACCACTTACAGAGTTCAGACCAGTTAAGTTTAACATATTACACTATTTGTTTGTAGATATGCATTCACAGTGTGTGTAGTACTCGTCTTTGTGTGTATATGTATGTTTAATCTTCTGGGTCTTGCACCCCAAACATGAGATGATTGTTTGAGGTCTAACTCCAGCTCCAGAGTACTGCCGTTAAATGACCAACAGACTGATTCAAAAGCTAAGTCATACAAGCCACACAAAGAATAGTGGGGTCTTTCAAAAGCAATTCAAGATCAACAAGACATCACTTTAACGAATATGATCTCCTGTTCGTGACATTTATTACAAGAAAGAAGCCAGTACTGTATTTTACTGATTTATTGTCATCTATGGGATTAAGTAACTGACTGATTACAGGTCCACTCTTACCACAAAGGTTATGAAACTTATTTACCTAGTAGGTAGTGTTGTAGTACTGGTCTCAAGACCACTTTTTGAAGGTCTTGTCTCGTCTCGGAATCTAAAGCATTTTTACTCTGTCTCGTCTCGGTCTCAGACTGGGCGGACTCCAGATTTTAAATCAAGACCAGTCAAGACCAAAACTGATAGGCTATTTTTCCACGTCATTACTGTTATTGGAAGGAAATGCTCCTCTTTTAAAGAATTCTTAAATTCCTTCATTCTTAATAAGATTTCTATCCACGGTTATGGACGCAACCTTCATGGAGTTACGGTCATGCACACAAGAAGATGATTTTTCATTTTCTCGGTCTTGCCCTGCCATGGTCTTGGTCTTGACTCGGTCTCGATCCCTAAATGTCTTGGTCTTGTCTCGGCCTCTGAGCACTCTGGTCTCAGGTATGTCTTGGTCTAGGGTAGTGCGGTCTTGACCAAACACTACTAGTAGGTAAATTAATAGATTTTTAAACATTAGTAGAATTAGGTCATTGTCTCAAAGTTGGTAGAGTACGTATTAACTCAATAATTGTTTTTAACCTCATCCAGACTTCACACAATGGAGCGATGCTTTGGAGGCAGAAAAAGATAACATGGCCGAACCTGCCCTCACCTTCATCCTTCTCTTCCTCATTACTCTGCTTTTCACCATTGCAACTACTGCTTTCAAGGTAATGAACCCTCATGTAGATTTAATTTAACCAGAAAGAAAAGAACGTTGAATCTCTTGGTGTTGTCTTACAATTTAACTAAACACTCTAAAGCCAACTAAAATAATATTTATCATCGACTACACTATCATTCGCATTTCACTTTTTTATTGAAGATTCATTCAAAAAGTGATTGCAGCCAAATCTCAACAATTTATGGTCATTGTTCAGGGGGTAACATTAAAACAGAATCTACTGAAATAGTGCAAATAATACTATTAGACTTACAGTGTATAGCGCCTTTCTGAGCAATCAAAGATGCTTAACGAAGAACAACAAAAAAATTCTACTTTGTAAACTTGTGGAATTCACAAAGTTCAACATTTTAAACCTGATACAATTCATTTGTAAAGCTTTTATACTGTAAAAACTTAAATTTTGCTCACACTAAACAGATGTTGATCTCACTAAAAATAACCAAGAGCCCCTTTGAAATCCAAAAGTAATACTTTATTGTACTGTTGTACACTGTTTAAGTTAAATTTATGGAGTGCGTTGTTATGACGAGGTCAGGAAAGTCTTCTATGTGGTATTTTATGATGCAGTAAGCCTAACTGAATTGCAGGGATGTAAACATTGTGGAGTATTTTTAATGATCAACGTTTATTTTCTTTGTCTTTTCAGGTTAAATGAGGTGAACTTTCTGTAGAATGTATTTTTCACAGTGTTTTTGCATACATTCAGAGTATCATGTAAGTAACCGTCTTTGTCCTTTATTTTATTACAAAAAACCATGTCATTATGATGTTTTTAAAATATTAACCATTGACATTGAAACTGCAATATTTTTCTCTTTTTCAAACTGTACTATCTATCATTTCCACCACGAACATTTTTGTCACATAATAATCCTATTTGTACAATGTCTTGTTTTGAGCAATCTGCATTTGTGTGATTTGTTTTTTCAAGTAATAAATTGCATTTCTGTTAATGACTTTTCCAGAATCTTTTAATGAACAACCCGTGAGAGATTCAAGACATGAATGTGAACATTTTACAGTTGCTTATGTTCTTGAATCTATTATTAAACCTTTAGCAAAGTTTGAAACCTATTTAATCATGCATGTAAAATGATATGAGATATTTAAATGTTAGTTCTGTTTCTTTTACTGGCATAACCACACCTCACACCTGGTCTCTGTGATGCACGGTTGCTCTTGTCTTTGTTTCACTTCTGTAATTTGGTGCTTTTTTGAGAGCTGGGTGTTACTCAATGCTTCCGCCTGCTGCTTACCCTGACCCCTCTGCCCTGTCATACCGCCACATCTGTGCAACAGACTCCCAGCCTTATCTCCAAATAACTTTTAAGATACAATTTAAAGGTACAACTCTGCCATCTAGCCTGAAAAAAAGATATTACACTTAGTATTGAGACAAACCTGATTATCTGGAGGTATGTATCAATGGTTATATGAAATCAGCTCATATTGTTTTTTTATGCTAACATGTAATAGAAGGAAGCAAGTCATAAAATATTATCTTCTGTACTACAGAACCACTGGTTGTATCTCCAAACATCACATTACAACCTGTCTGGGAAGGTGAATTCAAAGCCTCAGGGGTCAGACTCATCTGCACCTTGAGTGGATTCTTTCCAGGTGAACTGAGTGTGGAGTGGAAGCTGGACAACGACCCTCTAGTGATTAATCCAATCGAAAGGAAGCTGCAGACCGTGGAGGGAGTGAATAAAACATTTAGTTTTAGCAGTGAGATTGAGCCAAACAGCAAGAAGTGGGCAAAAGGCTCAAGCTATACATGCAAGGCGATTCACAACAACATTGAATTTACAAAGACAATTAGTGTATGTCAAAGTAAGTATGTGTGGCACAAAATATGAAAGCTACTTATATTCCCTGCACACTTTCATTTAAAAGGCCTGCTTTAGCACATTGAGCAGTTTTAATAAGACTGAATGATTGTTTTCCTGCAGTCGTTCCAAGCACCACTCCTTCCATGCATTTACAAACCCCGAGCTTCAAGACGGTAATGACGGCAAAGTCAGACATTAAGGCAACATGTTCAGTCTGCACTATTTTTGATGCCACTGTGACATGGAGGCTGGATGAGGACTCTCCCTCCAAAGAACACATCAACCAGGTCACTAATGCAAGTCATATAATAAGCACTCTGACAGTTTCATCAAGCAGCTGGCAAAGACTGAAGGATCTAAAATGTAAGGCTGAACATCACTGCTTCTCCTCTACTGAAGTTACATTTGTTCCAGGTAAAGAGGCTCAGCAAATTAAAAACTATTTTTGCCATAAATATTACTTACGCCTCTTCATGGGGTATTGTGATGAATATAGTGCCTTAAACGTAATTCTGCTCTGTTCTCTTTCTGCATAATAAAGGACCTGCAGTAAGACCTCCATTGATTCAGATCAGAAGATCTCTCCCACATTTGCTGAAGGGAGACAGTGCTGTGCTGGAGTGTGACATCACACAGTTTGACTCCAGGGATCTATCTGTCACCTTACATAATAATAAGAATGCTATTATTGGCACACAGTTTGTTGATCTTCCTCAAACCCCAGGACCACATTCAATCAGTAGATTCTTCTCTGTGCCTCAAAATCACTGGAAGAAAAACACAAGTTTCTACTGCAGCGTAAGCCAAGGTTTCTCTGGCAGTTCTACATCAAACTCTACTGGCATTATCTTCGGTGAGAGGACCAACTCTTCCAACTATAACTTGGTAATTTAATCCGTTATAATTTTCCATCTATGATCGCTTGATTGTCTGATCCATTGTTTCATCTCTTATTTAGTGGATCCATCAGTGGAGCTCCTTCTGGTCCCAGGTGAAGAGTCTGGACAACAGAGACTGTCGTGCTCTGGACGGGGCTTTGACCCTCAAATCAAATGGTCTTCTGAGTCCCAGCAAAAATCTCCTTCGACCTATGACATCAGCATGGGTGCAGGTGGACGTGTGGCAGTAACCAGTCAACTTCTTGTCCCTCAAAAAGAGTGGAAAACGGGGAAAAGCTTCACCTGTGAAGTCTCTGACAGGTCTCTGAACAAACAATACAGAAAGGAAATCAGCGTCTGTACAGGTGAAACAAAGTGGAGACACATACACTTTAAGTCAAAGGCTAAAAAATATTTGATAATCCTTTGAAGTATTTTATCATGTATAGACAACGTCTTTAACAATGTCAAGGTTACTCAGGATTCGGTCTTATTCATGATCCTTTTTTCCTCAAACTTTCTCAGCATGTTCCACCATCCCTCCTTCCATTCACCTGGAGACTCCCAGCTTCAAGACAGTAATGATGGCAGAATCTGAGGTTACAGCTACATGTTTGGTCCGCACAGCGTTTGATGCAACAGTGACATGGCTGATGAACCAAACAGTAACTTCAAGAGGCTCAGTGAAGAAGACTGCAAACGGAACTCATACAATCAGTGATTTGACTCTTTCATTAAGTCAATGGAAAGAACTCGGATCCATAACATGTAAAGCAGAGCACAAGTGCTTCTCCTCCGTTGAGAGGACTCTGACTGTTGCAGGTAAGTCGACTTTAGAACATCAATACGCAGTGTTTTTCTTTTCATAGCAAAGTATGAAAGAGATATTTTCTGTTTTTGTGTCTTCAGTGCCTGCAAACACAGTTACAACAATTCAGGTCAGAAGATCTCTCCCACATTTGCTGAAGGGAGACAGTGCTGTGCTGGAGTGTGACATCACACAGTCCGACTCCAGGGATCTATCTGTCACCTTACATAATAATAAGAATGCTATTATTGGCACACAGTTTGTTGATCTTCCTCAAACCCCAGGACCACATTCAATCAGTAGATTCTTTTCTGTGCCTCAAAATCACTGGAAGAAAAACACAAGTTTCTACTGCAGCGTAAGCCAAGGTTTCTCTGGCAGTTCTACATCAAACTCTACTGGCATTATCTTTGGTGAGAGGACCAACTCTTCCAACTATAACTTGGTAATTTAATCCGTTATAATTTTCCATCTAAGATAGCTTGATTGTCTGATGCATTGTTTCATCTCTTATTTAGTGGATCCATCAGTGGAGCTCCTTCTGGTCCCAGGTGAAGAGTCTGGACAACAGAGACTGTCATGCTCTGGATGGGGCTTTGACCCTCAAATCAAATGGTCTTCTGAGTCCCAGCAAAAATCTCCTTCGACCTATGACATCAGCATGGGGGCAGGTGGACGTGTGGCAGTAACCAGTCAACTTCTTGTCCCTCAAAAAGAGTGGAAAACGGGGAAAAGCTTCACCTGTGAAGTCTCTGACAGGTCTCTGAACAAACAATACAGAAAGGAAATCAGCGTCTGTATAGGTGAAACAAAGTGGAGACACATACACTTTAAGTCAAAGGCTAAAAAATATTTGATAATCCTTTGAAGTATTTTATTATGTATAGACAACGTCTTTAACAATGTCAAGGTTACTCAGGATTCGGTCTTATTCATGATCCTTTTTTCCTCAAACTTTCTCAGCATGTTCCACCATCCCTCCTTCCATTCACCTGGAGACTCCCAGCTTCAAGACAGTAATGATGGCAGAATCTGAGGTTACAGCTACATGTTTGGTCCGCACAGCGTTTGATGCAACAGTGACATGGCTGATGAACCAAACAGTAACTTCAAGAGGCTCAGTGAAGAAGACTGCAAACGGAACTCATACAATCAGTGATTTGACTCTTTCATTAAGTCAATGGAAAGAACTCGGATCCATAACATGTAAAGCAGAGCACAAGTGCTTCTCCTCCGTTGAGAGGACTCTGACTGTTGCAGGTAAGTCGACTTTAGAACATCAATACGCAGTGTTTTTCTTTTCATAGCAAAGTATGAAAGAGATATTTTCTGTTTTTGTGTCTTCAGTGCCTGCAAACACAGTTACAACAATTCAGGTCAGAAGATCTCTCCCACATTTGCTGAAGGGAGACAGTGCTGTGCTGGAGTGTGACATCACACAGTCCGACTCCAGGGATCTATCTGTCACCTTACATAATAATAAGAATGCTATTATTGGCACACAGTTTGTTGATCTTCCTCAAACCCCAGGACCACATTCAATCAGTAGATTCTTTTCTGTGCCTCAAAATCACTGGAAGAAAAACACAAGTTTCTACTGCAGCGTAAGCCAAGGTTTCTCTGGCAGTTCTACATCAAACTCTACTGGCATTATCTTTGGTGAGAGGACCAACTCTTCCAACTATAACTTGGTAATTTAATCCGCTATAATTTTCCATCTAAGATAGCTTGATTGTCTGATGCATTGTTTCATCTCTTATTTAGTGGATCCATCAGTGGAGCTCTTTCTGGTCCCAGGTGAAGAGTCTGGACAACAGAGACTGTCGTGCTCTGGATGGGGCTTTGACCCTCAAATCAAATGGTCTTCTGAGTCCCAGCAAAAATCTCCTTCGACCTATGACATCAGCATGGGTGCAGGTGGACGTGTGGCAGTAACCAGTCAACTTCTTGTCCCTCAAAAAGAGTGGAAAACGGGGAAAAGCTTCACCTGTGAAGTCTCTGACAGAATTCTGAAGAAAGATGTTCAACAGGAGATCAGCCTCTGTTCAGGTAAAATGAGCCCCCACAGTCCATGATCAAATAGTTGACTGAAGTGTAAGTGAATTACCTTCAAGTCAATCATTCATATTATTGTTTTTTCATTAATGTCATGGTCTTTTTTAGTTACTCCCACATCATCTCAATCAGTTGGGGTCTATATTCAGGGACCACCACTCCAGGAGAATCAGAACACGGGACAAGTGACTGTCACCTGCCTTTTGGTTGGCCCTCTTCTAAAAGATATTTCCATCTACTGGAAAGTAGATGGAAACACATATACCCATCATGCCCATATAGAGCCACCAGTGAGTCTCGGCAACGGTACAGAAACTTTGCGGAGCTTCCTTAACGTGTCAGCAGAGGACTGGAACTCTTATAAAAACGTGTCATGTGAGGGGAAGCATCCATGTTCCAAGCAGAGCTACAAGGACCATATAAAGAAATGCAATGGTAGCTATACATTAAGACATGGATTTACCTCATTCTCATCGCTTATAGCCATTTGTCAATTTCAAAATGTTTCAGCATAGCTCAAAAAGTCAAGCCTTACATTAAAACACGGGATTAATAAACTATCATTTTAACATAAGTTACACTGGCTGTGCAAAAATAATTAGGTTCAAGTGATAACTGTGTTTTCTGTGTTTTTCTAGACACCAGTCCACCAACAGTGAAGATTATACAACCAAGTGCCTCTCAGGCTTCCACATCACACTTCCTCGCACTTACTTGCCTGGTGTCAGAATTTTTCCCATCCAACATAATAGTGTACTGGAAAAAAGATGGCCAGAGACTCCCTTCAACTGGTTACACTAACAGTCCTGCATGGAAGTACACCGGGAGCAGCACTTATTCAATGAACAGCAGACTAAATATAACCAAAACTGTGCACGAGGAGTCCACATATTCTTGCGTTGTCAGACATGAGTCATCCGAAATGCCCCTTGAAAGCAGTATAAAGGATGTGTTTGGTGAGCTGTTTATTATACATCAAGCAGGACTGCAGATCAATGATGTTATTCTTTATACTGTAGTGAAACTCTATTGTGCCCAATCATTTGTACTAGAGGCTTCCTTGGTATCTCATGCCTTTTATAACTTGTGATATGTCCCTTTGGTACATATCTACCCCACCCTCTCCTCCCCACGTTTTCCATCTATCTTCAGCTGTCCTATCAATAAAGAAAGAAAATGCCAGAAAAAAAAAAAACATTTATAAAATCAATACTTTAATCCACTTCAGTGGAACAATCTGTAGTGTCTGCTGAATCTACAAAAAAAAATAAGCAAGCTTGTCCTGGTGAAGCAATTCAAATCTGATTTAAACTACTTACTGCAATATGAATTAATGTGTTTTCTTTGAAAATATAAAATACCTTTTCCATGTAACCTTCAGCTGAGGTGAAACTGTAACTGTTGTGTACTTTTATCAGTTGATAATTATTGTCATTTTGGTCACAGTTAGTTGTATAGTTATTTATTAACAAATCTCCTTTCGTTTCTTTCACAGACGTATTGAAGAGCTGTGATTTTTTGGATAATATTATGTATGCTGAAAGGATCCAAGACAAAGATGAGGAAGGCTGGTTTATGGCTTTCACATTTCTCGTTTTTTTCCTCATCTCTATCGTCTATGGTGTCCTTGCAACCCTGTTTAAGGTAAGCAACAGCAGTTTTAGTAGTTTTGGGCTGTGTCCGAAATCACACACTCATTCCGACTCCCTACTCACTACATAGTGAGTTATAGCTAGTGGATTATATAGTGCTCTCCCTCAGCAATATTAAAAAAAAACTTTCGGACACTACTTGTTTGCCGCTGACAACGACGTCCTTGTCGCGCAACTAAAACGTGCAGCTTAACTCCGGCCGAGGATCAATAACAATGGAAAATAACGTCATGAATTTTAGTAATAACTTTTTATAAATGGTAAATGGACTTGAGCTTATATAGCGCTTTTACACTGCATGTCACACCCATTCACACACTGATGGTAGTAGTCATTATGTAGTATCATCCATCAGAAGCAACTAATCCCATTCATACACCGCCACCAAAGCAGCAATCCGGGGTTAAGGGTCTTGAACAAGGACACATTGGACATGTTGCCCAGCTGGGGATCAAACCCTTGACCTTCTGGTTGAGAGGCGATGACTCTACCAACTGAGCCACAGCCGCCGCCCCCGTATTATACTGAGTGTATTTTTACAAAACAGCCATAAATAATGAATAATTATAAAATATAGAATTTTTGATATAATAAAACATTATTGCACCAAAACTAATTTATTTGTGTATCTGTGCACTACTTTTGCAATGCATTGTGGGATACAATGAGTGGACTATATAAAGGTATAATCATGCTCACTTAGAATTCGGACCACAAAAATGGCATGTTCACGAGTGAATTTGGGAGTGATTTCGGACACAGCCTTGGTGTTTAGATTTCATCTTCTAGCAGAGTATTTCATATCTCTTGAGTTATCGAGACATCTCTGAATTTTTTTAAATGATTACTCCAGTAATTTTAAGTGTTTTGGGAGTTTAAATTGAGGTCTTTTACTAAAATAAAAAAATTCCCACATCTATAACCATTAAACCTTTTTTTCCCATTTAGACTAAATGATGGCGATCACAGGAACAGATCAACTTTCAAGATCAAAAAGTGAACTTCTGGAGATTTTTGATTGTATCTGGTCTTGTTAATCTTTAAATGGGATAAGAAATGTTCCCATCATTATGTTCCTTTCAACTGTTTTACATCTTGTTACTTTTCTACATGCCAATTCTTTTGAGATTATGCCACCAATGTCATGAAAAAAAATCCTGTATCATTTGTGCATTGAGAAAATAAATATTCATAAATTGGAAACAAAGATTGCCAGTAATTGCTTGATTTTATTATAAGAAATGTTTTATATGTAAATAATGTTCCCTGATGATAGGCTTATTATGCTATAGTATATTTCTCTTACATTATCGGCATCCCAGTAATTCTCAGATTGTCCACAAGAGTGAGACATAGCTCCACATACAGAAGTAGTGGGTTGTGTTCCTGTATGTGCAACGCAAGTTGTGAAGTCATTTCAAGATACTGTCCGCTCTGAGCTGGACTGAATAAATGCTATGACACAGGAGTACATTCACTTGAAAAACAGAGACTGTTTTTGTTACCCTTCCTGTACATACAGTTATTTTCAATGTGTGCACACTCTGTCTTTGAGTTACAACTGCATGTCTGTGTCTGCATTTGTGTACCTTGTGGGTCTAAAGGAATTCACATCTGGGAGGGATGACACTAAGCACACCAAGGCTTACTATTGGCTACCTCTAGAGTGATCTGGCACTGTGTGTGCCCTGATTGGCTGGGGAACCCATGGCTCCCAGCCCAAATCTATGACGCTGTTGCTGGGATGGAGTCCCTCCATGCTGCTGCCAGTCTAAGTGCCAAGGGACCAGCTACAGGAAAGCAGGACACCATGCCCAGTAGGCTGTCTTAAGAGTGTCTCCCTGTCTAACACCGCCATTCCCCTTCCATCCTCTAATGCCAAACCCCCTCCCTCTGGGTCCTTGCTTGACCCCTTTGCAGTATCAACATAAACCAGGGACAAGTAACAACCAAACATCCTCACACATATAGGAGAAATATTCTTCCTACAACTACTCATGAGGCACCATTGAGCAAGGTACTCAACCACAAACTGCCCAGTGGCCGTCAGCAGAGGGCTGTGGTTGTAGCGAGCAGCCCCCAGCCTCACATGCTAAATGTGAAGTAGTGGAGTTCTGAATACAACATGTACCCTATATCAGCTTGTCCTGGAAATAAAGATTGATCTTGATGTCTTACCCTAACTTAGTGCAATTAGGAGAAGAAGTGTTGAGCATTCAGATACAATGTGCCTGTAACATTTTATTATTTATTATTTTATTAGAGAGATATTAAAGACAAAGAACTGATTAAGAGTCATAAAAGAAAAATGTTGAGTGATAAAGCAGGGCTTACAAGAAGAGTACACCTTGGTCAGACACCAATCCTGAATGTATCCTCATTGTCATAAACGTGTAGACAATGCTAAAATAAATGGCTTTAGTAGCTATATGCTGTTGGCTTCTAAATATTGGATGTTATTTAATGTGGCAGCAAATGAATTTACCAAACATGCATGTACATTAGCTGTTTAAGACTAAGCTAGGAAAATGAATGATACTAAAATAGACCAACCTTGTTCCACTGTCGATGGTGAACACATCACAGAAGGTGAGACTGGAGTCTGCAAGAAATGTCTTGGAAAAGTTGGCGACCTACAAAAGAAAACAATGCTAATCAAAAATACACCCACTGCATGGAGTAGTCAGAATTCAAAGAGTCTCTGAACAAAATATTGTGGCAGCAACACTGTGAAACTTTAAATCTAAAATATAAAAACAAAGCTGTATTCACCGGTCCAAACAATCTGACTCGACAACTAAGCGAATACATATGCATTACATATCAAATTAATGATAGCTGTTAGATTTAATTGCCCCAGTGAGCCTGTATGCTGTCATTAAAAGAACCCCTGCTATTTCTTTACTTTGTAGTGTGTTTTTTTCATTTCTCAGGTGCTTATTGAAAGAAAAACATAGGTCATAGAGAGTGTTGTAGTCAAGACCACACTAACCAAGACCAAGACATTTAAGGATGGAAACCGAGTCAAGACTAAGACCAGAGCAGGGCCAGACCGAGACAAGACCAAGACCATAAATATGAATGAAAAATCATTATCTTGTGTGCAGAGGGCTTGTCACTCATTTAGACCGTAACACCGGGTAGGTTGCAGCTGTAACCGGGGGAAAAATAAAACTACAACTGAAGTTATTTGTTCATAAGAGGTGTTTTCCTTCTAATCACAGTAATGACTTGGAAAGATAGCCTGTCAGTGGTGTTCTGGACCAGTCTTGATTTAAAATCCAGAGTCTGCCCAGTCTGGGACCGAGACAAGACCGAGTAAAAAAGCTTTCATTTCATTACATTTTTTCAACATACCCCACGTCAACAAAGGCATAGTAAAAGAGACAACCCAAATGTGTGATTCATAGAACTGTGACAGCTATAACATCTTGATTTAAAAACAAATCTAAAATGTTTTTGTACTTGCACAAAACATTTGGATTACATACAAAGCTTGTGGCCATGGTTGTTAAGTTAAATCCAGGCAGCGGGCATCATTATGTTTATTTCTATGATTTCAGAGAAAGAAAGGCTAACTGGCTTTTATCAAGCCAGCTAACTCGACTCACCTGAGCATGCCACACATGTGTTCCAGACGGACAATGGTGTGTAAAATCACAGCGGTCAATATAGTGTAGATGATTTCGGTTAGTTTTAGCTGGCTTTTATCAACCTAGCTAGGTCGACTCACCTGGAAATTCCTGCTCTTTGTTCATTTGAATGTCGGATGTGTTGCAGACGGCCAATGGCAGAAATTTACGACAAATGTACAGAAAGTGATTTCAGTTTGTTATAACATTTTCTAGAGTTTTCCTATGAAGGATTTTGGCTTTTTTTTTACAAAGATACACAACACACTCAGGCTTCCCCTCAATAGTTGATCAAATTTCAAGTTTAATACTCCAACTAGAAGCTGCATCATCGTTCGTCTGAGTGTCTGTCAGTCCTTTTCAAGTGTTACTTACCTTTACGGAAGGTGGACTTGTGAGGAAGATAAGTTGCATGTTTTTTATGTTATGTGAGAGAGTCCAGATAAGCTCTAGTCAAGTCAAGATCCAATGATTTATGTTGGGAACAGTAAGTGAGTAAAGCACCTGTTTTATGCAGCATTACTATGAAGCCACACAACCGAGAATGGTTGTGTGGCTTCATAGTAATGCTGCATACAAAGTGCTACAAAGTTTTCTAGTGAGAAGCCTAAGACAAACTGATTCATCTGCAAGGTCTTCAATCTACAGCTCAGAGGGCCAAAGTGACAGAACTCTCCGTGCTGTTCTAGTTAATAATCAAATTAATATAATAATCATTTGTTGGGGGGCACCGATAGCCTAGTGGTTAGTGTGCAAACCCCATGTAAACCCCTCTCTCTCTGCAATTTCTGACTCTTTCCACTGTTTCCTATATCTAAATAAAGGTATAAAATAAATATATCATGATTTGTTGACTAGCAGACGCCAAGCCGAGAATAAAGACTACTAGTCGACTAGAAAACTATTTAGAGGCGTCAGCCCTACATACTAAAACACACCTTTGTTATGTACCTCTGGATGTTTGAGTAAGCGTCCAATTCCACGTCTCCATGTTGCTGGTCGGCGTCCTTTCCCACCACACGCTCGGCTCTGATGAACACAAACAAAGTAGGATAATCAAACAGAGGGAAGAAATCTGGAGAAAGACCTCCTTGTCTTAATATCCAAAATTACCGTCACATCAGAGCTCCAGAGTTTCTATCTATCCTGACCTTGTGTGTACAACTCCTTGTAAGGGAATTATTTGACTATTGTGACTGAAAAAAATAAAAATAATAAAAAGAGTTATGAGTTCATCATCAACCAGTTTATGATCAGAGAGAGCAACGCATGCTCTGCTTCCTCAGAAGTTCACAGGACAACTTGGGTGAAATATCTCTTGATTTTTAAACTAAATATTTCAAAAATGATGGCAGATTTTCCAGCAGCTTCCAGGCTAGGTGACCCTTAAACTCCTGTCAATGCTTTATATATTACTGCACAGCTGGGCATCTTGGACACACTTTTTATGACGGTTTAGATTGCATTATCAATTATATACGTTGTTTTCTATCAGGAACAATTTTGGCTGGTGTGGATACCCTCTATTCATGTTCCACAGTAAAGTTAGTTCAATGTTGTAGGGCTGTCACCATTAACTAGTAAATTGTGATTAATTAAGGTCTGAAATGAATGCATCATTATGTTTTTCAAAGCACATGCTATTTTGTCCCTTTAGCCTCCCCGTAGATAGTCGTCCTCAGTGTCTCCCTGTAGTCTCAGTGATGTAAAAGAAGGACACTGCTGCATCTTTGAATGTCTCATTTCACTTTAACAAACTCTCAGACAGCTCAGCTGACAAGTCCAAAGTAATATCTACCTTATGACATCACACATTGACCTCATGACATCACACATTGACCTCATGACATCACACATTGACCTCATGACATCACACATTGACCTCATGACATCACACTTTGACCTCATGACATCACACATTGACCTCATGACATCACACATTGACCTCATGACATCACACATTGACCTTATGACATCACACATTGACCTTTGTTGCCATTCCTTTGAGCAGTTTGACGTCAGTTTGGGATCCCTAACCACTTACTGTTTCCGTGCTTAAGTTCATGTTGTAACCTTCCATCTACCAGAAGGGCCTTACTGTATTTCAAAACAAAAGGATTGAATTCAACCAGCAAGTAGAGTATTCTCAGCTAAAAAGAGTACAAAAATTCAAAATAAAAGTTAGCATTTTTTGTAAATGCGAAAATGGAATTTTGAACATGTGTTTAAGAATGCAATTAATCCCAATTAACTATTGAAATGTTTTGATTAATAAATGTAATCATTTACATACACTATTTATAAAAATATGAATAGTGTAAATAATTTTCCCTCTTTTTTGAGGTAACTGGAGTGACAGTCTTACAGGATATCTACCAGGACTAATTGGCTAGTTTCATTCATTTTATTCATTTAGCATTGGATGTAACTAAACATAATCAAATAACAGAAGCTCAAATGTATTTATGAAGGTAAAATGTGGAGAAAAAAACTCTACTAAGGATTAATGAGCACTTTACTATAGCTGTTACACTCTGGATTACAGATCTTATCATCCAGATGTGAGAAAACTTGTTAGACACAAACCACACATCCTCATGACTATTATTTTATATTTTTCAGAATACTGTTTACAGTGTAAACCTTAGCTATGTAGCCTGTCAGTAACCATCACATGAACACAGACAGTGCAACATAGCTAAATATAATAAATGTTTAACCATAACTGATTCACCACTTCTACTTGGTGTGAAGAAAAACGTCAACAGAAGATGCTAACTCCTCGACGAACCTTCAACGTTTCCAGCAAACGGCTCATTCCTCTCGTCTCGACGATATTAAAACTTAGGAATGTGTTTTTCTTCTTCTCTTACAGAAGAGATGCTATGCTTCCATCTGGTAGATAACGACCTGTTCAGTCTTGCTACATTGTTTACAGTCCAACAAGAAACTTATGATACGATAATGGAGACGGACTTCCACAGATGATGTCAAAGAGTGGATTGTTTGCTGCGCTTTGTCTACAGATATGATTTTATGGAGATTAATGAAGCTAAATCATTTTCATTGTCTTTTTTATATAGGATCTGTAAATCAAGATCATGTTATTGGACATCATCCACCATGTGGTCATACATACAATTATTTATTCAATCCATTCTTGCTCTGTTCACCAAAGTGCTTTACAGCCCACACAGAAATACTGTTTGCAAATAAGAGAAGGAAATGACCTTGCCCTTTCTCTGGAATTTATCTGGCTAAGTAGCACCTACTCGACAAATTTCTTCTTTAACAGGCTGTTACATCGAGAAATTAAAGTCGAATATTAATGATCAGAGCATAAGAGTTAAAAAATTAATAATGTAGTTTTTTTTTTTATAAAACCACTAGAGTGCTGTCAGTGACAGTTATTTAAAGTTGACATTCAGATATTCTGTTCTCATTGATCTAAACCCATTTAGGCAAAGCACTCCGATGAAGTTTTTGCATTTAATCAAACAGGTTTCAGTTCCTCTGCAGCTGGTTTCCACTCAAGGCTGTGGGAGTTTCTCTAAATGTCTTTGTGCTCAAACATCTGCGAACACTGAAACAAAACTATCAGAATCCAGAGTGTCAATGCAAATCTGCAGCGTTAGGCTTTCTACACGACCACAGCTGCACTCACTGGACAACGAGTACAAACAGGAGGAACACAAAAGCTTAAAAATATTCTGCTTCTATAACACAAAACGTTAAAATCACTCATAGGTTGTAACTTATTCATGACTATGCTGCTAACAGTTCATGAATAAAGTTCATATCAATTCAGCTGGCAGTTAAACAGTTAGCAAGACATGGAAAGTATTTTTCAGAAAACATAATTTTCTTGATTTGAAAAAACAACAACAAAGAAACTCAGCATGACTCCATGATTGTGTTGAGATAAATAAATTGCACCCAAAAGCATGTTTAACAAAAAAAAATTCACACTAATTGCAGGCAGAGTGTAAGAGCTAAAACTGGGGGTCTCTTGTACGAACATTTACTGCAGTGCTTCATGTTGACTGTGGGTGTCGCTGTAAGACTTCTGCTCAGGTATGCATATTAGAAAGAGTCAGGTGTGTGATCCAGGAAGGTTTCTGAACGTGAGGTTTACTGTTACTGTGAGTTTGGGTAAGTTTGTTTGGCTCAGTGATGGACTTTAATTCACATTGTTGCATGTTTGGATCAATGAACTGTTCTAACCACAACCCGGTGTGGCTGTCAGTCATTTGTAAAGGTTAAGTGTAAACTAAGGAAAAGCGTGTCAGCCAGGTCACTCCTTGATCAAGCATCTCAACAACTCAGTACTAGACTGACCTCCTTTACACACAGCGTTAAGTTCAAACTATATAAAATGGAAAATATTGACTTCAAAACTTCAAACCTACATCACTAATCTGTTTTAGAAAACAGAGAAATAACAGCATCTTGTTCTGGTTGGTTTTATGGCAGTTATGGAATCGTTAAGTGCTGCATTACCGCCATCTACTGGACAGAGTGAGTGCTTCCTTTTAATGTCCATTCTATAACTCGGACACAACTGAGTTTGCACAAGTCCTTCCCTCAGTGTGAAATCAAGTTTGTCTCCATCTTCCGGAAACCTTTTGGCACTATCCGGCATCATCTTAATACGTTCTGACTTACAACAGCGATACCCGCAGCACAATTTAACCTGACAACAAAAAAGAGAAAAAGAAAAAGAGAGCAGTATCAGAAAAAAAGTTAAAATGTTCGTGTTTGTGTAAAGAAAGCGACTTATTTCTCAAATTTTCTCTGAGGAGGAGTCAATGCAAATCTCTGATGTGTTCCTCCTCTACTTATGTGAGTGCAGAGAGGACGACAGAGAACAGTGGACACACAGTTGAACATGATGGACTATAGGACAGGACTGCTGCTTTTTACTGTCTGCTGGGCAGGTGATGATCATCACTCATCTTTACTCTAAAAAGTCTTCTGAAAGTGTCACATCTGATGGTTTTCTTTTCTGTCTCTTCAGGTGTTGATGGTCAGACTCTGACAGAATCTGAAGCAGTGGTTAAAAGGCCTGGAGAATCTCACAGACTGACCTGTTCAGCCTCTGGATTCACATTCAGCAGCTATGATATGAACTGGGTCAGACAGGCTCCTGGAAAAGGACTGGAGTGGATCGCCTGGGTTGAGAATGATAATGACAGAAAATTCTACTCTCAGTCAGTTACAGGCCGGTTCACCGCCTCCAGAGACAACAGCAGACAGCAGGTGTATCTGCAGATGAACAGTCTGAAGACTGAAGACACTGCAGTGTATTACTGTGCCAGAGACCCACAGTGACACAACCCATCAGTAGAGCTGAACAAAAACCCCTCAGAGCCTGAACACCAGTAACATGAAGCCACCAGAGGAGGAGCCCTCACACCAATAATGATTAACACCAAGCACTGAACCAGGGGAACAGAGCCTTTTCCATTGCTGCCCCTCTCCCTCTGGATCTCTCTCCCCAAACACACCTGAGACTTTACGGACCTGCCACATTTCAAATCACTGATAGAAACATTATAAACACTGATTTAGATTGCTAATGTTTCTTTTTGTACCATTGTTTAAAAGTGTTTTTCTTTAAATGCGACTCTGTAAATCAAATAAATCAAATGTATCAAAATAATTTTTATACATATTAAACACCAGTTCACTTTTACAGTAAGGAGAAAAACAGCTGTAAGACATTATGAAAATACTTTTGTATTAAACAGAATAACTCAGAATTATCAGGATCACATTCACATTAGTAACTGAACCAGAGGTCTTTAGCTTCCTCTATGGTGATCTTATTCAATCAAACTTTTAGAAAATGAGATTTTAATACCACTGTTGTTCTCTGATACCCTGAGCCCATGTGACAAAATCCTCCATGAATGTTGAGAACAGAAGACACCATCAAAGAACATGATGGGGATTAACTTCCTGTTAGAAGTGAATATTTTTGGTACATGTGATCACGGATGTTACTGTATGTTCAATAACTGTCAAAAAGTGGAGCTGTGTGTTATTCTACTTTGTGTTCTTACTGATTGGCTGCCTGAGTTGATGAACCGAAAAAAATAAACTAATGATTAATAACTTAAAAGGACACTTGTGTTTAGAATTTAATTCCAAAAGTAAAGAAGTGATATCCAAATAAAATGATTTTCTTATCTCTCTGAGGAGGAGTCAATGCAAATCTCTGATGTGCTCCTCCTCTACTTATGTGAGAGCAGAGAGGACGACAGAGAACAGTGGACACACAGTTGAACATGATGGACTATAGGACAGGACTGCTGCTTTTTACTGTCTGCTGGGCAGGTGATGATCATCACTCATCTTTACTCTAAAAAGTCTTCTGAAAGTGTCACATCTGATGGTGATGATCATCAAAGTCTTAGTTTTCTCTTGATGTGTGCCAACTATGTTCAATTGACTTTTATAAATGTCTCTTCAGGTGTTGATGGTCAGACTCTGACAGAATCTGAAGCAGTGGTTAAAAGGCCTGGAGAATCCCACAGACTGACCTGTTCAGCCTCTGGATTCACATTCAGCAGCTCCTGGATGGCTTGGGTCAGACAGGCTCCTGGAAAAGGACTGGAGTGGATTGCTTTCATTTACACATCTAGTTCATATATCTCTTACTCCTCGTCAGTCCGGGGCAGATTCATCATCTCCAGAGATGACTCCAGCAGTAAACTCTATCTTCAGATGAACAGTCTGCAGACTGCAGACACTGCAGTGTATTACTGTGCCAGAGAGACACAGTGAGAGACAAGAGCAGGAGAGTCGTACAAAAACTACTTCCTCTATTTACCACCATCAATGGGAACATTCATGTTTATCAGCATTGATACTGTTATCTACTGGAAGAGATGAAAATTCAGTTTCAACCTACATAATTAAAACTGTTTTCCTTGGTACTAATGTTTGCAGACTTTGCAAAACACTACTTCTGTTTTCATTCAATGCAGTTGATTAAATTCTTTGTATCTGTTTGGAGAAACTGTGTCTACATTTGGTTTGAACTCCAAGCATACAGTAGAGATCAACATGTGGACGAAACATGTAAAGATTTAAAATATTCCACATGATATGAAGATAGTACACCAACATTATGAATGAGTAATTATATGTATTTCTATATAACCCTAACCCTAACAAAACATTTTCTTGTAATGTGGTTAACTAAGTGGGCTATAATGAACTTGACTTACTTGCCTGGTGGTAATGGTAAGGTTAGCTAACATCAACAGTCACTTTATATTTGTTTCAGCTTCAACTGACACTGACTATTGATTACATATTGAATTAGAAATGATGATTAGCTGGGCCTACTAGGCAATATGGCCATAGTATAAATAGTATAATATACAGTATTTGAAAATGTATAAAAGGTAACTTTAGTGAGACTGTCAGAATGGACCTGGAGCATGTTTTTTGTTTTTTACTGTTTTAACACATAAAGCTGCTGCCATACATCCTGAATTCATGTACTACAAGGACTTTATTCATACTAGTTCTACTTCATACTTTTACTTTACTTCTTTGTATATGGAGAATATTCAGAAAGGATTGTCCATATGATAATGTTCACTGTTCAGCTGGAGCTGCTTTTGTTCTAATGTTGTTTTTTCCCTTTACAGAATCCTTGTGGCAGTTTCAGTCTGGAAGGAGAAATCAGAGGGAGGTGCAGGTCCAGGGAACAAGTTTCCCTCAGAGGACAGGTTGTTTATTCAGTTTTGAAACTATAACAGAATTTTTTTTTCACTTCTCTGTTTAAAATGTATTTACCAAAACTCTTTTATTCACTTTTTATACATTGGAAATGGCCTTTGCTAAATGTCTAAATGTAAATATTTGTGCTAGATTTTTTGCCTATTTAACCTTCATGTTCTTAAATTGTATTTTCTTTGTTTATGTCACAGTTTAAATAAAGAAAGATGTGGTTTGAGAAGACACTTTGAAGTTTTATTGTTTGTCTTAACATTTTACGTTGCAATTTCAAAGGCACTGTTTATTTATTATTTTAAAACATGGTGTTTTATAACCTGACATGCAAGGAATCATTTATCAAATCACTAGGTTTAGAAAATAAATATATTGTGTCCATTTTGGTAGAAGGAAATTAATCTATAGCGAGGTGTGGTATTTACAATTCACAGTAAAAATCTGCAAATAAACAGTATTAAACAGTTCATTCTTTCAACAGTATTTTCCTGTTAAGGTTTAAAATCACAACTTTTTGCTGTATTTACAAAAACGGTAGAAAACTGTAAATTTCAGCAACAGCAATATACCGTTAATTTTACTGTAACTTCCTGGCAACCCTACTGCCAGTTGTTTACCGTTTTTTAACAGGGGGAATTTCTAAGAGTGTGGATACGAGCAAATCTCAGTGACATAAATCACATATATTTGGCAGCTGTTCCGACTCCTGCATCATTGTATACATATAAAAGATAATAATAAACTTTTCCTATTATCAAGTTAATCTCTGATTCCACTCTACTGGCATGATACAACTGATGACCTTTCAACTTAAAGTATCCAAGACAGAAGTCAAATGTTATTTCTCTCTGAGGAGGAGTCAATGCAAACCTCTGATGTGTTCCTCCTCTACTTATGTGAGAGCAGAGAGGACGACAGAGAACAGTGGACACACAGTTGAACATGATGGACTATAGGACAGGACTGCTGCTTTTTACTGTCTGCTGGGCAGGTGATGATCATCAAAGTCTTATTTTTCTCTTGATGTGTGCCAACTATGTTCAATTGACTTTTTTAAATGTCTTTACAGGTGTTAAAGCTCAGACTCTTACACAATCTGAAGCAGTGGTTAAAAGGCCTGGAGAATCCCACAGACTGACCTGTTCAGCCTCTGGATTCACATTCAGCAGCTATGATATGAACTGGGTCAGACAGGCTCCTGGAAAAGGACTGGAGTGGATCGCTTATATTAGTAGTGGTAGTGTTAGCATCTACTACTCTAATTCAGTCAAAAGCCGGTTCACCATCTTCAGAGACGACAGCAGACAGCAGCTGTATCTGCAGATGAACAGTCTGAAGACTGAAGACACTGCAGTGTATTACTGTGCCAGAGACCCACAGTGACACAACCCATCAGTAGAGCTGAACAAAAACCCCTCAGAGCCTGAACACCAGTAACATGAAGCCACCAGAGGAGGAGCCCTCACACCAATAATGATCATAACACCAGTTCACTGTTGAAGAGTAAAAAATACTCATTTATAGATTCATGTAGTTATATTGCTTAAAGTAAAAGTGAAAGAAATATAACAAAGTTTATTTATAATACATTTCTGGGATCTCATCAAATTACATAATTTGATCAATTAAAGTAATAAAGTAAGGGGGGGGGGGGGGGGGGGCAGCAGTAGCTGAGATTGTGGGGACTTGGACTGGGATTCTGAGGGTCACAGGTTAAGGTCATGTCTGAAATTGGTCTGGTAGCTCGAGAGGTGCCAGTTCACTTCCTGAGCACTATATAGATGAACCTTCTTTCATAGCCTCCCTGTGTCCTTATATGCAAATTGAACTTCCTCACAGTCTGATATAAAGACTCGACATCAGGCTGTGAGTCAGAGAAGAACAGAAGCTCCATCAGATCACTTCAAGTGAAACAATGTTCTCTGTAGCTCTGATTCTACTGCTGGCTGCTGAATCAAGTAGGAAGCTTCATAACTAATGATCACATCAGACACAAAGAATAATCAGATGAGTGATGGAGATAATGATGATTTGTGTTTCTACAGGTGTGCACTGTATTGATCTCATCACACCAGGCTCAATGGTTGTGCAGCCTGGACAGTCTCTGACCCTCACCTGTCAGGTCTCTGGTTACTCTCTGACTGATAACAGCTATGCAACAGGTTGGATCAGACAGCGTGAAGGGAAACCGATGGACTGGATTTTTGAACGGTGGGGAGGAAGCTTTTACTAAAATAATGCTCTGAAGAACAAGTTCAGCTACAGCAGAGACATGTCTGCTGGTACAGTGACTCTAACAGGACAGAGTCTGCAGCCTGAAGACACTGCTGTGTATTACTGTGTGAGAAGACCCACAGTGAGAGACAATAACAGAAGAGTCGTACATAAACTACTTCCTCTGTTTACAACCATCACTGGGAAGATTCAGCTGTTTCAACATCAAATTATAAAAATTGTTTGTGAATATGTGTCAGAAATACAAAAATCAAAATGTGATTTACTCAATATCAGACTCCTACATCATGGTCCGGAGGTATTACTGGACTGTGATTGGCCGCAGGGTGTCAAATCATTTCTAACTTTGACAGTTTCTGCTCTAAGTTGTCTGTGAGTTCATGATAATGGACATGTTGTTTAACAATTCTTAAACACACTCAGATGCAGAGGAAAGTCCAGGACACAAAAAACTGATAGTAAGAAAAAGTTCTCTACTCAAATGTTTGTAGGTCAAACACAGAGAGGCAGTCAGCGAGGGCAGAAAAATGGGGGATAGGGCAAATCCACAAAATCCAAACAAAGTTCAAAACCGGGAAAAGCAAACAGGGAAAATAAGGCTGGAAAGCATGAACACACTCAGGAGACGATGACAATCTGTCAGCATCTGTCAACGTGACAGCATGTTTAAAGGAGGGTCACTACACACACACACACACACACACACACACACACACACACACACACACACACAGGGATGGTTGTGAAAAAACTCAGAAAATTGAACCTGTTCCGAGAGAAATAATAACAGACGAAAGTTTCAGAGTCATTGTGCAAAAGTAATTGACACAACTTCGATCTTGTTTTTTTTCCACATGCGTCAATTTTGGACACATTTAACACAGAAAACAAAATGTACTCAGAAATAATTTAGTATTGAGGTCTGAATTCTCACACCTCTGAATTTTGAATTGAGATTTTCTGAATGTCAGGACAAAGAAGGATGAGGAAATGATCATATTCAACATCAGGTTTTTCTACAGAATATTGCCAGACCATGCTGCAGTTACAACACAGAAAATAAATGCTGAAATATGACTTGACCACACATCCATCAACCAAAAATACAGACTCATTTTCCCTGAAATAGCAGGAGTCAATGCAAATGTAAAGCAGAGATGATTTCCAGTCATCTTTTCACTCTGCAGATATAAAAACAGTGAACAGACTCTCCTATTGGCTCCAGTCAGACCATCATTGATGCTTCATATGTTTGATTGTATGCAAACTCAGTGAGCTTCCTTGTTACTCAGCTATAAAAACTTCCCATCAGGCCGTCAGTGGAGTTCACAGCACGTCACTTTCAACATCAACCATGTTTTCTGTAGCTCTGCTGCTGCTGCTGGCAGCTGGATGTGAGTCTGTCTGCATCTGTCAAAGTCAACAGTTCTTCTTCTGCAGTTTAACTTGATCATTTCTTACTAAACATGTTCTCTTTTTAACAGGTGTGAAGTGTGAACAGTTGACACAGCCAGCCTCTGTGACTGTGCAGCCAGGTCAGCGTCTGACCATCACCTGTCAGGTCTCTTATTCTGTTGGCAGCTACTACACAGCCTGGATCAGACAGCCTGCAGGGAAAGGACTGGAGTGGATTATAGTAGGTCGTGTGGGATATAGCACATATACCAAAGATTCACTGAAGAACCAGTTCAGTATCAACTTTGACTCTTCCAGCAAAACAGTGACTCTGAACGGACTGAATATGCAGCCTGCAGACACTGCAGTGTATTACTGTGCCAGAGAGCCACAGTGAGAGACAATAACAGGAGAACCATACAAAAACTACTTCCTCTTTTGACAACAAACACTGAACAATAATTTTGTTCAGTGTTTGTTGTCTGTACATTTGTATCACTGGTCTTGTACTTTTACATAATATTATCAATTTCATTTCAAAAACAGAGTTTAAGAATAAATCAAAGTTGCAATCCCTTTCATATATAATACAATATATCCTCTAATTTGATGTAAATATTTTGATTGATGTGCTCATTTACACAAAAGGGACCAAATGTGCCTTACATGTATGCAAAGTGACTGATTTAAATGTGTGTAATCAGCACCAGAGCTCAGAGACTTTGTCTTTCTTGTAACACAGGTTTTGGTGATATGAGGATAAGATGGTTTCTTATTGTCTCGTTTGTGCAGATTTTACTGAGCAACATAATTCTTCTTTGATCTTGGTTCAGAGTTCCTCCTTCTTGTGCAGACTTTTTTTCATTACTTTATGTTACAATCATATTTGCAACATTGAAAAAAAATCAATCACACTTTCCCACATTATTCAGTATTAAAACTTAAATAAAAATGTGTCAGGTACTCGTTCTGGAATTTTCCTTGTTCAAATTTAAAAGAACCTTTTTAAAGTCTGAACCTTTTAAATACAATTAAATACAAAACTGACTATTGTTAGAATCATACTGTATGTACATCGCCACCAGAAACCTTGTTCATCATCTAACTTAATAAAGCTGTTTCCTAATTTACATAAAATGGTTATTACGACATGATTTAAATTATTTAACAAGAACTGAAGTTCCACCTTTTCTTTCGACTAGGGAAACAGTTAAAGGAAACACCACAACACGTCCCCATCATTTAGAGTTTTTAAAAACTAAGTCAGCTGATCTACAACCCTCTGAATGTAAATTGGCCTCCATGTGTTGCCATATAAATAAGTCATGTGTGTATGAGCATCAGTGAGAGGACAGACCAGCCCACATCAGATCAGCTTCATCATCAGTCATGTTCTCTGCAGCTCTGATTCTGCTGCTGACTGCTGGATCCTGTAAGGAGCTTTTCAACTGTTTAGAAACAACTCATAATCAGATGGATGATGGAGATAATGATGATTTGTGTTTCCACAGGTGTGCACTGTATTGATCTCATCACACCAGGCTCAATGGTCGTGCAGCCTGGACAGTCTCTGACCCTCACCTGTCAGGTCTCTGGTTACTCTCTGACTGATAACAGCTATGCAACAGGTTGGATCAGACAGCGTGAAGGGAAACCGATGGACTGGATTTCTTATCAGTGGGGTACAAGTGGACTTCTTCAAAATAATGCTCTGAAGATCAAGTTCAGCTACAGCAGAGACACGTCTGCTGCAACAGTGACTCTAACAGGACAGAATATGCAGCCTGAAGACACTGCTGTGTATTACTGTGCTAGAGTCCCACAGTGAGAGACAATAACAGGAGAGTCATACAAAAACTACTTCCTCTGTTTACCACCATCACTGCACATTCAGCTGTATCAGCATCTTTAATTTCAGTTTAAAAAAATCTGAGTATTGGTTGACTGAATATTGGAATCATATACTATGGTCAGGTTTTATACTCGATTCTGATTGGTCACAGGTTGTTGATTTAATTCTAACTTTGATTAGTGTCCTCTAAGTAGTTCCTGATAATGATCAAATCATCTCTTGCTCCTTATAGTTCATGGACAGTTTATAAGTATTTTGAGAAAATGATCTATGATATATGATGTTGCCCTGCTGAACGTTGCATGCATTATTTTGCTGTGGAAACCAGAGTTTGTCAATGAAAGCTGATAAAGAAAAATGAAGGAGAATTATCCGTATATAGGGGAGGAAAAATAAATGGGAAAAAAAGGAAGAGGAGTAAGCGTCGGGACACTGGCAGACATGATGGTAATGAACGCTGGTTGGAGGGCCCAACAATACATTTTTACCTATAGGGCCCCAACAGACTCTTGAATCACCACTGTATATAGATCATCTTTCCTGTTAGAACAATAATACTGACTTTTTCAACCTCATGCACACTTTAATTCAGATCATGCAAATCAGACTCAAAGGGGAAAAGCCATCTAACATTTAATTTCCAGTTCAAACAGACAAAAACTGAGACCCAAGTTAATTCAGTCCATGTGAGGAGGAGTCAATGTAAATCTCTGATGTGTTCCTCCTCTACTTATGTGAGAGCAGAGAGGACGACAGAGAACAGTGGACACACAGTTGAACATGATGGACTATAGGACAGGACTGCTGCTTTTTACTGTCTGCTGGGCAGGTGATGATCATCAAAGTCTTATTTTTCTCTTGATGTGTGCCAAATATGTTCAATTGACTTTTTTAAATGTCTTTACAGGTGTTAAAGCTCAGACTCTGACAAAATCTGAAGAAGTGGTTAAAAGGCCTGGAGAATCCCACAGACTGACCTGTTCAGCCTCTGGATTCACATTCAGCTGCTACAATATGAACTGGGTCAGACAGGCTCCTGGAAAAGGACTGGAGTGGATCGCCTGGGTTGAGCGTGATAATGACAGAAAATTCTACTCTCAGTCAGTTAAAGGCCAGTTCACCATCTCCAGAGACAACAGCAGACAGCAGGTGTATCTGCAGATGAACAGTCTGAAGACTGAAGATTCTGTTGTTTATTATTGTGCCAGAGAGCCACAGTGACACAGGAGGAAGTATCGCTGTACAAAAACAGTCAAAGTAGCATTTCACATTACATCAGTAACCTCACTGACTGGGATGTGTTAAGTAGCTGTACAGAATCCTTTGCTATTTATGTCTAGTGGACCTATGGAGCTTGTTCAATTCAGAATCAGGGATATAGTCCTTAACATACAGACTCAGACCAAGATGGAGTGACTGATTCCAAAACCAAAAACTGATTCGGCTACAAAGTAATGAGAAAATGATAAACCTGATGTAGGAGTTATTACTCTCTCTACATTAAATGGAGTGGTTTACTGCTCCTCTCTCTTACACTGCTAATGTCAACCAGAAGTATATCAGCAGTTCTTCATTTCATTGAATTACATTTTAAAAGGATACTCAACAGGAATAAAGCACAGACATACTTTCCCTGTCAGAATAATTTTTAGGTTTGTAATTACCGTAGGCTTCACCACTTGAACGAAAAATCAATACCCACAAACATCCAGACCTCTTAAATCTTCACCAAGGATCCTGGAAAGGACTTTTAAACCAAACGTTAAACAACAACAAATGATTAAATAGACAAATAAAACAATTGTCTTTTCTTTCTCAATGCTGGGTCCTTAAAGCTTGAGAGGGCAGATATAGGTTTGTGTGTGAAGACATGTGCTCCCCTCTTATTGTTGTATGAACTGACAAATCTGCGTCCTGCCGACTCACTCAGCTGTGTATTACTGAGTCTGTGTACGCTCCACTGACACAAATCACCAAAAGACCAGCACAACTAATCCAGAGCAATGCAGTTCAATCACACATAATGTTGACTTTATAAAGACAACACACTCTGATAAGTATGATGTGAGGAATCTTTATGTATTCACAGAACAATAGAGGATTTTTGTTTTACCTGTACATGAGGAAGAATAGCGTGCTATAAACCCAATCAGACTTCCACTGCAGCCGACATCAGTGCAGAAAAAAACGTAGAGAAGCTTGATTGTTCCTGAATATTTATAGATTAATGTTGTGTATCGTGATCCCAAGAAATGCTTGGGGAAACATTTAATTCAGTGCTCATGGAATCGGGTAGAAAATATCATCTGATAACATATCTACATTAACAATATAGCTTCATCTCAAACACACAAGCTACAATATTCCCTTTTGCATATCAAGATGAAAAGTAAGAGATTATCATTTCGGGAAAAAACATGCTTTGTCGATCTGCCATGACTGTGATATTTTAGAGCTTGCTCTGTTGCTGAAGATATTCTCTTCTTATGGAAATGTATCAGTCACAGTTTCTCTTTTGAACCTGTAGAGGGAGGTCTATGCAAACTCGTCCTCCCTTATAAACACACCGTCAGTAACTTGTGGCAGATCAATCGGACAGTTCTGAACACTTTTGAAAATCTGAGATCAGACAGCACTGAACAGAGGAATGGGTAAAAGTAGTATCTGGAGTTTATTACTTGTAGTTACTATTCATGGTGAGACAATCCATCCTGCTTTAATACTTTGTGTAAATGTCAAACCTTTTTTTCAAGTTTTGTTGATAATGATCAATATTTCTATGACAACAGGAGTTTGGAGTGAGATCAGACTGGAGCAGTCTCCCTCTGAGGTGAAAAGACCTGGAGAGACAGTGAAGATGTCATGTATCATATCTGGGTTTGACATGACGAGCTTCTATATCCACTGGATCAGACAGAAACCAGGGAGAGCTCTGGAGTGGATTGGGTGGATGAGTACTGGCGACAATGCTGCTAGCTATGCAAGCTCCTTTCAAAGTCGCTTCAGTATGACAGAAGATGTGCCCAGCAGCACTCAGTTCCTCCAGATCCAGACACTGACAGCAGCAGATTCTGCTGTTTACTTCTGTGCTCGTCAAGGCACAGTGAGTGAGGACAGTGGAGCAGCTGCACAAAAACCTCCAAAGAGAATCAGCAGTGTGATCTCAATCATATCTGTTTTTTCATACCATCATACTTAGGCATGGGCGACATCACTAAAAAATATTTCTTATCAGTCGATATTGATAATTATCACATTATTTCTTTAAAAAAAAAAAATAATAATGATTGCAGTGATACAATTGTTTCACTTTCTACAGTGGAAGTACAATAAGATCCACAAACAGGTTGGATCATAAAAAGGACCCCTGTTTATAAGTGCAGACAATTAAACTGAGAAACAAAATAATAGTCTTTTCTTTCTCAATGCTGGGTCTTCAAAGGTTTAGAGGGCAGGTATGGGTTTGTGTGTGCAGACGTGTGCTCCCCTCTTATCGTTTTATGAACTGACAAAACTATTAAGAACTCCAAATTTGATTTCCTGCAATGAACACTGACTCATATTCTGTTGAAACAAGTGTCCCTCTATTGATAAAACGTAGATTGCTGTGTTGAACTTTGTACTATTTGGCACCTAAAGTTGATCACTGCATGTTAAGAGAAAAATATGAATGAACTTCCCCTTAAAGTATACTGTAAAAACACCAGGTGGCAGAAAGAGCCCAGTTTCTCTGAGGCCTGTCGCTTTAAGGAAACGCTCAGTTCTGCTGACTCAACATTTCTCTACTTCTGAGATCCCTACACCTTAATATTTGATTGATATATTCAGCATTATCAACACTGTATCTCACCTGTTTTTAGATATGATTCACCATGACTGTGATATTTTAGAGCTTGCTCTGTTGCTGAAGATATTCTCTTCTAATGGAAATGTATCAGTCACAGTTTCTCTTTTGAACCTGTAGAGGGAGGTCTATGCAAACTCGTCCTCTCTTATAAACACACCGTCAGTAACTTGTGGCAGATCAATCGGACAGTTCTGAACACTTTTGAAAATCTGAGATCAGACAGCACTGAACAGAGGAATGGGTAAAAGTAGTATCTGGAGTTTATTACTTGTAGTTACTATTCATGGTGAGACAATCCATCCTGCTTTAATACTTTGTGTAAATGTCAAACCTTTTTTTCAAGTTTTGTTGATAATGATCAATATTTATTTCTATGACAACAGGAGTTTGGAGTGAGATCAGACTGGAGCAGTCTCCCTCTGAGGTGAAAAGACCTGAAGAGACAGTGAAGATGTCATGTATCATATCTGGGTTTGACATGACGAGCTTCTATATCCACTGGATCAGACAGAAACCAGGGAGAGCTCTGGAGTGGATTGGGAGGATGGATGCTGGCAGCAATTCTGCTAGTTATGCAAGCTCCTTTCAAAGTCGCTTCAGTATGACAGAAGATGTGCCCAGCAGCACTCAGTTCCTCCAGATCCAGACACTGACAGCAGCAGATTCTGCTGTTTACTTCTGTGCTCGTCAAGACACAGTGAGTGAGGACAGTGGAGCAGCTGCACAAAAACCTCCACAGAGAATCA
The DNA here is from genome assembly GCF_963930695.1 of Labrus bergylta. NCBI lineage: Eukaryota > Metazoa > Chordata > Actinopteri > Labriformes > Labridae > Labrus > Labrus bergylta. The sequence goes on from NC_089210.1 coordinate 16,995,172, forward strand.
GCAGTGTGATCTCAATCATATCTGTTTTTTCATACCATCATACTAAGAGTTATTGATTTGATTTACCAAGAAAAAGAAGACATGAGACAAGTCTACAGTGTTCACTGAATTACGTTATTTAAACAGACCCAACATAAATCACAGTGCAAGTGTGAAATCCAGTGCAAGCAAGCAGTTGGCAACATTTGGCAATAGTGGCAAGATCGGAAGAATCCTGGCTGGGCAGAGAAAGTAAAATAAATAATTAGAGCCCGACAGATTAATCAGCCAGCCAATAATGTCGGCCGATATTTCGTTTAATATTAAATATAGATATATAGATATTTACTATTGGTATTGGCTAATGTTATTGCAGATATGTGTTGATATCACTGCAGTTATTCACCAGTCAAATCGCCTTTTAGTTGAGTGTCATTGTATTACACTATCAGTTCTCTTTCACCAGCAGAGGGCGCTCTTTGGATTACAACAAGCATTATTACTCCAAAGAGTCAAGTGAAGCACGTCCATGCGCAGTTACTTTTCAGTTCAGTGAGCATCTTGTCTTCATGAAATATCTTTTCCACAAGTGGTATCACTGCATTTGAGGTATAAACAAAATACATTCGTATATATCTATATTATCTATCCAGCTCTACAAACAGAAAATACATTTAAGAAAGATATCGGCCAATGTATCAGTACCAGTTTTTTTTCTCTTCCTAATATTGATATCTGTATCAGCCCTGAAAATCACTTATTGCTCAGGTCCTACGAACAATCACAACAACCACAACAGATAATACAGACTTATGGCTACAATGCCAATTATGTGTAATATAAGTGAATATATGATTAAACTTTTATGAATAATTGCAGTCAATCAGGTCTCATTCTTCTTTTCTCTGTTTACTGTCTGGTCACTGATGGAATTTATTTCCAGTTCCTGTGAGCAGTTTTTTTTAGCTTCTTATTGAACGGACTAAAAGTAAAATTCCTATGAAAGTCCTACAAAAGCAAATGAGATGATCTGGAAGAAGATTGTTCTTTTTTTATTCTTTGTAATCTCTTTCACCACAGGGTGTTTGTCGGGAAAGGCGATATACAGCACTCTGCCAAACTCCACACAAATGATTCATAAGTGATGTTTTGATGGTTAAAAGACAGCAGGAGGATTTATTTTATCAGAAAACACAACTTTTCTCCAGCACGGGACAAGATCAGCATAAAGAGAAGACATGCTGAGTTGACAAATATCAAACACAAATGAAAAGTTCTTCACTGTCAATTTAAGCTAGCAGAGACGAAGGAAAATCTCCTAAAATGAGGTCAACAGTGAAAGTTTCAGAGTCAACACCCTCAAGTAATTCTCTAAATATCAATAATGCTTTCCCAATCCACTCAACACATATTCGTTGAGGTAAAAAGACTTTCACAATCCTTTCAGATGAAAATATGTTTGCATGTTTTCCCAAACTGATTGTTACAAATCTGACACAGAGTACAGGATCAACTCATTTTATGTTCTTCGTGTCTAACCAGCCTTGAAAACTCCATTCATTTAAAAACACATCTAGTGTAGAGAGATGAAGCAGAATCTACTATATATGTTTTTTTCCAAAGCAACAAACATCAGAGAGTAAGTACAACACAAGCAAGGATCTAGAGAAGAGGAATTAACGTCTGGTTCAGACTGCACCAGTCAAATGATGTTGAAACTGATGTTGAATCTTCATGCTTTTCATTTTTAGATATGTGAGGTGTGGCAATGCAAATGTTCCCTTTTTCCATTGCTTTTAATCTCCCTGCAACTTGAGAACACACCAATCCAACAACCAGATTTACACACATTTTTACAATGACTTTATCCGGGTGTTTAACGTTTCTCATGCTATCAGTTTCTGGTAAATACACACACATATATAGCCTTGTCTTTGTATGTGTCAGGGTTTGTGTGTGGCTCTGTTCTGATCAGTCTGTTTTTCTCCACAGTGGTGCGCAGTCAGACTCTGACTGAGTCTGAACCGGTGGTAAAAAGTCCTGGACAATCCCACAAACTCACCTGTACGTACACAGGAATATCAGATTCCAGCGCTGATATCAGCTGGATCAGACAGGCTGAAGGAAAAGGACTGGAGTGGGTTTCCCATATTTCTGCTCCGAGTGGAAGCAATAAATATTATTCCACGTCGGTCAAGAATCGCTTCACCATATCAAGAGACAACGATGTGGACCAGGTGTATCTGCACATGAACAGCCTGACAGCTGAAGACTCTGCTGTTTATTATTGTGCCAGAGCCCCACAGTGATACAGGAAGTCAGAGAGCTGTACAAAAACTGCTGCAGATGTTACTGTGTCTGACTAATGACTCACTGAAAGTTATGTAAAAACAAACAAAAAAACAACAGTTTTTGTTTAGATTCACCCTTTTTTTAAACACCATGCCCTGACCCCAAGTTATCCTCCACAGATACAAATTGAAGTAGGAATAGTTATAACACTAAGAATTGGAGAATGGTAAATGGACTTGAGCTTGTATAGCATTTGTATAGTCTTCTGACTACTAGTGCTTTTACACCCAAGGTCAGACCTACACATTCACACACTGATGGTAGAGGCTGCTATGTGAAGTGACCATCAGTGTTAACTCATCCATTCATACACATTCATACGCCACCAAAGAAGCAGCAGTAGCAACTCGGGTTAAATGTCTTGCCCAAGGACACATAGGCTATGTAGCTGCAGGAGCTGGGGATCAAACCCCGACCTTTCAGTTGAGAGACAGTCTACTCTACCACTAAGCCACAGCTGCTATACTCATGACTGATCCCTCCAATTGACTTATGGTCCATGCAAACTTATTAAATTAACTTGCAAACTTATTACATTTTTAATTCTCATTACAAAATGTTTGATCATTTGTTTTGATATTTAGAAAATAAAATATATTTTTAACAATAGATTCCTAAAATAAAAGATTGTGATGCTTTAGTTTGAGGATTATCATAGATAATAGAAGAATAGGCATCATCTTCTATTCACCATCATCTGAATTCTTGTTTCTCAAATATTCAGATTAATATGCATACATAAACCAAAGTATCACAATGATTCATTATGACAAATTATCAATTATAAGATGAAGAAAATTATAGAATTTAAGTTCAGTGTGATTGTTACCCACTGCTAATAATAAACGTTTCCTGACGCTCCATACAGGAAACAGTGTTTAGTTTTTGTATGAGGCTTTATCACAGTGCTACGTGGGGCACTGTGATATACAGCTGTACAAAAACCTGAGAGCAACAATCTTAAACTATCCTATTTTAAAGATGGACAAAAGGGGACTGGACAAAATATCTCACATTGAACTATAAGGAAACTAACGTGTAATGGTTTTTATAAGCAGATTTTTAGGTAAAAGTTGTTTATTTAGTAGTTTGAAGTCGTAGGTAGTTCATGTATGTAAATGTTATTCTTAGTAAATCTCAACTTTAAAAAGAGTCAAAGACTCAACATGAACATACACTTATAGGGGGACACTAGAGTTTCCTACAGATCAGGACTTGGTGGTTTTCAAACCTTTAATAAGGTGTTTTTCTGGTTCTTCAGGTTTTTGTTGAAGCATTGAGTTGAGATGTATCACTGTGCTTACTTTGACTACTGGGGTCAAGGGACTGCAGTCACTGTTAATTCAGGTAAGTCACTTTAAAACCTTATTTTTAGTGATTACTATATTTATCTTTTTTTAACTGATTTTTGATACTTGAGAAGTTGGACCCGGTCGTAATGTTGAGGTTTACAAATAGCAGAATCAGAAAGCAGAGACAGTTGGTTGGTAATGCAGCTGTTTCCTTGAAAGCATTAGAAAACGGCTTTCTTGGCATTACAACTCTATGCAGGACAGGGTTTTAAGTAAACATGACTTTGTCTGGATTTTAACTGCTGCTGGGGAGGACCTCAGAATTTTTTCCCCACATTAATATTCACCAACTTTTAATTTTGTGGATATTCACAAGACCTCATACTGTGTGATGAGAGGTAAGACTACCGTTGAGCTGAGATATATTTAAGTTTTCTGTGTGAAAGGTCTCTGTGTGAAAGTATAAAATAAATATAAAGTAAATCGCAGGAAAATTGACCTTCATGGGACTTTATTTTCGCAATGAAGATTAAATTGTTGACCGTTGATATTGAGAGCATAGCTCATGAAATAACTTTCTCCCACAAATTGGCAACTATTAAACAATAGGCTTACATAAATATTCTAAATACTCATTTAATACATTATATATACAAATTATATTATTATCATGACATTTTAAGGTTTTGCTTATGTGAGGTTCTTTCATTAGTATGTTCACCTCCAATCCGTTGACTGGTGTTGACCAGACAAACAAAAATAAGATGAATGTTAGATTTTCTCATATTGTTTTCAAAATATTGTCTTATATTTGTTTACTGTGCAAGCTGGCTAAATAAATTCAAAAAGTTGAAAGGTGTGAGGATTTCTGGAATCAACGTTATCTACATTTTTATTTAATCAGTAACTGTTTCTTTATTAAGTACAATTTAAAAATATATATATATTATTCAAACATTTGTTTCTGACAAGGATACGGGTTTAAGGAATGGGTTTTCATAATACCTCCATTTTCACAATGGACAATCTGGTATCCACGATTATGTGAGTTTTGATAAAGATGGAAAATTAATTTTTAATACTTTATAGACTGAATAAATAAAATATCGGGGGGAAAAATTGCAGCTGAAAACAAAACATCAAAATAATGTAAAACAATGAGATAGTTATGAGATAGGGGCGGGCAGTAGCTCAGTCTGTAGGGACTTTGGTTGGGAAGCGGAGGGTCAGCAGCTCATTCCCCCTCACTCTGACTATTTGATTGATTGATCTAACATAGAGCACTTTGGGTCTGCCTTTTGTTTTTCTGTCATTAAAATATAAAATCTATTTTGTTTACATTTAAAAAAGGCAGTTGTGATAATAATCAGTAATTTCTATTAATTTGGCTTTATAAAATCTTTTCTAAAGGAACTGCACCGACTCTGTTCCCTGTGGTTCAATGCGGCTCTGGGACTGGAAATCAAATCACTGTTGGTTGTCTGGCTCATGACTTCATCCCAAAGAGTACTTTCCAGTGGACGGATGACAGCGGGACCAGTTTACCTTCTGTACAACATCCTGCAACTGTCAATGACAACAAATTCACAGGTCTTAGTCTGGCCCGAGTATCCAAATCTGACTGGGATTCAAGGAACTCTTTTAACTGTGCTTTGACGTATCCTGGAGGATCCAAAAGTGTCAAAGTTGAAAGTAGGTGATTTTTAACCTTCTATCATGGCTCTTTTACGTTTTGTCCAAATGCATTTTCTTGTTTTTATGTTCTGAATTGTCTATATATTTCCAATTTTCATCCAGTATTATTGAAGAAATTCTTTCAGCTTGATCTGATTTCAACTTAATCTCTATCTCTGCTCTTTCATTCACTTGCGTAGTGCCCGAACTCCCTCCAAAGATAACGTTGGTATTGGTGCCAAGAGGAGACACTCAGGCTCTGATGTGTTCAATTTATGATTTTTTTCCCAATGAATTGACGGTAAAATGGAAGAAAAATGAAATAGAAGAACCTGGCTTCACTACTTGGCCCCCCAAATCATTCAGGAACACGTTTTCAGCTGTCAGTGTTCTGAATGTGAAGAACACAGACTGGGACAGTAAAGCCGTGTACACATGTGAGGTGACACACAAAGTTTTCTATTTCTATGATTTCAGAGAAAGAAAGGCTAACTGGCTTTTATCAAGCCAGCTAACTCGGCTCACCTGAGCATGCCACACATGTGTTCCAGACGGACAATGGTGTGTAAAATCACAGCGGTCAATATAGTGTAGATGATTTCGATTAGTTTTAGCTGGCTTTTATCAACCTAGCTAGGTCGACTCACCTGGAAATTCCTGCTCTTTGTTCATTTGAATGTCGGATGTGTTGCAGACGGCCAATGGCAGAAATTTACGACAAATGTTCAGAAAGTGATTTCAGTTTGTTATAACATTTTCTAGAGTTTTCCTATCAAGGATTTTGGCTTTTTTTTTTTACAAAGATACACAACACACTCAGGCTTCCCCTCAATAGTTGATCAAATTTCAAGTTTAATACTCCAACTAGAAGCTGCATCATCGTTCATCTGAGTGTCTGTCAGTCCTTTTCAAGTGTTACTTACCTTTACGGAAGGTGGACCTGTGAGGAAGATAAGTTGCATGTTTTTTATGTTATGTGAGAGAGTCCAGATAAGCTCTAGTCAAGTCAAGATCCAATGATTTATGTTGGGAACTGTAGGTGAGTAAAGCACCTGTTTTATGCGGCATTACTATGAAGCCACACAACCATTCTCCACTAGCTACAAAGTTTTCTAGTGAGAAGCCTAAGACAAACTGATTCATCTGCAAGGTCTTCAATCTACAGCTCAGAGGGCCAAAGTGACAGAACTCTCCGTGCTGTTCTAGTTAATAATCAAATTAATATAATAATCATTTGTTGGGGGGCACCGATAGCCTAGTGGTTAGTGTGCAAACCCCATGTAACCCCCTCTCTCTCTGCAATTTCTGACTCTTTCCACTGTTTCCTATATCTAAATAAAGGTATAAAATAAATATATCATGATTTGTTGACTAGCAGACGCCAAGCCTAGAATAAAGACTACTAGTCGACTAGAAAACTATTTAGAGGTGTCAGCCCTACATACTAAAACACACCTTCGTTATGTACCTCTGGATGTTTGAGTAAGCGTCCAATTCCACGTCTCCATGTTGCTGGTCGGCGTCCTTTCCCACCACACGCTCGGCTCTGATGAACACAAACAATCAGAGTAGGATAATCAAACAGAGGGAAGAAATCTGGAGAAAGACCTCCTTGTCTTAATATCCAAAATTACCGTCACATCAGAGCTCCAGAGTTTCTATCTATCCTGACCTTGTGTGTACAACTCCTTGTAAGGGAATTATTTGACTATTGTGACTGAAAAAAATAAAAATAATAAAAAGAGTTATGAGTTCATCATCAACCAGTTTATGATCAGAGAGAGCAACGCATGCTCTGCTTCCTCAGAAGTTCACAGGACAACTTGGGTGAAATATCTCTTGATTTTTAAACTAAAATTTTCAAAAATGATGGCAGATTTTCCAGCAGCTTCCAGGCTAGGTGACCCTTAAACTCCTGTCAATGCTTTATATATTACTGCACAGCTGGGCATCTTGGACACACTTTTTATGACGGTTTAGATTGCATTATCAATTATATATGTTGTTTTCTATCAGGAACAATTTTGGCTGGTGTGGATACCCTCTATTCATGTTCCACAGTAAAGTTAGTTCAATGTTGTAGGGCTGTCACCATTAACTAGTAAATTGTGATTAATTAAGATTTGAAATGAATGCATCATTATGTTTTTCAAAGCACATGCTATTTTGTCCCTTTAGCCTCCCCGTAGATAGTCGTCCTCAGTGTCTCCCTGTAGTCTCAGTGATGTAAAAGAAGGACACTGCTGCATCTTTGAATGTCTCATTTCACTTTAACAAACTCTCAGACAGCTCAGCTGACAAGTCCAAAGTAATATCTACCTTATGACATCACACATTGACCTTATGACATCACACATTGACCTCATGACATCACACATTGACCTTATGACATCACACATTGACCTTTGTTGCCATTCCTTTGAGCAGTTTGACGTCAGTTTGGGATCCCTAACCACTTACTGTTTCCGTGCTTAAGTTCATGTTGTAACCTTCCATCTACCAGAAGGGCCTTACTGTATTTCAAAACAAAAGGATTGAATTCAACCATCAAGTAGAGTATTCTCAGCTAAAGAGAGTACAAAAATTCAAAATAAAAGTTAGCATTTTTTGTAAATGCGAAAATGGAATTTTGAACATGTGTTTAAAAATGCAATTAATCCCAATTAACTATTGAAATGTTTTGATTAATAAATGTAATCCTTTACATACACTATTTATAAAAATATGAATAGTGTAAATAATTTTCCCTCTTTTTTGAGGTAACTGGAGTGACAGTCTCACAGGATATCTACCAGGACTAATTGACTAGTTTCATTCATTTTATTCATTTAGCAGTGGATGTAACTAAACATAATCAAATAACAGAAGCTCAAATGTATTTATGAAGGTAAAATGTGGAGAAAAAAACTCTACTAAGGATTAATGAGCACTTTACTATAGCTGTTACACTCTGGATTACAGATCTTATCATCCAGATGTGAGAAAACTTGTTAGACACAAACCACACATCCTCATGACTATTATTTTATATTTTTCACAATACTGTTTACAGTGTAAACCTTAGCTATGTAGCCTGTCAGTAACCATCACATGAACACAGACAGTGCAACATAGCTAAATATAATAAATGTTTAACCATAACTGATTCACCACTTCTACTTGGTGTGAAGAAAAACATCAACAGAAGATGCTAACTCCTCGACGAACCTTCAACGTTTCCGGCAAACGGCTCATTCCTCTCGTCTCGACGATATTAAAACTTAGGAATGTGTTTTTCTTCTTCTCTTACAGAAGAGATGCTATGCTTCCATCTGGTAGATAACGACCTGTTCAGTCTTGCTACATTGTTTACAGTCCAACAAGAAACTTGTGATACGATAATGGAGACGAACTTCCACAGATGATGTCAAAGAGTGGATTGTTTGCTGCGCTTTGTCTACAGATATGATTTTATGGAGATTAATGAAGCTAAATCATTTTCATTGTCTTTTTTATATAGGATCTGTAAATCAAGATCATGTTATTGGACATCATCCACCATGTGGTCATACATACAATTATTTATTCAATCCATTCTTGCTCTGTTCACCAAAGTGCTTTACAGCCCACACAGAAATACTGTTTGCAAATAAGAGAAGGAAATTACCTTGCCCTTTCTCTGGAATTTATCTGGCTAAGTAGCACCTACTCGACAAATTTCTTCTTTAACAGGCTGTTACATCAAGAGATTAAAGTCGAATATTAATGATCAGAGGACAAGAGTTAAAAAATGAATAATGTAGTTTTTTTAATAAAACCACTAGAGTGCTGTCAGTGACAGTTATTTAAGGTTGACATTCAGATCTTCTGCTCTCATTGATCTAAACCCATTTAGGCAAAGCACTCTGATGAAGTTTTTGCATTTAGTCAAACAGGTTTCAGTTCCTCTGCAGCTGGTTTCCACTCAAGGCTGTGGGAGTTTCTCTAAATGTCTTTGTGCTCAAACACCTGCGAACACTGAAACAAAACTATCAGAATCCAGAGTGTCAATGCAAATCTGCAGCGTTAGGCTTTCTACACGACCACAGCTGCACTCACTGGACAACGAGTGCAAACAGGAGGAACACAAAAGCTTATAAATATTCTGCTTCTATAACACAAAACGTTAAAATCACTCATAGGTTGTAACTTATTCATGACTATGATGCTAACAGTTCATGAATAAAGTTCATATCAATTCAGCTGGCAGTTAAACAGTTAGCAAGACATGGAAAGTATTTTTCAGAAAACATAATTTTCTTGATTTGAAAAAACAACAACAAAGAAACTCAGCATGACTCCATGATTGTGTTGAGATAAATAAATTGCACCCAAAAGCATGTTTAACAAAAACAAAAATCACACTAATTGCAGGCACAGTGTAAGAGCTAAAACTGGGGGTCTCTTGTACGACCATTTACTGCAGTGCTTTATGTTGACTGTGGGTGTCGCTGTAAGACTTCTGCTCAGGTATGCATATTAGAAAGAGTCAGGTGTGTGATCCAGGAAGGTTTCTGAACGTGAGGTTTGCTGTTACTGTGAGTTTGGGGAAGTTTGTTTGGCTCAGTGATGGACTTTAATTCACATTGTTGCATGTTTGGATCAATGAACTGTTCTAACCACAACCCGGTGTGGCTGTCAGTCATTTGTAAAGGTTAAGTGTAAACTAAGGAAAAGCGTGTCAGCCAGGTCACTCCTTGATCAAATATCTCAACAACTCAGTACTAGACTGACCTCCTTTACACACAGCGTTAAGTTCAAACTATATAAAATGGAAAATATTGACTTCAAAACTTCAAACCTACATCACTAATCTGTTTTAGAAAACAGTGAAATAACAGCATCTTGTTCTGGTGGGTTTTATGGCAGTAATGGAATCGTTAAGTGCTGCATTACCGCCATCTACTGGACAGAGTGAGTGCTTCCTTTTAATGTCCATTCTATAACTCGGACACAACTGAGTTTGCACAAGTCCTTCCCTCAGTGTGAAATCAAGTTTGTCTCCATCTTCCGGAAACCTTTTGGCACTATCTGGCATCATCTTAATACGTTCTGACTTACAACAGTGATACCCGCAGCACAATTTAACCTGACAACAAAAAAGAGAAAAAGAAAAAGAGAGCAGTATCAGAAAAAAAGTTCAAATGTTGGTGTTTTTGTAAAGAAAGCGACTTATTTCTCAAATTTTCTCTGAGGAGGAGTCAATGTAAATTTCTGATGTGTTCCTCCTCTACTTATGTGAGAGCAGAGAGGACGACAGAGAACAGTGGACACACAGTTGAACATGATGGACTATAGGACAGGACTGCTGCTTTTTACTGTCTGCTGGGCAGGTGATGATCATCACTCATCTTTACTCTAAAAAGTCTTCTGAAAGTGTCACATCTGATGGTTTTCTTTTCTGTCTCTTCAGGTGTTGATGGTCAGACTCTGACAGAATCTGAAGCAGTGGTTAAAAGGCCTGGAGAATCCCACAGACTGACCTTTTCAGCCTCTGGATTCACATTCAGCAGCTCCTGGATGGCTTGGGTCAGACAGGCTCCTGGAAAAGGACTGGAGTGGATCGCTTATATTAATAGTGGTGGTAGCATCTACTACTCTAATTCAGTCAAAAGCCGGTTCACCATCTCCAGAGACAACAGCAGACAGCAGCTGTATCTGCAGATGAACAGTCTGAAGACTGAAGACACTGCAGTGTATTACTGTGCCAGAGACCCACAGTGACACAATCCATCAGTAGAGCTGAACAAAAACCTCTCAGAGCCTGAACACCAGTAACATGAAGCCACCAGATGAGGAGCCCTCACACCAAAAATGATCATAACACCAGTTCACTGTTGAAGATTAAAAAATACTCATCTATAGATTCATATAGTTATAGTGCTTGAAGTAAAAGTGAAAGAAATATAACAAAATATATTTATAATACATTTCTGGGATCTCAAACACAAATTACATAATTTGATCAATTATAGTAATAAAGTAAGGGGGGGGGGGGGGAGGCAGTAGCTGAGATTGTGGGGACTTGGACTGAGATTCTGGGGGTCACAGGTTAAGGTCATGTCTGAAATTGGTCTGGTAGCTCGAGAGGTGTCAGTTCACTTCCTGAGCACTACATAGGTGAACCTTCTTTCATAGCCTCCCTGTGTCCTTATATGCAAATTGAACTTCCTCACAGTCTGATATAAAGACTCGACATCAGGCTGTGAGTCAGAGAAGAACAGAAGCTCCATCAGATCACTTCAAGTGAAAAAATGTTCTCTGTAGCTCTGATTCTACTGCTGGTCACTGGATCAAGTAGGAAGCTTTTTAACTAATGATCACATCAGACACAGAGAATCTGTGAGAGACAATAACAGGAGAGTTGTACAAAAACAAGTTCCCCTTTTTAAAATAATCCCTTCAAACCTGAACTCTGGTATCACTTGTTTGCCATAATGATTGAGATAAACATTACATGATCTCAGTTGACTGACTGGTTATTCCATTTTCTTAAAATGCATTGGGTTGAGAGAGTGGTGGATGACATGCAGCAAAGGTTGGATTCAAGCCCATGGTTGCTGTATAATTCCAATATTTGCTCCTGCTATTGTGTATAAGACTAACTGTGATGTCTAAATATTTCCCCAGGGATTAATAGAGTATTTCTGATTCTAATTGATGTCGTAAATGATTGCATACATACAAATGTTCTGATCTAGAAAAAAATACTTTTAACTCAAACAATACATGTGCAGTTTATTGGATTAACCCTAAAAGATGTTTATCTCCAGAAACAATAACTCTGTGGTTCTGTTTCTGGATTTGCAGCAGAACAGAGAAGATGCACCAAGAATAACCTGAAGACATTGCTGACATCTCAACATGAGAAACTAAACATGTTGGAAACAAGTCCTTAAACAATGACTACAACAAAGAATCACTGATGTAAACACACAGTTTATCTTCTCTCTTCTGATTTTTAAACAATACAAGTCAAAACTGAACCAGAAGACTTTAATGTCCTATATCCGATTTTTGTCATTCAAACTTTCATAAATTATGTTTTCAATAAGCGACTCAATAATGTAGAGAAACACTTTTATAAAAGCTTGGTGAAAGATATAATCTGAAGAACATCATGGGGATTAACTTCCTGATAGACATGAGTTCTTGAGTTCATGAGTACACGTGGGCACAGCTGTTATGTTCCCAGCATGTTGGATAAAGGAGCTGTGTGTTTTTAATTTGCTTTGTGTTATTGCTGAAAGGCAAGCTGTCCAAATGGAAATATAAAAACCCCAAAGTTTGCCATCTTGAATGGACACTAATGATTTACTTCTAACTGTGAGGAGGAGTCAATGCAAATCTCTGATGTGTTCCTCCTCTACTTATGTGAGTGCAGAGAGGACGACAGAGAACAGTGGACACACAGTTGAACATGATGGACTATAGGACAGGACTGCTGCTTTTTACTGTCTGCTGGGCAGGTGATGATCATCAAAGTCTTAGTTTTCTCTTGTTGTGTGCCAACTATGTTCAATTGACTTTTTTAAATGTCTTTACAGGTGTTAAAGCTCAGACTCTGACAGAATCTGAAGCAGTGGTTAAAAGGCCTGGAGAATCCCACAGACTGACCTGTTCAGCCTCTGGATTCACATTCAGCAGCTACCATATGAACTGGGTCAGACAGGCTCCTGGAAAAGGACTGGAGTGGATCGCCTGGGTTGAGAATGATAATGACAGAAAATACTACTCTCAGTCAGTTAAAAGCCGGTTCACCATCTCCAGAGACAACAGCAGACAGCAGGTGTATCTGCAGATGAACAGTCTGAAGACTGAAGATTCTGCTGTTTATTACTGTGCCAGAGACCCACAGTGACACAACCCATCAGTAGAGCTGAACAAAAACCTCTCAGAGCCTGAACACCAGTAACATGAAGCCACCAGAGGAGGAGCCATCACACCAATAATGATTAACACCAAGCACTGAACCAGGGGAACAGAGCCTTTTCCATTGCTGCCCCTCTCCCTCTGGATCTCTCTCCCCAAACACACCTGAGACTTTACGGACCTGCCACAATTCAAATCACTGATAGAAACATTATAAACACTGCTTTAGATTGCTAATGTTTCTTTTTGTACCATTGTTTAAAAGTGTTTTTCTTTAAATGCGACTCTGTAAAACAAATAAATCAAATGTATTATAATTATATTTATACATATTAAACACCAGTTCACTTTTACAGTAAGGAGAAAAACAGCTGAATATGAAAATACCTTTGTTTTAAACAGAATAACTCAGAATTATCAGGATCACATTCACATTAGTAACTGAACCAGAGGTCTTTAGCTTCCTCTATGGTGATCTTATTCAATCAGACTTTTAGAAAATGAGATTTTAATACCAATTTTGTTCTCTGATACCCTGAGCCCATGTGACAAAATCCTCCATGAATGTTGAGAACAGAAGACACCATCAAAGAACATGATGGGGATTAACTTCCTGTTAGATGTGAATATTTTTGGTACATGTGATCACAGATGTTACTGTATGTTCCCTAATTGTGTCTACATTTGGTTTGAACTCCAAGCATACAGTAGAGATCAACACATGGTCGAAACATATAAAGATTTAAAATATTCCACATGATATAAAGATAGTACACCAACATTACTATCAGATTGACTAAAGCTAAACACTCTTGCTGCTCAATACAATTAAATCTGTAGTTGAAACTTTCCCTTCTTCAACATAAGTTGCTTGATTGAGTGATTCTTTGAAACTGAAGTGTGTCTTTGTGTTAATCATGAGCACCGACTGCAGCTCTGTTAATATTTCGATGAACAGTCTGTAAACACTGAAAACTTTTAATCTGTTTTTTTATACAAACCAGTGTTTAACATTTGAATAAACAGAATATTACCCAGTGGTATGTTGGATTTGCTGACAGTAAACAGTTAATATCAGAAAGACAGTAGGTTGGTTTAAATAATTGTATTAAATAGAATAAATAAAACTTCTGAAGATTAACATCCTTTCTGTTGCTCTTTTGTTCTCTGATACCCTGAGTCCATGTGACAAAATCCTCATGTTTTGAATAGAAGACATCATCAAAGAACATGATGAGGATTAACTTCCTGTTAGATGTGAATATTTTTGGTACATGTGATCACAGATGTTACTGTATGTTCAATAACTGTCAAAATGTGGAGCTGTGTGTTATTCTGCTTTGTGTTCTTACTGATTGGCTGCCTGAATTGATATACCGAAAAAAAGAAAAGATTAGCAAATAAAAAGGCCAGTTGCGTTGAAAATTTAAGTCCATAAGTAAAGAGGTGATATCCAAATTCAATTATTTTCTTATCTCACTGAGGAGGAGTCAATGCAAATCTCTGATGTGTTCCTCCTCTACTTATGTGAGTGCAGAGAGGACGACAGAGAACAGTGGACACACAGTTGAACATGATGGACTATAGGACAGGACTGCTGCTTTTCACTGTCTGCTGGGCAGGTGATGATCATCAAAGTCTTAGTTTTCTCTTGTTGTTTGCCAACTATGTTCAATTGACTTTTTTAAATGTCTTTACAGGTGTTAAAGCTCAGACTCTGACAGAATCTGAAGCAGTGGTTAAAAGGCCTGGAGAATCCCACAGACTGACCTGTTCAGCCTCTGGATTCACATTCAGCAGCTATGATATGAACTGGGTCAGACAGGCTCCTGGAAAAGGACTGGAGTGGATCGCCTGGGTTGAGAATGATAATGACAGAAAATACTACTCTCAGTCAGTTAAAGGCCGGTTCACCATCTCCAGAGACAACAGCAGACAGCAGGTGTATCTGCAGATGAACAGTCTGAAGACTGAAGATTCTGCTGTTTATTATTGTGCCAGAGACCCACAGTGACACAGGAGGAAGTAACACTGTACAAAAACTTAACAAAAAGTACACTCTCTATGTTTCATTTATAGAATAAACTTCAGTTTGATGTAAAAAAAAATAAAGTTTCAGTTCTTGTACATCTCTGGTATTGTGCCACATGTTGTTAAAGAAAACTGATAAAATCTCATATTTAGTGGATCTGACTGTTAACGTGAATCTTGTTGTTTGAAGCAGCTTGTCCTTGTAACTTTTAACTAAGGGCATGTGTCGTCCCCACAACCACAGCCTGACGCCCAGCCTCCACCATCCGACTGTGTCGACCCTACAACCACCGCCGTCCACATTCATGCTCAGTCTGCTCCGACCTCCACCTCAGCGGCAAGGAAGTGTGGACAACAGGAACACGAGGAATACAAAGGAGAAATCCTTCCTGCATATCATCCCATATGCTCTTTTGGAAAGCGTCTTGAGATAACAATTGTAATGAATTGATGCTATTCACATAATGATTGATTGGTTGACTGAATGTGTCTGTCTCTCCTTAATTGTTCAAAAGAGCGATTTTAACACCTATTGAAATGATGTGTGACAAAACTGAAGTTTTAATGAAGGGAAACATCTTTACAATTCATCCTAGTTTTGAATCATTGAATGACTCTTTGGTATAAGCTGATCTTCTGTCATGAGTATGTTGATTAGGTGGCCTCTGTGTTTCCTCACAGTGTGTGTTTGAGTATTTGTGTGTCAGAGGACACAAGTTTAGTTCAGCTTCATCATCATTCATGTTCTCTGTACTGTAGCTCTGATACTGATGTTCACAGCAGCATCCTGAGAGGAGATTTTAAACTATTAAAAACACATCAGAATGACAAAATTAGTAACTGAATTAATGGAGATCATGTTGGTTAGTGTTTCCACACGTGAGATCTGTATTGATCTCATCCAGCAAGACTCAGTGGTTGTGCAGCCTGGACAGGATACCGCTGGTCTTATGTTTCCAGTTTGATCGGACTGAGTGAAGGAAACCGATGGACTGGATCTTGTGTTGCTTTGGAGAAAGAGACATTTTGAATACCTGCGCTGTGAGGATTTTCATTTTCTGCACACACACTTAAAACAAAATGGTGATAATAGGCCATGTTTACACAACAATGATTTCATCCTAGTAATAATTACCAAAGACACCAACCTGTTAAAAAAGAAAGAAAAACTTGTGCAAACCCGAAGCACACCATAAATGATGAGGCACCACTCACAGAGAGTGTTATGCGTATAGGGAGGGGTGGGTCAGAGTAACTCTGCTGCAGAATGAGTATGTTTAGACGACCTGCAGAAAAGATCATGTTGGGGCTTTAAGCAGTGATGCAACCAAAAGGTCAAATAGACTGCTGTGTATTACTGTGTGAGATTTACCCACTGATAAAAGAGGCCAGAAGAAAAATAAAACCTGACGAAATGCATTTTTACAAAGGCCAACAGAGGGCGATAAAAGATCAAACATATAATGGCAGAGCATTGTGACAAAGTCTCTTAAAGCTCAATCACAAGAAGGAAACATTCAGCAGCAGTTGATTCGGTGGGTTCAGCCTAACTGTTGGTTTTAAATCATAGAGACAATAATAAAAAGCTTTGTGACCTGCAGGCTGTCACTTCATTGAAGCTGGTGACGTCTAAAGTTGTGTTTCTCTCTCGTCAGAATTTAGCTGACAGTAAAACTACTTTGTGACATTAAATACATTGAAAAAAAGATTTATCAAAATGTCTCAAAAAATCCAATCTCCATTGTTTCAGTATCACGTCCTGGACTGTGACTCGACTTGAAAACAAGCACTGGTGATTCAGACTTCAGCATTGACTCCATTCAGACTTGGAATTTGAGAAAATGGCTCATATTTATTGATTGAAAAAGACTTTTGATTATTTTGGTCCTAAAATGTATTCACTTTCAAGCATGTGCTGGCACGAGAGTTCACCTGCATGTGACTATTGTCTCTGTAAGGATGCCGAAAAAGGAACCACAAATTGTGCAGACATCTATCAAGGATTCATCCAGAAAAGTAACTCAGTTAACGAGGTCATGACTCTGACGTGACTCTGTTTCTTTGACTCATACTCCAGATTTGGTGATTCCACAACAACACTGCCTATCTCATTGTTCTACCCTTTTATTTGGCTAAGTTATTTAAACACAGATTAACATCACCATGACAACAGGTAAACATCAACGATCAAATCATGATTGGTAGATATTTATAATAAACATTCCTGTGTCAAATAAGGATAAATAAACAGATACATTTATTATCTAAAATGTCAACAAAACCATAAAAGGTGAACACTAACTATCCCAGAACCAGACAAAATAATTTAGACAATCAAAAAATCACCCTTCCATCCCATAAACAGAATATGAAGAGGACGATGAGAAATACATTTGCTTGCTAGGAGTCGAGCCAAGTCTGTCTCTATGCAAATTGAACTTCCTCACAGTCTGATATAAAGATTCATCATCAGGCTGTGAGTCAGAGAAGAAGAGAAGCTCCATCATGTCAGGTTCAACACCAACCATGTTGCCTGTAGCTCTGCTGCTGCTGCTGGCTGCTGGATCCTGTGAGTCTCACTGAGGCAGACGCACTGACAGTATGATCACAGCACAATGACTCTAAACATACTGATTCAATATTCAACATGTTTTCCTCCACAGGTGTGAAGTGTGAACAGTTGACACAGCCAGCCTCTGTGACTGTGCAGCCAGGTCAGAGTCTGACCATCACCTGTCAGGTCTCTTATTCTGTTAGCAGCTATTCTACAGCCTGGATCAGACAGCCTGCAGGGAAAGGACTGGAGTGGATTATATTAGGTCGTGTGGGATATAACACAGATACCAAAGATTCACTGAAGAACCAGTTCAGTATCAACTTTGACTCTTCCAGCAACACAGTGACTCTGAACGGACTGAATATGCAGCCTGCAGACACTGCAGTGTATTACTGTGCCAGAAGGCCACAGTGAGAGACAATAACAGGAGAACCATCCAAAAACTACTTGTTGTCTGTACATTTGTATCACTAGTCTTGTACTTTTACATAATATTATCAATTTCATTTCAAAAACAGAGTTTAAGAATAAATCAAAGTTGCAATCCCTTTAATATATAATAAAATATATCCTCTAATTTGATTTAAATATTTTGATTGATGTGCTCATTTACAAAAAAGGGACCAAATGTGCCTTACATGTATGCAAAGTGACTGATTTAAATGTGTGTAATCAGCACCAGAGCTCAGAGACTTTGTCTTTCTTGCAACACAGGTTTTGGTGATATGAGGATAAGATGGTTTCTTATTGTCTCCTTTGTGCAGATTTTACTGAGCAACATAATTCTTCTTTGATCTTGGTTCAGAGTTCCTCCTTCTTGTGCAGACTTTTTTTTATTACTTTATGTTACAATCATATTTGCAACATTGAAAAAAATCAATCACACTTTCCCACATTATTCAGTATTAAAACTTAAATAAAAATGTGTCAGGTACTCGTTCTGGAATTTTCCTTGTTCAAATTTAAAAGAACCTTTTTAAAGTCTGAACCTTTTAAATACAATTAAATACAAAACTGACTATTGTTAGAATCATACTGTATGTACATCACCACCAGAAACCTTGTTCATCAGCTAACTTAATAAAGTTGTTTCCTAATTTATATAAAATGGTTATTACGACATGATTCAAATTATTTAACAATAACTGAAGTTCCACCTTTTCTTTCAACAAGGGAAACAGGGAGGTGTTCTGTTGTTTCTCTTCCCCATCATTTAGAGTTTTTAGAAACTAAGTCAGCTGATCTACAACCCTCTGAATGTAAATTGGCCTCCATGTGTTGCCATATAAATAAGTCATGTGTGTATGAGCATCAGTGAGAGGACAGACCAGCCCACATCAGATCATCTTCATCATCAGTCATGTTCTCTGCAGCTCTGATTCTGCTGCTGACCGCTGGATCCTGTAAGGAGCTTTTCAACTGTTTAGAAACAACTCATAATCAGATGAATGATGGAGATAATGATGATTTGTGTTTCCACAGGTGTGCACTGTATTGATCTCATCACACCAGGCTCAATGGTCGTGCAGCCTGGACAGTCTCTGACCCTCACCTGTCAGGTCTCTGGTTACTCTCTGACTGATGACAGCTATGCAACAGGTTGGATCAGACAGCGTGAAGGGAAACCGATGGACTGGATCTCTCATCAGTGGGGTACAAGTGGACTCCTTCAAAATAATGCGCTGAAGATCAAGTTCAGCTACAGCAGAGACACGTCTGCTGCAACAATGACTCTAACAGGACAGAATATGCAGCCTGAAGACACTGCTGTGTATTACTGTGCTAGAGTCCCACAGTGAGAGACAATAACAGGAGAGTCATACAAAAACTACTTCCTCTGTTTACCACCATCACTGCACATTCAGCTGTATCAGCATCTTTAATTTCAGTTTTAAAAAATCTGAGTATTGGTTGACTGAATATTGGAATCATATACTATGGTCAGGTTTTATACTCGATTCTGATTGGTCACAGGTTGTGGATTTATTTCTAACTTTGATTAGTGTCCTCTAAGTAGTTCCTGATAATGATCAAATCATCTCTTGCTCCTTATAGTTCATGGACAGTTTATAAGTATTTTGAGAAAATGATCTATGATATATGATGTTGCCCTGCTGAACGTTGCATGCATTATTTTGCTGTGGAAACCAGAGTTTGTCAATGAAAGCTGATAAAGAAAAATGAAGGAGAATTATCCGTATATAGGAGAGAAAAAATGAATGGGAAAAAAAGGAAGAGGAGTAAGCGTCAGGACACTGGCAGACATGATGGTGATGAACGCTGGTTGGAGGGCCCAACAATACATTTTTACCTATAGGGCCCCAACAGACTCTTGAATCACCACTGAATATAGATCATCTTTCCTGTTAGAACAATAATACTGACTTTTTCAACCTCATGCACACTTTAATTCAGATCATGCAAATCAGACTCAAAGGGGAAAGCCATCTAACATTTAATTTCCAGTTCAAACAGACAAAAACTGAGACCCAAGTTAATTCAGTCCATTTGAGGAGGAGTCAATGTAAATCTCTGATGTGTTCCTCCTCTACTTATGTGAGTGCAGAGAGGACGACAGAGAACAGTGGACACACAATTGAACATGATGGACTGTAGGACAGGACTGCTGCTTTTTACTGTCTGCTGGGCAGGTAAACATCTTACTGCTTGAGTCAATCCATCGTTCAACTTTTCAAACTAACCAACTGCCTTCTTGATTTTCTTTACAGGTGTTAAAGCTCAGACTCTGATAGAATCTGAAGCAGTGGTTAAAAGGCCTGGAGAATCCCACAGACTGACCTGTTCAGCCTCTGGATTCACATTCAGCAGCCACCATATGAGCTGGGTCAGACAGGCTCCTGGAAAAGGACTGGAGTGGATTGCCTGGATTCAGAATAATAATGACAACAAATACTACTCTCAGTCAGTTACAGGCCGGTTCACCATCTCCAGAGACAACAGCAGACAGCAGGTGTATCTGCAGATGAACAGTCTGAAGACTGAAGATTCTGCTGTTTATTATTGTGCCAGAGAGCCACAGTGACACAGGAGGAAGTATCTCTGTACAAAAACAGTCAAAGTAGCATTTCACATTACATCAGTAACCTCACTGACTGGGATGTGTTAAGTAGCTGTACAGAATCCTTTGCTATTTATGTCTAGTGGACCTATGGAGCTTGTTCAATTCAGAATCAGGGATATAGTCCTTAACATACAGACTCAGACCAAGATGGAGTGACTGATTCCAAAACCAAAAACTGATTCGGCTACAAAGTAATGAGAAAATGATAAACCTGATGTAGGAGTTATTACTCTCTCTACAATAAATGGAGTGGTTTACTGCTCCTCTCTCTTACACTGCTAATGTCAACCAGAAGTATATCAGCAGTTCTTCATTTTATTGAATTACATTTTAAAAGGATACTCAACAGGAATAAAGCACAGACATACTTTCCCTGTCAGAATAATTTTTAGGTTTGTAATTATCGTAGGCTTCACCAGTTGAACGAAAAATCAATACCCACAAACATCCAGACCTCTTAAATCTTCACCAAGGATCCTGGAAAGGACTTTTAAACCAAACGTTAAACAACAACAAATGATTGAATAGACTAATAAAACAATAGTCTTTTCTTTCTCAATGCTGGGTCCTTAAAGCTTGAGAGGGCAGGTATAGGTTTGTGTGTGAAGACATGTGCTCCCCTCTTATTGTTGTATGAACTGACAAAACTGCGTCCTGCCGACTCACACAACACACTCTGATAAGTATGATGTGAGGAATCTTTATGTATTCACAGAACAATAGAGGATTTTTGTTTTACCTGTACATGAGGAAGAATAGCGTGCTATAAACCCAATCAGACTTCCACTGCAGCCGACATCAGTGCAGAAAAAAACGTAGAGAAGCTTGATTGTGCCTGAATATTTATAGATTAATGTTGTGTATCGTGATCCCAAGAAATGCTTGGGGAAACATTTAATTCAGTGCTCATGGAATCGGGTAGAAAATATCATCTGATAACATATCTACATTAACAATATAGCTTCATCTCAAACACACAAGCTACAATATTCCCTTTTGCATATCAAGATGAAAAGTAAGAGATTATCATTTCGGGAAAAAACATGCTTTGTCGATCTGCCATGACTGTGATATTTCCGAGCTTGCTCTGTTGCTGAAGATATTCTCTTCTTATGGAAATGTATCAGTCACAGTTTCTCTTTTGAACCTGTACAGGGAGGTCTATGCAAACTCGTCCTCTCTTATAAACACACCGTCAGTAACTTGTGGCAGATCAATCGGACAGTTCTGAACACTTTTGAAAATCTGAGATCAGACAGCACTGAACAGAGGAATGGGTAAAAGTAGTATCTGGAGTTTATTACTTGTAGTTACTATTCATGGTGAGACAATCCATCCTGCTTTAATACTTTGTGTAAATGTCAAACCTTTTTTTCAAGTTTTGTTGATAATGATCAATATTTCTATGACAACAGGAGTTTGGAGTGAGATCAGACTGGAGCAGTCTCCCTCTGAGGTGAAAAGACCTGGAGAGACAGTGAAGATGTCATGTATCATATCTGGGTTTGACATGACGAGCTTCTATATCCACTGGATCAGACAGAAACCAGGGAGAGCTCTGGAGTGGATTGGGTGGATGAGTACTGGCAGCAATTCTGCTAGCTATGCAAGCTCCTTTCAAAGTCGCTTCAGTATGACAGAAGATGTGCCCAGCAGCACTCAGTTCCTCCAGATCCAGACACTGACAGCAGCAGATTCTGCTGTTTACTTCTGTGCTCGTGATGACACAGTGAGCGAGGACAGTGGAGCAGCTGCACAAAAACCTCCAGAGAGAATCAGCAGTGTGATCTCAATCATATCTGTTTTTTCATACCATCATACTAAGAGTTATTGATTTGATTTACCAAGAAAAAGAAGACATGAGACAAGTCTACAGTGTTCACTGAATTACGTTATTTAAACAGACCCAACATAAATCACAGTGCAAGTGTGAAATCCAGTGCAAGCAAGCAGTTGGCAACATTTGGCAATAGTGGCAAGATCGGAAGAATCCTGGCTGGGCTGAGAAAGTAGAATAAATAATTAGAGCCCGACAGATTAATCAGCCAGCCAATAATGTCGGCCGATATTTCGTTTACTATTAAATATAGATATATAGATATTTACTATTGGTATTGGCTAATGTTATTGCAGATATGTGTTGATATCACTGCAGTTATTCACCAGTCAAATCGCCTTTTAGTTGAGTGTCATTGTATTACACTATCAGTTCTCTTTCACCAGCAGAGGGCGCTCTTTGGATTACAACAAGCATTATTACTCCAAAGAGTCAAGTGAAGCACGTCCATGCGCAGTTACTTTTCAGTTCAGTGAGCATCTTGTCTTCATGAAATATCTTTTCCACAAGTGTTATCACTGCATTTGAAGTATAAACAAAATACATTCGTATATATCTATATTATCTATCCAGCTCTACAAACAGAAAATACATTTAAGAAAGATATCGGCCAATATATCAGTACCAGTTTTTTTTCTCTTCCTAATATTGACATCTGTATCGGCCCTGAAAATCACTTATTGCTCAGGTCCTACGAACAATCACAACAACCACAACAGATAATACAGACTTATGGCTACAATGCCAATTATGTGTAATATAAGTGAATATATGATTAAACTCATATGAATAATTGCAGTCAATCAGGTCTCATATTCTTCTTTTCTCTGTTTACTGTCTGGTCACTGATGGAATTTATTTCCAGTTCCTGTGAGCAGTTTTTTTTAGCTTATTATTGAACGGACTAAAAGTAATATTCCTATGAAAGTCCTACAAAAGCAAATGAGATGATCTGGAAGAAGATTGTTCTTTTTTTATTCTTTGTAATCTCTTTCACCGCAGGGTGTTTGTCGAGAAAGGCGATATACAGCACTCTGCCAAACTCCACACAAATGATTCATAAGTGATGTTTTGATGGTTAAAAGACAGCAGGAGTATTTATTTTATCAGAAAATACAACTTTTCTCCAGCACAGGACAAGATCAGCATAAAGAGAAGATATGCTGAGTTGACAAATATCAAACACAAATGAAAAGTTCTTCACTGTCAATTTAAGCTAGCAGAGACGAAGGAAAATCTCCTAAAATGAGGTCAACAGTGAAAGTTTCAGAGTCAACACCCTCAAGTAATTCTTTAAATATCAATAATGCTTTCCCAATCATGGGTGTCAGGGTTTGTGTGTGGCTCTGTTCTGATCAGTCTGTTTTTCTCCACAGTGGTGCGCAGTCAGACTCTGACTGAGTCTGAACCGGTGGTAAAAAGTCCTGGAGAATCCCACAAACTCACCTGTACGTACACAGGAATATCAGATTCCAGCGCTGATATCAGCTGGATCAGACAGGCTGAAGGAAAAGGACTGGAGTGGGTTTCCTTCATTTCTGCTCCGAGTGGAAGCGATAAATATTATTCCACGTCAGTCAAGAATCGCTTCACCATATCAAGAGACAACGATGTGGACCAGGTGTATCTGCACATGAACAGCCTGACAGCTGAAGACTCTGCTGTTTATTATTGTGCCAGAGACCCACAGTGATACAGGAAGTCAGAGAGCTGTACAAAAACTGCTGCAGATGTTACTGTGTCTGACTAATGACTCACTGAAAGTTATGTAAAAAACAAACAAAAAAACAACAGTTTTTGTTTAGATTCACCCTTTTTTTAAACACCATGCCCTGACCCCAAGTTATCCTCCACAGATACAAATTGAAGTAGGAATAGTTCAAACTCTAAGAAATGGAGAATGGTAAATGGACTTGAGCTTGTATAGCATTTGTATAGTCTTCTGACTACTAGTGCTTTTACACCCAAGGTCAGACCTACACATTCACACACTGATGGTAGAGGCTGCTATGTGAAGTGACCATCAGTGTTAACTCATCCATTCATACACATTCATACGCCACCAAAGAAGCAGCAGTAGCAACTCGGGTTAAATGTCTTGCCCAAGGACACATAGGCTATGTAGCTGCAGGAGCTGGGGATCAAACCCTGAACTTTCAGTTGAGAGACAGCCGACTCTACCACTAAGCCACAGCTGCCATGCTCATGACTGATCCCTCCAATTGACTTATGGTCCATGCAAACTTATTAAATTAACTTGCAAACTTATTACATTTTTAATTCTCATTACAAAATGTTTGATCATTTGTTTTGATATTTGGACAATAAAATGTATTTTTAACAATAGATTCCTAAAATAAAAGATTGTGATGCTTTAGTTTGAGGATTATCATAGATAATAGAAGAATAGGCATCATCTTCTATTCACCATCATCTGAATTCTTGTTTCTCAAATATTCAGATTAATATGCATACATAAGCCAAAGTATCACAATGATTCATTATGACAAATTATCAATTATAAGATGAAGAAAATTATAGAATTTAAGTTCAGTGTGATTGTTACCCACTGCTAATAATAAACGTTTCCTGACGCTCCATAAAGGAAACAGTGTTTAGTTTTTGTATGAGGCTTTATCACAGTGTTATTCGGGGTGGGCACTGTGATATACAGCTGTACAAAAACCTGAGAGCAACAATCTTAAACTATCCTATTTTAAAGATGGACAAAAGGGGACTGGACAAAATATCTCACATTGAACTATAAGGAAACTAACGTGTAATGGTTTTTATAAGCAGATTTTTAGGTAAAAGTTGTTTATTTAGTAGTTTGAAGTCATAGGTAGTTCATGTATGTAAATGTTATTCTTAGTAAATCTCAACTTTAAAAAGAGTCAAAGACTCAACATGAACATACACTTATAGGGGGACACTAGAGTTTCCTACAGATCAGGACTTGGTGGTTTTCAAACCTTTAATAAGGTGTTTTTCTGGTTCTTCAGGTTTTTGTTGAAGCATTGAGTTGAGATGTATCACTGTGCTTACTTTGACTACTGGGGTCAAGGGACTGCAGTCACTGTTAATTCAGGTAAGTCACTTTAAAACCTTATTTTTAGTGATTACTATATTTATCTTTTTTTAACTGATTTTTGATGCTTGAGAAGTTGGACCCGGTCGTAATGTTTAGGTTTACAAATAGCAGAATCAGAAAGCAGAGACAGTTGGTTGGTAATGCAGCTGTTTCCTTGAAAGCATTAGAAAACGGCTTTCTTGGCATTACAACTCTATGCAGGACAGGGTTTTAAGTAAACATGACTTTGTCTGGATTTTAACTGCTGCTGGGGAGGACCTCAGAATTTTTTCCCCACATTAATATTCACCAACTTTTAATTTTGTGGATATTTACAAGACCTCATACTGTGTGGTGAGAGGTAAGACTACCGTTGAGCTGAGATATATTTAAGTTTTCTGTGTGAAAGGTCTCTGTGTGAAAGTATAAAATAAATATAAAGTAAATCGCAGGAAAATTGACCTTCATGGGACTTTTTTTTCGCAATGAAGATGAAATTGTTGATCGTTGATATTAAGAGCATAGCTCATGAAATAACTTTCTCCCACAAATTGGCAACTATTAAACAATAGGCTTACATAAATATTCTAAATACTCATTTAATACATTATATATACAAATTATATTATTATCATGACATTTTCAGGTTTTGCTTATGTGAGGTTCTTTCATTAGTATGTTCACCTCCAATCCGTTGACTGGTGTTGACCAGACAAACAAAAATAAGATGAATGTTAGATTTTCTCATGTTGTTTTCAAAATATTGTCTTATATTTGTTTACTGTGCAAGCTGGCTAAATAAATTCAAAAAGTTGAAAGGTGTGAAGATTTCTGGAATCAACGTTATCTACATTTTTATTTAATCAGTAACTGTTTCTTTATTAAGTACAATTTAAAAATATATATATTATTCAAACATTTGTTTCTGACAAGGATACGGGTTTAAGGAATGTGTTTTCATAATACCTCCATTTTCACAATGGACAATCTGGTATCCACGATTATGTGAGTTTTAATAAAGATGGAAAATTAATTTTTAATACTTTATAGACTGAATAAATAAAATATCGGGGGGAAAAATTGCCGCTGAAAACAAAACATCAAAATAATGTAAAACAATGAGATAGTTATGAGATAGGGGCGGGCAGTAGCTCAGTCTGTAGGGACTTTGGTTGGGAAGCGGAGGGTCAGCAGCTCATTCCCCCTCACTCTGACTATTTGATTGATTGATCTAACATAGAGCACTTTGGGTCTGCCTTTTGTTTTTCTGTCATTAAAATATAAAATCTATTTTGTTTACATTTAAAAAAGGCAGTTGTGATAATAATCAGTAATTTCTATTAATTTGGCTTTATAAAATCTTTTCTAAAGGAACTGCACCGACTCTGTTCCCTGTGGTTCAATGTGGCTCTGGGACTGGAAATCAAATCACTGTTGGTTGTCTGGCTCATGACTTCATCCCAAAGAGTACTTTCCAGTGGACGGATGACAGCGGGACCAGTTTGCCTTCTGTACAATATTCTACAACTGTCAATGACAACAAATTCACAGGTCTTAGTCTGGCCCGAGTATCCAAATCTGACTGGGGTTCAGGGAACTCTTTTAACTGTGCTTTGACGTATCCTGGAGGATCCAAAAGTGTCAAAGTTGAAAGTAGGTGATTTTTAACCTTCTATCATGGCTCTTTTACGTTTTGTCCAAATGCATTTTCTTGTTTTTATGTTCTGAATTGTCTATATATTTCCAATTTTCATCCAGTATTATTGAAGAAATTCTTTCAGCTTGATCTGATTTCAACTTAATCTCTATCTCTGCTCTTTCATTCGCTTGCGTAGTGCCCGAACTCCCTCCAAAGATAACGTTGGTATTGGTGCCAAGAGGAGACACTCAGGCTCTGATGTGTTCAATTTATGATTTTTTTCCCAATGAATTGACGGTAAAATGGAAGAAAAATTAAATAGAAGAAACTGGCTTCACTACTTGGCCCCCCAAATCATTCAGGAACACGTTTTCAGCTGTCAGTGTTCTGAATGTGAAGAACACAGACTGGGACAGTAAAGCCGTGTACACATGTGAGGTGAAACACAAAGTTTTCTATTTCTATGATTTCAGAGAAAGAAAGGCTAACTGGCTTTTATCAAGCCAGCTAACTCGACTCACCTGAGCATGCCACACATGTGTTCCTGACGGACAATGGTGTGTAAAATCACAGCGGTCAATGTAGTGTAGATGATTTCGGTTAGTTTTAGCTGGCTTTTATCAACCTAGCTAGGTCGACTCACCTGGAAATTCCTGCTCTTTGTTCATTTGAATGTCGGATGTGTTGCAGACGGCCAATGGCAGAAATTTACGACAAATGTACAGAAAGTGATTTCAGTTTGTTATAACATTTTCTAGAGTTTTCCTATGAAGGATTTTGACTTTTTTTTTTTTTTTTTTACAAAGATACACAACACACTCAGGCTTCCCCTCAATAGTTGATCAAATTTCAAGTTTAATACTCCAACTAGAAGCTGCATCATCGTTCGTCTGAGTGTCTGTCAGTCCTTTTCAAGTGTTACTTACCTTTACAGAAGGTGGACTTGTGAGGAAGATAAGTTGCATGTTTTTTTATGTTATGTGAGAGAGTCCAGATAAGCTCTAGTCAAGCCAAGATCCAATGATTTATGTTGGGAACAGTAAGTGAGTAAAGCACCTGTTTTATGCGGCATTACTATGAAGCCACACAACCATTCTCCACTAGCTACAAAGTTTTCTAGTGAGAAGCCTAAGACAAACTGATTCATCTGCAAGGTCTTCAATCTACAGCTCAGAGGGCCAAAGTGACAGAACTCTCCGTGCTGTTCTAGTTAATAATCAAATTAATATAATAATCATTTGTTGGGGGACACCGATAGCCTAGTGGTTAGTGTGCAAACCCCATGTAAACCCCTCTCTCTCTCTCCAATTTCTGACTCTTTCCACTGTTTCCTATATCTAAATAAAGGTATAAAATAAATATATCATGATTTGTTGACTAGCAGACGCCAAGCCGAGAATAAAGACTACTAGTCGACTAGAAAACTATTTAGAGGCGTCAGCCCTACATACTAAAACACACCTTTGTTATGTACCTCTGGATGTTTGAGTAAGCGTCCAATTCCATGTCTCCATGTTGCTGGTCGGCGTCCTTTCCCACCACACGCTCGGCTCTGATGAACACAAACAATCAGAGTAGGATAATCAAACAGAGGGAAGAAATCTGGAGAAAGACCTCCTTGTCTTAATATCCAAAATTACCGTCACATCACAGCTCCAGAGTTTCTATCTATCCTGACCTTGTGTGTACAACTCCTTGTAAGGGAATTATTTGACTATTGTGACTGAAAAAAATAAAAATAATAAAAAGAGTTATGAGTTCATCATCAACCAGTTTATGATCAGAGAGAGCAACGCATGCTCTGCTTCCTCAGAAGTTCACAGGACAACTTGGGTGAAATATCTCTTGATTTTTAAACTAAATATTTCAAAAATGATGGCAGATTTTCCAGCAGCTTCCAGACTAGGTGACCCTTAAACTCCTGTCAATGCTTTATATATTACTGCACAGCTGGGCATCTTGGACACACTTTTTATGACGGTTTAGATTGCATTATCAATTATATACGTTGTTTTCTATCAGGAACAATTTTGGCTGGTGTGGATACCCTCTATTCATGTTCCACAGTAAAGTTAGTTCAATGTTGTAGGGCTGTCACCATTAACTAGTAAATTGTGATTAATTAAGGTCTGAAATGAATGCATCATTATGTTTTTCAAAGCACATGCTATTTTGTCCCTTTAGCCTCCCCGTAGATAGTCGTCCTCAGTGTCTCCCTGTAGTCTCAGTGATGTAAAAGAAGGACACTGCTGCATCTTTGAATGTCTCATTTCACTTTAACAAACTCTCAGACAGCTCAGCTGACAAGTCCAAAGTAATATCCACCTTATGACATCACACATTGACC
This sequence comes from Labrus bergylta, assembly GCF_963930695.1. Lineage (NCBI taxonomy): Eukaryota > Metazoa > Chordata > Actinopteri > Labriformes > Labridae > Labrus > Labrus bergylta. The sequence goes on from NC_089210.1 coordinate 17,024,922, forward strand.
TCATGACATCACACATTGACCTTTGTTGCCATTCCTTTGAGCAGTTTGACGTCAGTTTGGGATCCCTAACCACTTACTGTTTCCGTGCTTAAATTCATGTTGTAACCTTCCATCTACCAGAAGGGCCTTACTGTATTTCAAAACAAAAGGATTGAATTCAACCATCAAGTAGAGTATTCTCAGCTAAAGAGAGTACAAAAATTCAAAATAAAAGTTAGCATTTTTTGTAAATGCGAAAATGGAATTTTGAACATGTGTTTAAAAATGCAATTAATCCCAATTAACTATTGAAATGTTTTGATTAATAAATGTAATCCTTTACTTACACTATTTATAAAAATATGAATAGTGTAAATAATTTTCCCTCTTTTTTGAGGTAACTGGAGTGACAGTCTCACAGGATATCTACCAGGACTAATTGGCTAGTTTCATTCATTTTATTCATTTAGCAGTGGATGTAACTAAACATAATCAAATAACAGAAGCTCAAATGTATTTATGAAGGTAAAATGTGGAGAAAAAAACTCTACTAAGGATTAATGAGCACTTTACTATAGCTGTTACACTCTGGATTACAGATCTTATCATCCAGATGTGAGAAAACTTGTTAGACACAAACCACACATCCTCATGACTATTATTTTATATTTTTCACTATACTGTTTACAGTGTAAACCTTAGCTATGTAGCCTGTCATTAACCATCACATGAACACAGACAGTGCAACATAGCTAAATATAATAAATGTTTAACCATAACTGATTCACCACTTCTACTTGGTGTGAAGAAAAACGTCAACAGAAGATGCTAACTCCTCGACGAACCTTCAACGTTTCCGGCAAACGGCTCATTCCTCTCGTCTCGACGATATTAAAACTTAGGAATGTGTTTTTCTTCTTCTCTTACAGAAGAGATGCTATGCTTCCATCTGGTAGATAACGACCTGTTCAGTCTTGCTACATTGTTTACAGTCCAACAAGAAACTTGTGATACGATAATGGAGACGGACTTCCACAGATGATGTCAAAGAGTGGATTGTTTGCTGCGCTTTGTCTACAGATATGATTTTATGGAGATTAATGAAGCTAAATCATTTTCATTGTCTTTTTTATATAGGATCTGTAAATCAAGATCATGTTATTGGACATCATCCACCATGTGGTCATACATACAATTATTTATTCAATCCATTCTTGCTCTGTTCACCAAAGTGCTTTACAGCCCACACAGAAATACTGTTTGCAAATAAGAGAAGGAAATGACCTTGCCCTTTCTCTGGAATTTATCTGGCTAAGTAGCACCTACTCGACAAATTTCTTCTTTAACAGGCTGTTACATCAAGAGATTAAAGTCGAATATTAATGATCAGAGCATAAGAGTTAAAAAATGAATAATGTAGTTTTTGTTATAAAACCACTAGAGTGCTGTCAGTGACAGTTATTTAAAGTTGACATTCAGATCTTCTGCTCTCATTGATCTAAACCCATTTAGGCAAAGCACTCTGATGAAGTTTTTGCATTTAATCAAACAGGTTTCAGTTCCTCTGCAGCTGGTTTCCACTCAAGGCTGTGGGAGTTTCTCTAAATGTCTTTGTGCTCAAACACCTGCGAACACTGAAACAAAACTATCAGAATCCAGAGTGTCAATGCAAATCTGCAGCGTTAGGCTTTCTACACGACCACAGCTGCACTCACTGGACAACGAGTACAAACAGGAGGAACACAAAAGCTTATAAATATTCTGCTTCTATAACACAAAACGTTAAAATCACTCATAGGTTGTAACTTATTCATGACTATGCTGCTAACAGTTCATGAATAAAGTTCATATCAATTCAGCTGGCAGTTAAACAGTTAGCAAGACATGGAAAGTATTTTTCAGAAAACACAATTTTCTTGATTTGAAAAAACAACAACAAAGAAACTCAGCATGACTCCATGATTGTGTCGAGATAAATAAATTGCACCCAAAAGCATGTTTAACAAAAAAAAAATCACACTAATTGCAGGCACAGTGTAAGAGCTAAAACTGGGGGTCTCTTGTACGACCATTTACTGCAGTGCTTTATGTTGACTGTGGGTGTCGCTGTAAGACTTCTGCTCAGGTATGCATATTAGAAAGAGTCAGGTGTGTGATCCAGGAAGGTTTCTGAATGTGAGGTTTGCTGTTACTGTGAGTTTGGGGAAGTTTGTTTGGCTCAGTGATGGACTTTAATTCACATTGTTGCATGTTTGGATCAATGAACTGTTCTAACCACAACCCGGTGTGGCTGTCAGTCATTTGTAAAGGTTGAGTGTAAACTAAGGAAAAGCGTGTCAGCCAGGTCACTCCTTGATCAAGCATCTCAACAACTCAGTACTAGACTGACCTCCTTTACACACAGCATTAAGTTCAAACTATATAAAATGGAAAATATTGACTTCAAGATGTCGCTTTCTAAGTCAAAAAGGAAAGTTGACAATGAACACAGACAGTTTCAAGAACGATGGACATTACAGTATTTTTTTGTGGAGTTTAGTGGACATGCAACCTGCCTGATATGTCAGGAAAGAATTGCCGTTTTAAAGGAGTACAATCTCAAGCATCATTACTGCACTAAACACGGAGAGCAGTATGAAAAGTACCAGGGAGAGGAGAGGAAACAGCGTGCCACGCAGCTACAGAGAGGACTTCTTTCTCAGCAAAGTCTTTTCCACAAATCCAAGAAGGAGGCCGATGCTGCTGTTGAAGCAAGTTACGTGTTGAGTGAATTAATTGCCAGAACGGGGAAACCATTCACGGAAGGACAGTTTTCTGAAGGAGTGCATGTTGCATGTTGACATTCTGTGTCCAGAAAAGAAGAGTTTGTTCAACAATATTTCTCTATCGGCAAACACTGTGGCAGAGCGGATTAGCAGTTTATCAAGTGACATTTATGACCAGTTATGTGACAGAGCAAAACGTTTCACTGCATACTCTGTGGCGCTTGATGAAAGCACTGATAAAACGGACACTGCCCAGCTGTCCATATTCATCAGGAGTATTAATGACCAATTCGAAGTGACTGAAGAGTTGATGAGTTTGTGCGCAATGCACGGCCGCTCTACAGCTGAGGACAGTTTTCAGCAGCTCTCTGATGCGATTGAGCGCGCGGGTTTGCCATGGAATAGACTGGTTGGCATCACCACTGACGGAGCCCCGTCCATGACAGGCAAAAAAAAAACGGACTAGTAGCGCTGGTACAGAGAAAATTAGAGGAGGAAAGTGTAGATCCAGCAGTTGTTCTGCACTGCATTATACACCAACAGGCACTGTGCAGCAAATGCCTGAAATATGAACATGTCATGTCTGTTGTCCTGAAATGTATAAACTACATCAGGTCCAGGGGTTTACAGCACCGCCAGTTCCGGGCCTTTCTAGAGGAGATTGAGTCAGCATATAGTGACGTACTTTACTTTACTGAGGTGCGCTGACTCAACAGGGGAAACGACTTGAAGAGATTTTTTGAGTTAAGAGCAGAGGTGAGGAGATTTATGGAGGATGGCAGAATGGATGTTCCTGATTTGCATGATCCTAAATGGGTTATGGACCTTGCATTCCTAGTGGACATAACACAGCAGCTGAACATCCTCAACCTGAAGCTCCAGGGTCCTGATCAGCTCATAACAGCAGCATATGAAAGTGTGAAAGCCTTCTGCACAAAACTGAGATTGTGGAAAACTCAGCTCTCTGCCAAAAACCTCAGTCATTTCGCAGCATTCAGATCTCTTGTGGAACAGGGCACAGCATTCAGTGGTGATGAATATACCTCTGCTATTGACAATCTTCTGCAGGAGTTTGATCAGCGTTTTGCTGACTTCAAGGAACACCGGGTCACTTTCCAGGTATTTGCAGACCCTTTTTCAGCTGATGTTGAGAGTGTCCCAAGTGTGTTGCAAATGGAACTTGTTGACCTGCAGTGTAACAGTGAACTGAAAAATAAATTCAGAGAGGTACAGGGGAAGGCAGACCTGACTGGACAGTTTCTAAGAGAATTACCTGCATCCTTCCCAGAGCTATCCAAATTGTTCAGTCGTGTAATGTGCCTTTTTGAAAGCACATATCTGTGTGAGAAACTTTTCTCGACAATGAACTTTAATAAATGCAAGCAAATAAAATCCAGGCTTAGTGATGCACACCTTGAAGCTGTACTCAGGGTTTCAACTGTGACCTCCATCAAGGTAAATGTGGCTCATCTGTGTGAGCAGAAGCGCTGCCAGGTGTCTGGCAAGAAATAGAATGCAGGATTAATGTACTGGTATTTTGAGTAACTGCATTTTTTGGTTCAGTGCAGGTTTTATTTATTATTTGATTAAGTTATTTTAGTTATTTAAGTTATAAAGCAAACACAAAAGACTTGCACTACTAAATAAAAGCAGATGTTTTGAAAAATGTATATAAACTGCTGTTTGTATTAGTGATGTGTGACAAAATTTTGCGGAAACAAAAAGTACATTTGCAAAAATAAAGTCCTTTTTGTGGTGCTTGAACTTTGTAGTGGCCCTCCTTTAAGTCGACAGTACTCCCAGTGGCCCCATGCCAGTTTGAGTTTGAGACCCCTGCTTCAGAGTCTGAACACCAGTAACATGAAGCCACCAGAGGGGGAGCCCTCACACCAATAATGATCATAACACCATTAAAACTGACAGTACTGATGGGTTGTGTTTAAAAACAGTTAGTTACTTTCTACCTCAGCAGTGTATACTTGTTGTTTGTATGAAATAAAGAAGACCTAGCATCTTGGTTACATTTAAATGTAATAACTGTGTCTCTCATATTGCAGCTTCTACTGTGCAGTGTGTACTTCAGGCATTTATTGAGTAAGGCCCTGCATTAGTATCTCTATAATGCAGCTCTTGTTCATTACATTATCCCGTCGATCATGCAGTATGTATTATTGTCCTCCTGATATTTATTGTGTAAGGCCTAAATACATGCAATCAATAATGTTAAAAAAAAATAATTATTGTATATTTTATATGATTCTGTTTTAATAGCAATAAAAAAACACCTTGCAGTTCATACAGATATTCGTTTGATCATTATCTGTCTTTCCCCACTCCTCTTCCCTTCACACAGTCACAACTTCATCTTTTCTTTCCATTCTTTAACCACATCGCCAGATGACGGTACCCCGCTCAGCTCTGATTTCATTCAGTTACTGCTCCTTCTTGGACAGGTGAGTCTTATCAGACACAGGTGAAAACAATAAGAGCTAGGCACACATTATGAAAATACCTTTGTTTTAAACAGAGTAACTCACAATTATCAGGATCACATTCACATCAGTAACTGAACCAGAGGTCTTTAGCTTCCTCTGTGGTGATCTTATTCAATTAGAGTTTTAGAAAATTAGATTTTAATACATGTGATCACAGATGTTACTGTATTTTTCATAACTGTCAAAAAGTGGAGATGTGTGTTCTTTTGCTTTGTGTTCTTACTGAATGTCTGCCTGAATTGAAATACCGAAAAAAATTAAAAAAAGATTAGCAAATAAAAAGGTCAATTGCGTTGAAAATTTAAGTCCAGATGTAAAGAGGTGATATCCAAATTAAATTATTTTCTAATCACTCTGAGGAGGAGTCAATGTAAAACTCTGATGTGTTCCTCCTCTACTTATGTGAGTGCAGAGAGGACGACAGAGAACAGTGGACACACAGTTGAACATGATGGACTATAGGACAGGACTGCTGCTTTTTACTGTCTGCTGGGCAGGTGATGATCATCACTCATCTTTACTCTAAAAAGTCTTCTGGAAGTGTCACATCTGATGGTTTTCTTTTCTGTCTCTTCAGGTGTTGATGCTCAGACTCTGACAGAATCTGAAGCAGTGGTTAAAAGGCCTGGAGAATCCCACAGACTGACCTGTTCAGCCTCTGGATTCACATTCAGCAGCTCCTGGATGGCTTGGGTCAGACAGGCTCCTGGAAAAGGACTGGAGTGGATCGCTAATATCAGACATGACAGTGCTAGCTCTAATTCAGTCAGATGCCGGTTCACCATCTCCAGAGACGACAGCAGACAGCAGCTGTATCTGCAGATGAACAGTCTGAAGACTGAAGACACTGCAGTGTATTACTGTGCCAGAGACCCACAGTGACACAACCCATCCGTAGAGCTGAACAAAAACCTCTCAGAGCCTGAACACCAGAAACATGAAGCCACCAGAGAAGGAGCCCTCACACCAATAATGATCATAACACCAATAAAACTGACAGCAGTATATTAAGGATATTAATACAAATCCAATCTTACTACTCAATCGCATCTCATTGAAATAAAAAAAAATCAGGAACATTCATGAGCTTGAAGGAAGAACAAGCTGGGAAATTCAGATCAGACGTCATGTTTTATAGGGGGGGTTTCTCTGACAAGTACAGCAAGGACAATAGCCGTATAGGGTATGAGGGAGAGTTTGAGTGACGATCCGCTGCCAGCACCGAGGGGCCACGCGGCCTCGGGTGCAGGGATCTCAACCGGTAATCAATATATATATATATAATACAAGTTTATCACAGTTTACTCCTGGACTAGATAACAACTAAGCATCTCTGCTTTGGATCCCACATGCTAAAACTCTAACACACACCAAAGAAAACAGTATGTTACATCAGTATTTTCTAACAGGAATTTTGGAGAACCTCAGGCATCTGTTCTTGACATTCTGCTTTTCCTTTATGTATGACAGTCTGTCCTGGGAACTCTTTCTCTGACTCTATTAGCTCCATTCAGACCATCATTGATGCTTCATATGTTTGATTGTATGCAAACTCAGTGAGCTTCCTTGTTACTCAGCTATAAAAACTTCCCATCAGGCCGTCAGTGGAGTTCACAGCACGTCACTTTCAACATCAACCATGTTTTCTGTAGCTCTGCTGCTGCTGCTGGCAGCTGGATGTGAGTCTGTCTGCATCTGTCAAAGTCAACAGTTCTTCTTCTGCAGTTTAACTTGATCATTTCTTACTAAACATGTTCTCTTTTTAACAGGTGTGAAGTGTGAACAGTTGACACAGCCAGCCTCTGTGACTGTGCAGCCAGGTCAGAGTCTGACCATCACCTGTCAGGTCTCTTATTCTGTTAGTGGCTACTACACAGCCTGGATCAGACAGCCTGCAGGGAAAGGACTGGAGTGGATCGGTAGCGGATATCAATCCTACAGATACTACAAAGATTCACTTAAGAACCAGTTCAGTATCGACTTAGACTCTTCCAGCAACAGAGTGACTCTAAACGGACTGAATATGCAGCCTGCAGACACTGCAGTGTATTACTGTGCCAGAGACCCACAGTGACACAACCCATCTGTAGAGCTGAACAAAAACTACTTCCTCTTTTTACTACCATCACAATATTTCATGTGATTCACAATCAACTATGACAATTCTGAGTGTTGAACAAATACTTATCAAGTCATCAACTTCAATTGTTTTTTTAAACACACAGTTTCTCAATAAATGGAAGTTTAAGTATTAGCCCCCTCTTTCTTCAGTGACATGGAAGACACATTCAAATTGTGAATGTAGACAAGAACTAATTATTATAAAATATATAGAGCAGCAGTTAAATCTACAGCATCTCTATGATACATCCTAGAAGTAATCATTCTGTAGTGAACTATTTAGATGTGCATGCTTGGGGAATGTAAACTGCAGCAACAAGAAGAGTTTTATAACTTCATGTGTTGAAATCTTACCATGAAAGACTTCTGACATGTGGTTAATAATATCCATCAAGCTTTACTGTTTCTGAGCACCAAGTGTCATTAATGAAAAACACAGTTTCTCCCCTTGTGAACACTTGTTCCTTAAAGCCACCAGAGGAGGAGCTCTCACACAACAAATGATTTCAACTTCATTTGACTGTAACAGTAAAGAGAGAGAGAGAAACAGTCTTAAGGCTTTATTAGATCTTCTAATAAATGTGTCACTTAAATATTGTTTCAATCTCTATCTCTGATTAATTGAGAGTTTAAGAGTAATACTCAATTTTACCAGGATTTTAAAATATTTTAATGAACGTAGTCGGCTGATTTACCATCCTGTGTATGTAAATTAGCCTCCTCTTGTTGCCATATAAGAAAGTCCACTGGGTGTGTTAATGCATCAAGTTCTCACATCAGATCAGCTTCATCATCAGTCATGTTCTCTGCAGCTCTGATTCTGCTGCTGAGCGCTGGATCCTGTAAGGATATTTTCAACTGTTTAGAAACAACTCGTAATCAGATGGATGATGGAGATAATGATGATTTGTGTTTCCACAGGTGTGCACTGTATTGATCTCATCACACCAGGTTCAATGGTTGTGCAGCCTGGACAGTCTCTGACCCTCACCTGTCAGGTCTCTGGTTACTCTCTGACTGATAACAGCTATGCAACAGGTTGGATCAGACAGCGTGAAGGGAAACCGATGGACTGGATCTGTCATAGGTGGGGTGGTGGAGACTTTTACCAAAATAATGCTCTGAAGAACAAGTTCAGCTACAGCAGAGACACGTCTGCTGGAACAGTGACTCTAACAGGGCAGAGTCTGCAGCCTGAAGACACTGCTGTGTATTACTGTGCTAGAGTCCCACAGTGAGAGACAATAACAGGAGAGTCGTACAAAAACTACTTCCTCTGTTTTCCACCATCACTGGGAACATTCAGCTGTCTCAACATCACATTATAAAAACTAATTATGAATACGTGTCAGAAATACAAAAATCAAGACGTGATTGACTCAATATCAGACTCCTACATCATGGTCCGGGGTTATTACTGGACTGTGATTGGCCGCAGGGTGTCAAATCATTTCTCACTTTGACAGTTTCTTCTCCAAGTTGTCTGTGAGTTCATGATAATGGACATTTTGTTTAACAATTCTTAAACACACTCAGATGCAGAGGAAAGTCCAGGACACAAAAAACTGATAGTAAGAAAAAGTTCTCTACTCAAATGTTTGTAGGTCAAACACAGAGAGGCAGTCAGCGAGGGCAGAAAAATCCAACGAGGGCAAATCCACAAAATCCAAAGAAAGTTCAAAACCGGGAAAAGCAAACAGGGAAAATAAGGCTGGAAAGCATGAACACACTCAGGAGACGATGACAATCTGTCAGAGGGCTGGTAGAAACACAGGGGTGAATATACAGGGCGGACTTATTGCAGGTGAGACACAGGTGTGTTGGGACAAAAGGAGGGAAACCAAACAATTGCAGGAAGATGGGCTACATATTATTCACAAGCAGCAGATAACAACATAAAACAGGAAGTGAACACAGAACAAAAGAAAACAAAATGGCTGGACTAACAGAATATCACAAATTTTGATAAAGAAGCTGCAGAATTATCCAGTTAGCTTACAGGTGTATTTCAGTTTACTGGAACAGCAGACGCAATTATTCCTGAGCATCGGCTGACAGCATGTTTAAAGGAGGGTCACTACACACACACACACACACACACGCACGCACGCACGCACGCACGCACGCACGCACACACACACACACACACACACACACACACACACACACACACACACACACACACACACACACACACACAGGGATGGATGTGAAAAAACTCAGAAAATTGAACCTGTTCCGAGAGAAATAATAACAGACGAAAATTTCAGAGTCATTGTGCAAAAGTAATTGACACAACTACAATCTTGTTTTTTTTCCACATGCGTCAATTTTGGACACATTTAACACAGAAAACAAAATGTACTCAGAAATAATTTAGTATTGAGGTCTGAATTCTCACACCTCTGAATTTTGAATTGAGATTTTCTGAATGTCAGGACAAAGAAGGATGAGGAAATGATCATATTCAACATCAGGTTTTTCTACAGAATATTGCCAGACCATGCTGCAGTTACAACACAGAAAATAAATGCTGAAATATGACTTGACCACACATCCATCAACCAAAAATACAGACTCATTTTCCCTGAAATAGCAGGAGTCAATGCAAATGTAAAGCAGAGATGATTTCCAGTCATCTTTTCACTCTGCAGATATGAAAACAGTGAACAGACTCTCCTATTGGCTCCAGTCAGACCATCATTGATGCTTCATATGTTTGATTGTATGCAAACTCAGTGAGCTTCCTTGTTACTCAGCTATAAAAACTTCCCATCAGGCCGTCAGTGGAGTTCACAGCACGTCACTTTCAACATCAACCATGTTTTCTGTAGCTCTGCTGCTGCTGCTGGCAGCTGGATGTGAGTCTGTCTGCATCTGTCAAAGTCAACAGTTCTTCTTCTGCAGTTTAACTTGATCATTTCTAACTAAACATGTTCTCTTTTTAACAGGTGTGAAGTGTGAACAGTTGACACAGCCAGCCTCTGTGACTGTGCAGCCAGGTCAGAGTCTGACCATCACCTGTCAGGTCTCTTATTCTGTTAGCAGCTACTACACAGCCTGGATCAGACAGCCTGCAGGGAAAGGACTGGAGTGGATTATAGTAGGTCGTGTGGGATATAGCACATATACCAAAGATTCACTGAAGAACCAGTTCAGTATCAACTTTGACTCTTCCAGCAACACAGCGACTCTGAACGGACTGAATATGCAGCCTGCAGACACTGCAGTGTATTACTGTGCCAGAGAGCCACAGTGAGAGACAATAACAGGAGAACCATACAAAAACTACTTCCTCTTTTGACAACAATCACTGAACAATAATTTTGTTCAGTGTTTGTTGTCTGTATATTTGTATCACTAGTCTTGTACTTTTACATAATATTATCAATTTCATTTCAAAAACAGAGTTTAAGAATAAATCAAAGTTGCAATCCCTTTCATATATAATAAAATATATCCTCTAATTTGACGTAAATATTTTGATTGATGTGCTCATTTACACAAAAGGGACCAAATGTGCCTTACATGTATGCAAAGTGACTGATTTAAATGTGTGTAATCAGCACCAGAGCTCAGAGACTTTGTCTTTCTTGCAACACAGGTTTTGGTGATATGAGGATAAGATGGTTTCTTATTGTCTCGTTTGTGCAGATTTTACTGAGCAACATAATTCTTCTTTGATCTTGGTTCAGAGTTCCTCCTTGTTGTGCAGACTTTGTTTCATTACTTTATGTTACAATCATATTTGCAACAGTGAAAATAACATCAATCACACTATCCCACATTATACAGTATTAAAACTTAAATAAAAATGTGTCAGGTACTCATTCTGTAATTTTCCTTGTTCAAATTTAAAAGAACCTTTTAAATACAATTATATACAAAACTGACTATTTGTTACGGTTCGGTGTGTGAAACAACGAATAGAGGTGGACCCAAGTGCAGAAAGAACTGAAAGTCTTTAATAAACAAAAAAGGCAAACAAAACTACTTCCAAGATTCAACAAAAAACACGGGGATCAAAAACAGGTAGCCACAGAGGAGCACGAGCAAAAACTGACAGACCAAGGAACGACATACAGACTACATACCACAACATGCAACAATGAACTGACACGGAAGGGCAAAAACACAGAGACTAAATACACAGGGGAATCAGACACAGGTGAGACTAACAAGACACACGTGAGGACAATCAGGGCAATCACACAGACAGGAATACAACATAGGACAACTACAAACTAACTCATGAAACACTAAACACTGAAAAACCAAACTAGAAAAAGACCAACCATAACACTATTGTTAGAATCATACTGTATGTACATCACCACCAGAAACCTTGTTCATCAGCTAACTTAATAAAGCTGTTTCCTAATTTACATAAAATGGTTATTACGACATGATTCAAATTATGTTAAAATAACTGAAGTTCCACCTTTTCTTTCGACGAGGGAAACAGGGAAAGGAAACACCACAACACGTCCCCATCATTTAGAGTTTTTAGAAACTAAGTCAGCTGATCTACAACCCTCTGAATGTAAATTGGCCTCCATGTGTTGCCATATAAATAAGTCATGTGTGTATGAGCATCAGTGAGAGGACAGACAAGCCCACATCAGATCATCTTCATCATCAGTCATGTTCTCTGCAGCTCTGATTCTGCTGCTGAGCGCTGGATCCTGTAAGGAGCTTTTCAACTGTTTAGAAACAACTCATAATCAGATGGATGATGGAGATAATGATGATTTGTGTTTCTACAGGTGTGCACTGTATTGATCTCATCACACCAGGCTCAATGGTCGTGCAGCCTGGACAGTCTCTGACCCTCACCTGTCAGGTCTCTGGTTACTCTCTGACTGATGACAGCTATGCAACAGGTTGGATCAGACAGCGTGAAGGGAAACCGATGGACTGGATTTCTCATCAGTGGGGTACAAGTGGACTTCTTCAAAATAATGCTCTGAAGATCAAGTTCAGCTACAGCAGAGACACGTCTGCTGCAACAGTGACTCTAACAGGACAGAATATGCAGCCTGAAGACACTGCAGTGTATTACTGTGCTAGAGTCCCACAGTGAGAGACAATAACAGGAGAGTCATACAAAAACTACTTCCTCTGTTTACCACCATCACTGCACATTCAGCTGTATCAGCATCTTTAGTTTCAGTTTAAAAAAATCTGAGTATTGATTTACTGAATATTGTAATCAAATACTATAGTCAGGTTTTATACTCGATTCTGATTGGTCACAGGTTGTTGATTTCTTTCTAACTTTGATTAGTGTACTCTAAGTAGTTCCTGATAATGATCAAATCATCTCTTGCTCCTTATAGTTCATGGACAGTTTATAAGTATTTTGAGAAAATGATCTATGATATATGATGTTGCCCTGCTGAACGTTGCATGCATTATTTTGCTGTGGAAACCAGAGTTTGTCAATGAAAGCTGATAAAGAAAAATGAAGGAGAATTATCCGTATATAGGGGAGAAAAAATGAATGGGAAAAAAAGGAAGAGGAGTAAGCGTCGTGACACTGGCAGACATGATGGTGATGAACGCTGGTTGGAGGGCCCAACAATACATTTTTACCTATAGGGCCCCAACAGACTCTTGAATCCCCACTGAATATAGATCATCTTTCATGTTAGAACAATAATACTGACTTTTTCAACCTCATGCACACTTTAATTCAGATCATGCAAATCAGACTCAAAAGGGAAAAGCCATCTAACATTTAATTTCCAGTTCAAACAGACAAAAACTGAGACCCAAGTTAATTCAGTCCATGTGAGGAGGAGTCAATGCAAATCTCTGATGTGTTCCTCCTCTACTTATGTGAGTGCAGAGAGGACGACAGAGAACAGTGGACACACAGTTGAACATGATGGACTATAGGACAGGACTGCTGCTTTTTACTGTCTGCTGGGCAGGTGATGATCATCAATGTCTATTTTTTCTCTTGTTGTGTGCCAACTATGTTCAATTGACTTTTTTAAATGTCTTTACAGGTGTTAAAGCTCAGACTCTGACAGAGTCTGAAGCAGTGGTTAAAAGGCCTGGAGAATCCCACAGACTGACCTGTTCAGCGTCTGGATTCACATTCAGCAGCTATGATATGAACTGGGTCAGACAGGCTCCTAGAAATGGACTGGAGTGGATCGCCTGGGTTGAGAATGATAATGACAAAAAATACTACTCTCAGTCAGTTAAAAGCCGGTTCACCATCTCCAGAGACAACAGCAGACAGCAGGTGTATCTGCAGATGAACAGTCTGAAGACTGAAGACACTGCAGTGTATTACTGTGCCAGAGACCCACAGTGACACAATCCATCAGTAGAGCTGAACAAAAACCCCTCAGAGCCTGAACACCAGTAACATGAAGCCACCAGAGGAGGAGCCCTCACACCAATAATGATTAACACCAAGCACTGAACCAGGGGAACAGAGACTTTTCCATTGCCGCCCCTCTCCCTCTGGATCTCTCTCCCCAAACACACCTGAGACTTTACGGACCTGCCACAATTCAAATCACTGATAGAAACATTTTAAACACCGCTTTAGATTGCTAATGTTTCTTTTTGTACCATTGTTTAAAAGTGTTTTTCTTTAAATGCGACTCTGTACATCAAATAAATTAAATGTATTATAATTATATTTATACATATTAAACACCAGTTCACTTTTACAGAAAGGAGAAAAACAGCTGTAAGACATTATGAAAATACCTTTGTTTTCAACAGAATAACTCACAATTATCAGGATCACATTCACATTAGTAACTGAACCAGAGGTCTTTAGCTTCCTCTATGGTGATCTTATTCAATCAAAGTATAGGAAAATGAGATTTTAATACCACTGTTGTTCTCTGATACCCTGAGCCCATGTGACAAAATCCTCCATGAATGTTGAGAACAGAAGACACCATCAAAGAACATGATGGGGATTAACTTCCTGTTAGATGTGAATATTTTTGGTACATGTGATCACAGATGTTACTGTATGTTCAATAACTGTCAAAAAGTGGAGCTGTGTGTTATTCTGCTTTGTTTTCTTACTGATTGGCTGCCTGAGTTGATAAACCGAAAAAAAAAAAAAGATTAGCAAATAAAAAGGCCAGTTGCGATGAAAATTGAATTCCATTAGTAAAGAGGTGATATCCAAATTAAATTATTTTCTTATTTCTCTGAGGAGGAGTCAATGCAAAACTCTGATGTGTTCCTCCTCTACTTATGTGAGTGCAGAGAGGACGACAGAGAACAGTGGACACACAGTTGAACATGATGGACTATAGGACAGGACTGCTGCTTTTTACTGTCTGCTGGGCAGGTGATGATCATCACTCATCTTTACTCTAAAAAGTCTTCTGAAAGTGTCACATCTGATGGTTTTCTTTTCTGTCTCTTCAGGTGTTGATGGTCAGACTCTGACAGAATCTGAAGCAGTGGTTAAAAGGCCTGGAGAATCCCACAGACTGACCTGTTCAGCCTCTGGATTCACATTCAGCAGCTATGATATGAACTGGGTCAGACAGGCTCCTGGAAAAGGACTGGAGTGGATCGCCTGGGTTGAGAATGATAATGACAGAAAATTCTACTCTCAGTCAGTTACAGGCCGGTTCACCGCCTCCAGAGACAACAGCAGACAGCAGGTGTATCTTCAGATGAACAGTCTGAAGACTGAAGATTCTGCTGTTTATTATTGTGCTAGGCAGCCCCCACAGTGACACAGGAGGAAGTATCGCTGTACAAAAACTTAGCGTGTCAAACAGTACTCTCTCTGTGTTTTTTATTTATAGAATAAACTTCACTTTGATGTGAAAAAAATAATGCATCTCTGGTATTCTTCCACATGTTCTTCAAGTAGTATGATAACATCAAATATTTAGTGGTTCTGACTATAAACGTGAATCTTCTTGCTTGAAGCAGCTGGTCCTTGAAACTTTTAACTCAGGGAATGTGTCTGTCTCTCCTTGATTGATAAAAAGGGAGATTTTAACACCAATTAAAATTATGTTTTAAAGAGACGTTTGAAATACCTACGCTCCGAGGATTTTCATTTTCTGCGCACACACTTAAAACAAAATGGTGATAATAGACCATGTTTACACAACAACGATTTCATCCTAGTAATAATTACCATAGACACCAGCCTGATAAAAAAAATGTTTTTAAATCACTTACGCAAACCCGAAGCACACCATAAATGATGAGGCACCACTCACAGAGAGTGTTATATGTATAGGGAGGGGTGGGTCAGAGTAACTCTGCTGCACAATGAGTATGTTTAGACGACCTGCAGAAAAGATCATGTTGGGGCTTTAAGCAGTGATGCAACCAAAAGGTCAAATAGACTGCTGTGTATTACTGTGTGAGATTTACCCACTGATAAAAGAGGCCAGAAGAAAAATAAAACCTGACGAAATGCATTTTTACAAAGGCCAACAGAGGGCGATAAAAGATCAAACATATAATGGCAGAGCATTGTGACAAAGTCTCTTAAAGCTCAATCACAAGAAGGAAACATTCAGCAGCAGTTGATTCGGTGGGTTCAGCCTCACTGTTGGTTTTAAATCATAGAGACAATAATAAAAAGCTTTGTGACCTGCAGGCTGTCACTTCATTGAAGCTGGTGACGTCTAAAGTTGTGTTTCTCTCTCGTCAGAATTTAGCTGACAGTAAAACTACTTTGTGACATTAAATACATTGAAAAAAAGATTTATCAAAATGTCTCAAAAAATCCAATCTCCATTGTTTCAGTATCACATCCTGGACTGTGACTCAACTTGAAAACAAGCACTGGTGATTCAAACCTGACTTCAGCATTGACTGCATTCAGACTTGGAATTTGAGAAAATGGCTCATATTTATTGATTAAAAAAGACTTTTGATTTTTTTGGTCCTAAAATGTATTCACTTTCAAGCATGTGCTGGCACGAGAGTTCACCTGCATGTGAATATTGTCTCTGTAAGGATGCAGAAAAAGGAAACACAAATTGTGCAGACATCTATCAAGGATTCATCCAGAAAAGTAACTCAGTTAACGAGGTCATGACTCTGACGTGACTCTGTTTCTTTGACTCATACTCCAGATTTGGTGATTCCACAACAACACTGCCTATCTCATTGTTCTACCCTTTTATTTGGCTAAGTTATTTAAACACAGATTAACATCACCATGACAACAGGTAAACATGTTCAATTTGTCTATTGGTGAAACGATCAAATCATGATTGGTAGATATTTATAATAAACATTCCTGTGTCAAATAAGGATAAATAAACAGATCCATCTATTATCTAAAATGTCAACAAAACCAGAAAAGGTGAACACTAACTATCCCAGAACCAGACAAAATACTTTAGACAATCAAAAAAATCACCCTTCCATCCCATAAACAGAATATGAAGAGATGATGAGAAATACATTTGCTTGCTAGGAGTCGAGCCAAGTCTGTCTCTATGCAAATTGAACTTCCTCACAGTCTGATATAAAGATTCATCATCAGGCTGTGAGTCAGAGAAGAAGAGAAGCTCCATCATGTCAGGTTCAACACCAACCATGTTGCCTGTAGCTCTGCTGCTGCTGCTGGCTGCTGGATCCTGTGAGTCTCACTGAGGCAGACGCACTGACAGTATGATCACAGCACAATGACTCTAAACATACTGATTCAATATTCAACATATTTTCCTCCACAGGTGTGAAGTGTGAACAGTTGACACAGCCAGCCTCTGTGACTGTGCAGCCAGGTCAGAGTCTGACCATCACCTGTCAGGTCTCTTATTCTTTTAGCAGCTACTGGACAGCCTGGATCAGACAGCCTGCAGGGAAAGGACTGGAGTGGATTATAGTAGGTGGTGTGGGATATAGCACACATACCAAAGATTCACTGAAGAACCAGTTCAGTATCAACTTTGACTCTTCCAGAAACACAGCGACTCTAAACGGACTGAATATGCAGCCTGCAGACACTGCAGTGTATTACTGTGCCAGAGACCCACAGTGACACAACCCATCAGTAGAGCTGAACAAAAACCACTCAGAGCCCTCACACCAGTAACATGAAGCCACCAGAGGAGGAGCCCTCACACCAATAATGATCATATCAAACATTCAGTGACACAAACAGTCTATAGATAAAGTGTACATGGCAATAAAATGAGGAACTGATGCAAAAAAAAGATTTCTAATCCTTTTGGTAGTATGAGATGAAAAGATCATCCATGAGAGGACAAGTCAACCTCATTGTCTTACACCTTTGGGGAACAGACTGCAGAGAGAATGACAAATGTTTAAGTTTCATTGCAGCTTTTGTTTGATCCAAGGTAACAGAGTTCATCTGTTTGACTTTTAATAAAACACAACAGGTATTCATGGTGTACCCAGATTTAGAAAACGTGAAATCTCAATGACTTAAATCAAACATATTTGGCTGCTGTTCCAACTCCTGCATCATTGATTACGTATATAAAAATAAAATGTCCTTTTATCAAGTTAATCTCTGATTTCACTCTACTGGCATGATACAACTGATGACCTTTCAATTTAAAGTATCCAAGACAGAAGTCAAAAGTTATTTCTCTCTGAGGAGGAGTCAATGCAAATCTCTGATGTGTTCCTCCTCTACTTATGTGAGTGCAGAGAGGACGACAGAGAACAGTGGACACACAGTTGAACATGATGGACTATAGGACAGGACTGCTGCTTTTTACTGTCTGCTGGGCAGGTGATGATCATCACTCATCTTTACTCTTAAAAGTGTTCTGAAAGTGTCACATCTGATGGTTTTCTTTTCTGTCTCTTCAGGTGTTGATGGTCAGACTCTGACAGAATCTGAAGCAGTGGTTAAAAGTCCTGGAGGATCCCACAGACTGACCTGTTCAGCCTCTGGATTCACATTCAGCAGCTACTGGATGGCTTGGGTTAGACAGGCTCCTGGAAAAGGACTGGAGTGGATCGCTATTATCAGTAGCAGTGGTGGTAGCAGCCAATACTACTCTAATTCAGTCAGAAGCCGGTTCACCATCTCCAGAGACGACAGCAGACAGCAGCTGTATCTACAGATGAACAGTCTGAAGACTGAAGACACTGCAGTGTATTACTGTGCCAGAGACCCACAGTGACACAACCCATCAGTAGAGCTGAACAAAAACCCCTCAGAGCCTGAACATCAGTAACATGAAGCCACCAGAGGAGGAGCCCTCACACCAAAAATGATTATAAGACCAGTTCACTGTTGAAGAGTAAAAAATACTCATTTATAGATTCATGTAGTTATATTGCTTAAAGTAAAAGTGAAAGAAATATAACAAAGTTTATTTATAATACATTTCTGGGATCTCATCAAATTACATAATTTGATCAATTATAGTAATAAAGTAAGGGGGGGGGGGGGGGGAGGCAGTAGCTTAGATTGTGGGGACTTGGGCTGGGATTCTGAGGGTCACAGGTTAAGGTCATGTCTGAAATTGGTCTGGTAGCTCGAGAGGTGTCAGTTCACTTCCTGAGCACTACATAGGTGAACCTTCTTTCATAGCCTCCCTGTGTCCTTATATGGAAAGTGAACTTCCTCACAGTCTGATATAAAGACTCGACATCAGGCTGTGAGTCAGAGAAGAACAGAAGCTCCATCAGATCACTTCAAGTGAAAAAATGTTCGCTGTAGCTCTGATTCTACTGCTGGCTGCTGGATCAAGTAGGAAGCTTTTTAACTAATGATCACATCAGACACAGAGAATAATCAGATGAGTGATGGAGATAATGATGATTTGTGTTTCCACAGGTGTGCACTGTATTGATCTCATCACACCAGGCTCAATGGTTGTGCAGCCTGGACAGTATCTTATCTATAAACAATAAGTTAACATTTTACTTTTCTACAACACAGTTAAAACAAATTATATTCAACCCAAATATTTAATTAAAATCTTAAAACTACACTTTGTTAAATATACAACTATGGTTATTAGTTATTTGTCAGAGCAGTTACTAGACTTTGTCCAGGTTAGCAGAGCAATACATTAGCAGTTTTATCATAAAATGTAAGAAACATTTTGAGGCTAATCTTTACATTTAAATTCACACATTGTGTTACAAATCATTACTTGGGTGTAAGAACATGTTGAAGGATAAGAAGTCTGTTTAAAACGATAAAAAACAGAGCTTTGGTGTCTTTTTTCTTTTCGTTGTTGTTGATAAAACTACTGTTAGACCATAGACTCTAAATAAATATGTAAGACATCCAGAAGAAATCAATATTACAAAGCATACAGTTCATGTTACTGTTCTGACAAAAAGAGGAATGTCTGTGTCTTATATTTACTGATGTCAACAGCAATGACGGTGAACATGACAATTGAAAAATCATTATTTAGTATTTATTATAAGACATTTGTTTTCTATAGAACCCTGTGAAGTCATGGAGTCTGTGGACAGTGTCAGCTTCACACCAAAAACTAAGTATTAGAAAAAATAGTGTCTAAGACTGGCATCTATTATTATGAGTTGCAGCTACCTTGTTCAATATTATTCCTGCAGATGTGACTAATAACAAAAAAACACCCTGAGCTGTCACATGTACTTAACTGTCCATTTTGTCTTGTCTGAGGCATTAATTGAACACCTTTGTATTTCTCCTATAGACACAGTGTGGATTATTGGTGACTGGTCCATCGAGGTGCCCAGAGAGCTGCAGAGACAGAGGAAGAAACCTGAGCCTCAACAACATCTGTATTTGTTGGTTCTTCTGGGGTGGACTTCAGTTGCTTCTCTTCAACAACTCGCTGCGAGGGAGGTCTCCCCCGGATGGCCTGAGTGATGTCACCCACATGTTCCTGCATCGATGGCGGTCTCCATGCTTGAAATGCTGTCTCACCCTTACCTTCATTCAACCTAGCGACAGGCTGAGAGCTGGAGCTGAGGCGGGTTTTAAGACTCCTGACAAACCGGTACACCGCGCCCGCCTGTCGATCATGTCAGCTACATGCCTTATTGTGAATAACTCTTATCCTTCATCAAATCAAAACTGATGAGTCATCAAAACATTCACCCCTGTACAGTGTGTGTCGATAGAGACATGAGCTAATCACACCTATTTGTTTTTTTGTACCAGGTAAATCTCTGCTGTAAAAACAGACTTTTTTAGAATGTAGTTTTTCAGATTAAATAAATATTTCTATATAAATGCACTCCTTTGTCTCTACTTATCAGTATACATTTCAGATTTGAAATGACAAGACTAAATTGTGCATTATTGCTCAACTCAATAGCTAAGGGAAGGAATCTACTTTTACACAACTTTGTCTTCTCTTGACATTTTTTTTTATTTTTTTACCAAATACTAATGTAGTTCATTTCTGAAAATGGGATGGAACAGAGTTATTGCAAAAAATATGCCCTTAAACACAGCCCCATTCTTAAATCAAGATACATGGAGAGTAAATAAGATCAATAACTTGTGAATAAAAACACAATTAAAAATGATTTAGAAATGTAGTCTTCCCAGATCAATATCACATAATATCAACTTCTCCCATCTAAACTGGACAAAGGGTTTTAAAATGGGAAGAAAATGGTTTGATTGCAAGTTGTTTGGAGGAGATCTATTTCTATTTGAACAGCATGAATACAGTCTTCCAAGGTCACCTTCCTTCTCCTGAAGCCTTGATATACTGCTGTCTTAACCCTCCTTCTCCTGAAGCCTTGATGTACTGCTGTCTTAACCCTCCTTCTCCTGAAGCCTTGATATACTGCTGTCTTAACCCTCCTTCTCCTGAAGCCTTGATGTACTGCTGTCTTAACCCTCCTTCTCCTGAAGCCTTGATATACTGCTGTCTTAACCCTCCTTCTCCTGAAGCCTTGATATACTGCTGTCTTAACCCTCCTTCTCCTGAAGCCTTGATGTGCTGCTGTCTTAACCCTCCTTCTCCTGAAGCCTTGATATACTGCTGTCTTAACCCTCCTTCTCCTGAAGCCTTGATGTACTGCTGTCTTAACCCTCCTTCTCCTGAAGCCTTGATGTACTGCTGTCTTATCTGCTGGCCATCTTCTCTCACCAGAACTTCAACTGTTGAAAAGTCATTCTGAAGAAGCTCGAACATGTGACATGGATCCAGGAGAACATGGACTTTTAGTGAGGGGTCTTCAGGATGGCAAAGAAAAAGAGAAAATATCAGTTATTCATTAAATCATTTGTTTGTTCTCATCTATTTTTCTGTATTCATCTGTGTGTAAGAGCACATTTATAAATTCAACAGTGTACTACCCAGACAACAAAGGTACAGTATTCAGGTAATCAACATCTATTCAAAGTTAAGAAGACAAACCTTATTGTAATCATGCTATTTTCAGCTCTCTCACTCACTTGCACAATGATATTCCACATCAATGTATAACATTCATCATAACGTAAGATAACCATATTTACAGTCTGCAGTTAACCACCGAGCTGAACCTTTAGTTTTATCACACAAACTCTGTCTTACAACATCTTAACAACTAAAATTTCTAACACTTCAGAATTACATTTTCCCCCAGTTTAATAGTGCTGGCTGGCTATGTTGCCATTAGATTCTTTGGCATGAATGGGAGTCTTGATCGGCTAAACCATTGACTGTAAATAATGGACTACACTGAGTACAGTTAGCCGACTGGTTTACACGCTAACGCTACACAAGCTAGGTCCGTAACTATAAATACCGACACATGAGTAAGCAGTAAATATAACACTACTATATCACTTACTGAAAATAACTGAAGCATCAACTTGTTGGATGGTCTGTTAACCGCACAGCAAGCCATGTATGTTGTCAGATATCTGTTAAACAAACTCTCCAAACGAAGTAAAAAAGAGGAGAAATCAGACGGATCAAGCTGTTAGCCTCCTGACCTGCTGACCGCGCAGAGCTGTCAATCAAATCTGCCACAACCCTTATATGGGCATAGTCGTTTTCCTTAATAAAATCAAATCCGATGAGTTATAAAACAAATCCCACAGTGTGAGGAAATGGGGTCGTCAACTTATCAGATATATCTCGTTTTTTGAACCAGGCTGTAAACATGTTGATTCCTGTGGTAAAAACGGGCTTTTTTGACTGTGGGCTTCCGATGCATCTGGAGCCAGCCTCAAGCGGACATTTGACGAACTGCAGTTTTTTTTTACTTCCGCATTGGCTTCATTTTTCGAGACCGGAGGTTGCCC
Source organism: Labrus bergylta (assembly GCF_963930695.1). Lineage (NCBI taxonomy): Eukaryota > Metazoa > Chordata > Actinopteri > Labriformes > Labridae > Labrus > Labrus bergylta. The sequence continues at coordinate 17,047,484 of NC_089210.1, forward strand.
CAGACACATCGCTCTTTTTTGCCCTTTGGGTTCATCTCTACCAACATGTGCGTATCTGCACCTCACCGTTCCCCTCCTGATACACCAATTGGATGACATTATTTGGAGAGATGGGGGCGTGGTAGTATGCTGATTCCTGAATCAGAATGAACGATTCTGATTCACTAACATACGCAGAGTGGTGAGAACAAAATTATGAAGGTAGATATGTTGCAAAATGTGAGAGCTTGTAGAATGTGATGTGAGAGATTGTAGAATGTGATGTGAGAGCTTGTAGAATGTGATGTGAGAGATTGTAGAATGTGATGAGAACTTGTAGAATGTGATGTGAGAGCTTGTAGAATGTGATGTGAGAGCTTGTAGAATGTGATGAGACAGCTTGTAGAATGTGATGTGAGAGCTTGTAGAATGTGATGAGAACTTGTAGAATGTGATGTGAGAGCTTGTAGAATGTGATGTGAGAACTTGTAGAATGTGATGTGAGAGCTTGTAGAATGTGATGTGAGAGCTTGTAGAATGTGATGTGAGAACTTGTAGAATGTGATGTGAGAACTTGTAGAATGTGATGAGAACTTGTAGAATGTGATGTGAGAGCTTGTAGAATGTGATGAGAACTTGTAGAATGTGATGAGAGCTTGTAGAATGTGATGAGAACTTGTAGAATGTGATGAGAACTTGTAGAATGTGATGTGAGAACTTGTAGAATGTGATGTGAGAGCTTGTAGAATGTGATGTGAGAACTTGTAGAATGTGATGTGAGCGCTTGTAGAATGTGAGAACTTGTAGAATGTGATGTGAGAGCTTGTAGAATGTGAGAACTTGTAGAATGTGATGTGAGAGATTGTAGAATGTGATGTGAGAGATTGTAGAATGTGATGTGAGAGATTGTAGAATGTGATGAGAACTTGTAGAATGTGATGTGAGAACTTGTAGAATGTGATGTGAGAGCTTGTAGAATGTGATGAGAACTTGTAGAATGTGATGTGAGAGCTTGTAGAATGTGATGAGAACTTGTAGAATGTGATGTGAGAACTTGTAGAATGTGATGTGAGAACTTGTAGAATGTGATGTGAGAGCTTGTAGAATGTGATGAGAACTTGTAGAATGTGATGTGAGAACTTGTAGAATGTGATGTGAGAGCTTGAAGGAAAGAAAGTGAACTGCTTTCATACAAAATCTGCTGGTACGCGTACGTGTTGTGAATCTGTAGATGATTTTGTGTATGCACTTATATTTTGCGCAGAGTAAAAACATTTCTACGTATATATTAGTGAAATAGGCCCGTAGTCTTCACAATACAATCTGATCAAGATTTTTTTACGATTTTCACAAGATTAAAGTGTATTCATGTAAAATGTGATTCATTTATAGTCTGTCAGTGTCGTTTGATATGCAAATTGAACTTCCTCACAGTCTGATATAAAGAATCGACATCAGGCTGTGAGTCAGAGAAGAAGAGAAGCTCCATCATGTCAGGTTCAACACCAACCATGTTGCCTGTAGCTCTGCTGCTGCTGCTGGCTGCTGGATCCTGTGAGTCTCACTGAGGCAGACGCACTGACAGTATGATCACAGCACAATGACTCTAAACATACTGATTCAATATTCAACATGTTTTCCTCCACAGGTGTGAAGTGTGAACAGTTGACACAGCCAGCCTCTGTGACTGTGCAGCCAGGTCAGAGTCTGACCATCACCTGTCAGGTCTCTTATTCTGTTAGCAGCTACTACACAGCCTGGATCAGACAGCCTGCAGGGAAAGGACTGGAGTGGATCGGTAGCGAAGCTGGATCCACCAGATTCTACAAAGATTCACTGAAGAACCAATTCAGTATCAACTTTGACTCTTCCAGAAAAATAGCGACTCTAAACGGACAGAATATGCAGCCTGCAGACACTGCAGTGTATTACTGTGCCAGAGAGCCACAGTGACACAACCCATCAGTAGAGCTGAAAAAAAAAATACTTTTTACCACCATCACAATATTTCTTGTGATTCACAGTCAACTATGAAAATTCTGAGTGTTGAACAAATACTTATCAAGTCATCAACTTCAATTGTTTTTTTAAAAACACAGTTTCTCAATAAATGGAAGTTTAAGTTTTAGCCCCCTCTTACTTCAGTGGCATGGAAGACACATTCAAATTGTGAATGTAGACAAGAACTAATTAATATAAAATATATAGAGCAGCAGTTAAATCTACAGCATCTCTATGATACATCCTAGAAGTAATCATTCTGTAGTGAACTATTTAGATGTGCATGCTTGGGGAATGTAAACTGCAGCAACAAGAAGAGTTTTATAACTTCATGTGTTGAAATCTTACCATGAAAGACTTCTGACATGTGGTTAATAATATCCATCAAGCTTTACTGTTTCTGAGCACCAAGTGTCATTAATGAAAAACACAGTTTCTCCCCTTGTGAACACTTGTTCCTTAAAGCCACCAGAGGAGGAGCTCTCACACAACAAATGATTTCAACTTCATTTGACTGTAACAGTAAAGAGAGAGAGAGAAACACTCTTCAGTTGCGATGCAAAACTCTGATGTGTTCCTCCTCTACTTATGTGAGAGCAGAGAGGACGGCAGAGAACAGTGGACACACAGTTGAACATGATGGACTATAGGACAGGACTGCTGCTTTTTACTGTCTGCTGGGCAGGTGATGATCATCACTCATCTTTACTCTAAAAAGTCTTCTGAAAGTGTCACATCTGATGGTTTTCTTTTCTGTCTCTTCAGGTGTTGATGGTCAGACTCTGACAGAATCTGAAGCAGTGGTTAAAAGGCCTGGAGAATCCCACAGACTGACCTGTTCAGCCTCTGGATTCACATTCAGTAGCTTCGCTATGAGCTGGGTCAGACAGGCTCCTGGAAAAGGACTGGAGTGGATCGCTCATATCAATAGCGGTGGCCAATACTACTCTAATTCAGTCAGAAGCCGGTTCACCATCTCCAGAGACAACAGCAGACAGCAGCTGTATCTTCAGATGAACAGTCTGAAGACTGAAGACACTGCAGTGTATTACTGTGCCAGACAGCCACAGTGACACAATCCATCAGTAGAGCTGAACAAAAACCCCTCAGAGCCTGAACACCAGTAACATGAAGCCACCAGAGGAGGAGCCCTCACACTAAAAATGATCTTAACACCACTTCACTGTTGAAGAGTAAAAAATACTCATTTATAGATTCATGTAGTTATATTGTTTAAAGTAAAAGTGAAATAAATATAACAAAGTTTATTTATAATACATTTCTGGGATCTCAAACACAAATTACATAATTTGATCATTTATAATAATAAAGTAAGGGGGGGGGGGGGCAGTAGCTGAGATTGTGGGGACTTGGGCTGGGATTCTGAGGGTCACAGGTTAAGGTCATGTCTGAAATTGGTCTGGTAGCTCGAGAGGTGCCAGTTCACTTCCTGAGCACTACATAGGTGAACCTTCTTTCATAGCCTCCCTGTGTCCTTATATGCAAATTGAACTTCCTCACAGTCTGATATAAAGACTCGACATCAGGCTGTGAGTCAGAGAAGATCAGAAGCTCCATCAGATCACTTCAAGTTTAAAAATGTTCTCTGTAGCTCTGATTCTACTGCTGGCTGCTGAATCATGTAGGAAGCTTTTTAACTAATGATCACATCAGACACAGAGAATAATCAGATGAGTGATGGAGATAATGATGATTTGTGTTTCCACAGGTGTGCACTGTATTGATCTCATCACACCAGGCTCAATGGTCGTGCAGCCTGGACAGTCTCTGACCCTCACCTGTCAGGTCTCTGGTTACTCTCTGACTGATAACAGCTATGCAACAGGTTGGATCAGACAGCGTGAAGGGAAACCGATGGACTGGATCTGTCATAGGTGGGGTGGTGGAGACTTTTACCAAAATAATGCTCTGAAGAACAAGTTCAGCTACAGGACAGACACGTCTGCTAGAGCAGTGACTCTTACAGGGCAGAATATGCAGCCTGAAGACACTGCTGTGTATTACTGTGTGAGAAGACCCACAGTGAGAGACAATAACAGGAGAGTCGTACAAAAACTACTTCCTCTGTTTACAACCATCACTGGGAACATTCAGCTGTCTCAACATCACATTATAAAAGCTAATTATGAATATGTGTCAGAAATACAAAAATTAAGACGTGATTGACTCAATATCAGACTCCTACATCATGGTCCGGGGTTGTTACTGGACTGTGATTGGCCGCAGGGTGTCAAATCATTTCTCACTTTGACAGTTTCTTCTCCAAGTTGTCTGTGAGTTCCTGATAATGGACATTTTGTTTAACAATTCATAACCACACTCAGATGCAGAGGAAAGTCCAGGACACAAAAAACTGATAGTAAGAAAAAGTTCTCTACTCAAATGTTTGTAGGTCAAACACAGAGAGGCAGTCAGCGAGGGCAGAAAAATCCAACGAGGGCAAATCCACAAAATCCAAAGAAAGTTCAAAACCGGGAAAAGCAAACAGGGAAAATAAGGCTGGAAAGCATGAACACACTCAGGAGACGATGACAATCTGTCAGAGGGCTGGTAGAAACACAGGGGTGAATATACAGGGCAGACTTATTGCAGGTGAGACACAGGTGTGTTGGGACAAAAGGAGGGAAACCAAACAATTGCAGGAAGATGGGCTACATATTATTCACAAGCAGCAGATAACAACATAAAACAGGAAGTGAACACAGAACAAAAGAAAACAAAATGGTTGGACTAACAGAATATCACAAATTTTGATAAAGAAGCTGCAGAATTATCCAGTTAGCTTACAGGTGTATTTCAGTTTACTGGAACAGCAGACGCAATGATTCCTGAGCATCGGCTGACAGCATGTTTAAAGGAGGGTCACTACACACACACACACACACGCACGCACGCACGCACACACACACACACACACACACACACACACACACACACATGGATGGATGTGAAAAAACTCAGAAAATTGAACCTGTTCCGAGAGAAATAATAACAGACGAAAGTTTCAGAGTGATTGTGCAAAAGTAATTGACACAACTACAATCTTGTTTTTTTTCCACATGCGTCAATTTTGGACACATTTAACACAGAAAACAAAATGTACTCAGAAATAATTTCGTATTGAGGTCTGAATTCTCACACCTCTGAATTTTGAATTGAGATTTTCTGAATGTCAGGACAAAGAAGGATGAGGAAATGATCATATTCAACATCAGGTTTTTCTACAGAATATTGCCAGACCATGCTGCAGTTACAACACAGAAAATAAATGCTGAAATATGACTTGACCACACATCCATCAACCAAAAATACAGACTCATTTTCCCTGAAATAGCAGGAGTCAATGCAAATGTAAACCAGAAATGATTTCCAGTCATTTTTTCACTCTGCAGATATAAAAACAGTGAACAGACTCTCCTATTGGCTCCAGTCAGACCATCATTGATGCTTCATATGTTTGATTGTATGCAAACTCAGTGAGCTTCCTTGTTACTCAGCTATAAAAACTTCCCATCAGGCCGTCAGTGGAGTTCACAGCACGTCACTTTCAACATCAACCATGTTTTCTGTAGCTCTGCTGCTGCTGCTGGCAGCTGGATGTGAGTCTGCCTGCGTCTGTCAAAGTCAACAGTTCTTCTTCTGCAGTTTAACTTGATCATTTCTTACTAAACATGTTCTCTTTTTAACAGGTGTGAAGTGTGAACAGTTGACACAGCCAGCCTCTGTGACTGTGCAGCCAGGTCAGCGTCTGACCATCACCTGTCAGGTCTCTTATTCTGTTAGCAGCTACTGGACAGCCTGGATCAGACAGCCTGCAGGGAAAGGACTGGAGTGGATTGGATGGAGATACACTGGAGGCACTCACTACAAAGATTCACTGAAGAACCAGTTCAGTATCGACTTAGACGCCTCTAACAACAGGGTGACCCTAAACGGACTGAATATGCAGCCTGCAGACACTGCAGTGTATTACTGTGCCAGAGACCCACAGTGACACAACCCATCAGTAGAGCTGAACAAAAACCCCTCAGAGCCTGAACACCAGTAACATGAAGCCACCAGAGGAGGAGCCCTCACACCAATAATGATCATAACAGCAGTTCAATGACACAAATAGTCTATATTAAAGTGTACATGGCTATACAATGAGGAACTGATGTAAAAAAAAGATTCATAATCCTTTTGGTAGTATGAGACATTCCCTAGAAAGACATTTTTGGAATCCATCTAAATGTATGCAAAACAAAGGGACCAATTATTTTAGGTTTGCATACATCATTATTTTTGTGTGAATAAATCATATTATATCATAGAACATTTAGTGACCTTCTCTCTGATTAGGAGGAGTCAATGTAAATCTCTGATGTCTTCCATCACTACATAAGTGTTGCAGATTGAAGCACAAACACACTCTGTAGACTGGACAAAGACGAAAGCTTTCACAATGACAGAACCTGAGTGTTTGGTTCTATTTCTCATCCTGTCACTAAACTGGACAGGTAAGAACGGTGACTATTTCTTCAGACAAACTTGTTGGTGCATTACAGTATCTAACAAGCTGTTTATGTATGTATGTCTATTTATGTCTAGTGGACCTATGGAGCTTGTTCAATTCAGAATCAGGGATATAGTCCTTAACATACAGACTCAGACCAAGATGGAGTGACTGATTCCAAAACCAAAAACTGATTCGGCTACAAAGTAATGAGAAAATGATAAACCTGATGTAGGAGTTATTACTCTCTCTACAATAAATGGAGTGGTTTACTGCTCCTCTCTCTTACACTGCTAATGTCAACCAGAAGTATATCAGCAGCTCTTCATTTTATTGAATTACATTTTAAAAGGATACTCAACAGGAATAAAGCACAGACATACTTTCCCTGTCAGAATAATTTTTAGGTTTGTAATTACCGTAGGCTTCACCACTTGAACGAAAAATCAATACCCACAAACATCCAGACCTCTTAAATCTTCACCAAGGATCCTGGAAAGGACTTTTAAACCAAACGTTAAACAACAACAAATGATTAAATAGACTAATAAAACTATAGTCTTTTCTTTCTCAATGCTGGGTCCTTAAAGCTTGAGAGGGCAGGTATAGGTTTGTGTGTGAAGACATGTGCTCCCCTCTTATTGTTGTATGAACTGACAAAACTGCGTCCTGCCGACTCACTCAGCTGTGTATTACTGAGTCTGTGTACGCTCCACTGACACAAATCACCAAAAGACCAGCACAACTGATCCAGAGCAATGCAGTTCAATCACACATAATGTTGACTTTATAAAGACAACACACTCTGATAAGTATGATGTGAGGAATCTTTATGTATTCACAGAACAATAGAGGATTTTTGTTTTACCTGTACATGAGGAAGAATAGCGTGCTATAAACCCAATCAGACTTCCACTGCAGCCGACATCAGTGCAGAAAAAAACGTAGAGAAGCTTGATTGTTCCTGAATATTTATAGATTAATGTTGTGTATCGTGATCCCAAGAAATGCTTGGGGAAACATTTAATTCAGTGCTCATGGAATCGGGTAGAAAATATCATCTGATAACATATCTACATTAACAATATAGCTTCATCTCAAACACACAAGCTACAATATTAATTAATACAATTTATATTAATATAAAAGTAAGAGATTATCATTTAGGGAAAAAACATGCTTTGTCGATTTGCCATGACTGTGATATTTTAGAGCTTGCTCTGTTGCTGAAGATATTCTCTTCTTATGGAAATGTATCAGTCACAGTTTCTCTTTTGAACCTGTAGAGGGAGGTCTATGCAAACTCGTCCTCTCTTATAAACACACCGTCAGTAACTTGTGGCAGATCAATCGGACAGTTCTGAACACTTTTGAAAATCTGAGATCAGACAGCACTGAACAGAGGAATGGGTAAAAGTAGTATCTGGAGTTTATTACTTGTAGTTACTATTCATGGTGAGACAATCCATCCTGCTTTAATACTTTGTGTAAATGTCAAACCTTTTTTTCAAGTGTTGTTGATAATGATCAATATTTCTATGACAACAGGAGTTTGGAGTGAGATCAGACTGGAGCAGTCTCCCTCTGAGGTGAAAAGACCTGGAGAGACAGTGAAGATGTCATGTATCATATCTGGGTTTGACATGACGAGCGACTATATCCACTGGATCAGACAGAAACCAGGGAGAGCTCTGGAGTGGATTGGGAGGATGGATGCTGGCAGCAATTCTGCTAGCTATGCAAGCTCCTTTCAAAGTCGCTTCAGTATGACAGAAGATGTGCCCAGCAGCACTCAGTTCCTCCAGATCCAGACACTGACAGCAGCAGATTCTGCTGTTTACTTCTGTGCTCGTGATGACACAGTGAGTGAGGACATTGAAGCAGCTGCACAAAAACCTCCACAGAGAATCAGCAGTGTGATCTCAATCATATCTGTTTTTTCATACCATCATACTAAGAGTTATTGATTTGATTTAGCAAGAAAAAGAGGACATGAGACAAGTCTACAGTGTTCACTGAATTACGTTATTTAAACAGACCCAACATAAATCATAGTGCAAGTGTGAAATCCAGTGCAAGCAAGCAGTTGGCAACATTTGGCAATAGTGACAAGATCGGAAGAATCCTGGCTGGGCTGAGAAAGTAGAATAAATAATTAGAGCCCGACAGATTAATCAGCCAGCCAATAATGTCGGCCGATATTTCGTTTAATATTAAATATAGATATATAGATATTTACTATTGGTATTGGCTAATGTTATTGCAGATATGTGTTGATATCACTACAGTTATTCACCAGTCAAATCGCCTTTTAGTTGAGTGTCATTGTATTACACTATCAGTTCTCTTTCACCAGCAGAGGGCGCTCTTTGGATTACAACAAGCATTATTACTCCAAAGAGTCAAGTGAAGCACGTCCATGCGCAGTTACTTTTCAGTTCAGTGAGCATCTTATCTTCATGAAATATCTTTTCCACAAGTGTTATCACTGCATTTGAAGTATAAACAAAATACATTCGTATATATCTATATTATCTATCCAGCTCTACAAACAGAAAATACATTTAAGAAAGATATCGGCCAATATATCAGTACCAGTTTTTTTTCTCTTCCTAATATTGATATCTGTATCGGCCCTGAAAATCACTTATTGCTCAGGTCCTACGAACAATCACAACAACCACAACAGATAATACAGACTTATGGCTACAATGCCAATTATGTGTAATATAAGTGAATATATGATTAAACTTTTATGAATAATTGCAGTCAATCAGGTCTCAAATTCTTCTTTTCTCTGTTTACTGCCTGGTCACTGATGGAATTTATTTCCAGTTCCTGTGAGCAGTTTTTTTTAGCTTATTATTGGACGGACTAAAAGTAATATTCCTATGAACGTCCTACAAAAGCAAATGAGATGATCTGGAAGAAGATTGTTCTTTTTTTATTCTTTGTAATCTCTTTCACCGCAGGGTGTTTGTCGGGAAAGACGATACACAGCACTCTGCCAAACTCCACACAAATGATTCATAAGTGATGTTTTGATGGTTAAAAGACAGCAGGAGTATTTATTTTATCAGAAAATACAACTTTTCTCCAGCACAGGACAAGATCAGCATAAAGAGAAGACATGCTGAGTTGACAAATATCAAACACAAATTAAAAGTTCTTCACTGTCAATTTAAGCTAGCAGAGACGAAGGAAACTCTCCTAAAATGAGGTCAACAGTGAAAGTTTCAGAGTCAACACCCTCAAGTAATTCTTTAAATATCAATAATGCTTTCCCAATCATGGGTGTCAGGGTTTGTGTGTGGCTCTGTTCTGATCAGTCTGTTTTTCTCCACAGTGGTGCGCAGTCAGACTCTGACTGAGTCTGAACTGGTGGTAAAAAGTCCTGGACAATCCCACAAACTCACCTGTACGTACACAGGAATATCAGATTCCAGCGCTGATATCAGCTGGATCAGACAGGCTGAAGGAAAAGGACTGGAGTGGGTTTCCTACATTTCTGCTCCGAGTGGAAGCACTAAATATTATTCCACGTCAGTCAAGAATCGCTTCACCATATCAAGAGACAACGATGTGGACCAGGTGTATCTGCACATGAACAGCCTGACAGCTGAAGACTCTGCTGTTTATTATTGTGCCAGAGACCCACAGTGATACAGGAAGTCAGAGAGCTGTACAAAAACTGCTGCAGATGTTACTGTGTCTGACTAATGACTCACTGAAAGTTATGTAAAAAACAAACAAAAAAACAACAGTTTTTGTTTAGATTCACCCTTTTTTTAAACACCATGCCCTGACCCCAAGTTATCCTCCACAGATACAAATTGAAGTAGGAATAGTTCTAACACTAAGAAACGGAGAATGGTAAATGGACTTGAGCTTGTATAGCATTTGTATAGTCTTCTGACTACTAGTGCTTTTACACCCAAGGTCAGACCTACACATTCACACACTGATGGTAGAGGCTGCTATGTGAAGTGACCATCAGTGTTAACTCATCCATTCATACACATTCATACGCCACCAAAGAAGCAGCAGTAGCAACTCGGGGTTAAATGTCTTGCCCAAGGACACATAGGCTATGTAGCTGCAGGAGCTGGGGATCAAACCCCAACCTTTCAGTTGAGAGACAGTCTACTCTACCACTAATCCACAGCTGCCATACTCATGACTGATCCCTCCAATTGACTTATGGTCTGTGCAAACTTATTAAATTAACTTGCAAACTTATTACGTTTTTAATTCTCATTACAAAATGTTTGATCATTTGTTTTGATATTTAGACAATAAAATATATTTTTAACAATAGATTCCTAAAATAAAAGATTGTGATGCTTTAGTTTGAGGATTATCATAGATAATTGAAGAATAGGCATCATCTTCTATTCACCATCATCTGAATTCTTGTTTCTCAAATATTCAGATTAATATGCATACATAAACCAAAGTATCACAATGATTCATTATGATAAATTATCAATTATAAGATGAAGAAAATTATAGAATTTAAGTTCAGTGTGATTGTTACCCACTGCTAATAATAAACGTTTCCTGACGCTCCATACAGGAAACAGTGTTTAGTTTTTGTATGAGGCTTTATCACAGTGCTACGTGGGGCACTGTGATATACAGCTGTACAAAAACCTGAGAGCAACAATCTTAAACTATCCTATTTTAAAGATGGACAAAAGGGGACTGGACAAAATATCTCACATTGAACTATAAGGAAACTAACGTGTAATGGTTTTTATAAGCAGATTTTTAGGTAAAAGTTGTTTATTTAGTAGTTTGAAGTCGTAGGTAGTTCATGTATGTAAATGTTATTCTTAGTAAATCTCAACTTTAAAAAGAGTCAAAGACTCAACATGAACATACACTTATAGGGGGACACTAGAGTTTCCTACAGATCAGGACTTGGTGGTTTTCAAACCTTTAATAAGGTGTTTTTCTGGTTCTTCAGGTTTTTGTTGAAGCATTGAGTTGAGATGTATCACTGTGCTTACTTTGACTACTGGGGTCAAGGGACTGCAGTCACTGTTAATTCAGGTAAGTCACTTTAAAACCTTATTTTTAGTGATTACTATATTTATCTTTTTTTAACTGATTTTTGATGCTTGAGAAGTTGGACCCGGTCGTAATGTTTAGGTTTACAAATAGCAGAATCAGAAAGCAGAGACAGTTGGTTGGTAATGCAGCTGTTTCCTTGAAAGCATTAGAAAACGGCTTTCTTGGCATTACAACTCTATGCAGGACAGGGTTTTAAGTAAACATGACTTTGTCTGGATTTTAACTGCTGCTGGTGAGGACCTCAGAATTTTTTCCCCACATTAATATTCACCAACTTTTAATTTTGTGGATATTTACAAGACCTCATACTGTGTGATGAGAGGTAAGACTACCGTTGAGCTGAGATATATTTAAGTTTTCTGTGTGAAAGGTCTCTGTGTGAAAGTATAAAATAAATATAAAGTAAATCTCAGGAAAATTGACCTTCATGGGACTTTATTTTCGCAATGAAGATTAAATTGTTGATCGTTGATATTAAGAGCATAGCTCATGAAATAACTTTCTCCCACAAATTGGCAACTATTAAACAATAGGCTTACATAAATATTCTAAATACTCATTTAATACATTATATATACAAATTATATTATTATCATGACATTTTAAGGTTTTGCTTATGTGAGGTTCTTTCATTAGTATGTTCACCTCCAATCCGTTGACTGGTGTTGACCAGACAAACAAAAATAAGATGAATGTTAGATTTTCTCATATTGTTTTCAAAATATTGTCTTATATTTGTTTACTGTGCAAGCTGGCTAAATAAATTCAAAAAGTTGAAAGGTGTGAAGATTTCTGGAATCAACGTTATTTACATTTTTATTTAATCAGTAACCGTTTCTTTATTAAGTACAATTTAAAAATATATATATATTATTCAAACATTTGTTTCTGACAAGGATACGGGTTTAAGGAATGGGTTTTCATAATACCTCCATTTTCACAATGGACAATCTGGTATCCACGATTATGTGAGTTTTAATAAAGATGGAAAATTAATTTTTAATACTTTATAGACTGAATAAATAAAATATCGGGGGAAAAATTGCCGCTGAAAACAAAACATCAAAATAATGTAAAACAATGAGATAGTTATGAGATAGGGGCGGGCAGTAGCTCAGTCTGTAGGGACTTTGGTTGGGAAGCGGAGGGTCAGCAGCTCATTCCCCCTCACTCTGACTATTTGATTGATTGATCTAACATAGAGCACTTTGGGTCTGCCTTTTGTTATTCTGTCATTAAAATATAAAATCTATTTTGTTTACATTTAAAAAAGGCAGTTGTGATAATAATCAGTAATTTCTATTAATTTGGCTTTATAAAATCTTTTCTAAAGGAACTGCACCGACTCTGTTCCCTGTGGTTCAATGTGGCTCTGGGACTGGAAATCAAATCACTGTTGGTTGTCTGGCTCATGACTTCATCCCAAAGAGTACTTTCCAGTGGACGGATGACAGCGGGACCAGTTTACCTTCTGTACAACATCCTGCAACTGTCAATGACAACAAATTCACAGGTCTTAGTCTGGCCCGAGTATCCAAATCTGACTGGGGTTCAGGGAACTCTTTTAACTGTGCTTTGACGTATCCTGGAGGATCCAAAAGTGTCAAAGTTGAAAGTAGGTGATTTTTAACCTTCTATCATGGCTCTTTTAGGTTTTGTCCAAATGCATTTTCTTGTTTTTATGTTCAGAATTGTCTATATATTTCCAATTTTCATCCAGTATTATTGAAGAAATTCTTTCAGCTTGATCTGATTTCAACTTAATCTCTATCTCTGCTCTTTCATTCGCTTGCGTAGTGCCCGAACTCCCTCCAAAGATAACGTTGGTATTGGTGCCAAGAGGAGACACTCAGGTTCTGATGTGTTCAATTTATGATTTTCTTCCCAATGAATTGACGGTAAAATGGAAGAAAAATGAAATAGAAGAAACTGGCTTCACTACTTGGCCCCCCAAATCATTCAGGAACACGTTTTCAGCTGTCAGTGTTCTGAATGTGAAGAACACAGACTGGGACAGTGAAGCCGTGTACACATGTGAGGTGACACACAAAGTTTTCTATTTCTATGATTTCAGAGAAAGAAAGGCTAACTGGCTTTTATCAAGCCAGCTAACTCGACTCACCTGAGCATGCCACACATGTGTTCCAGACGGACAATGGTGTGTAAAATCACAGCGGTCAATATAGTGTAGATGATTTCGGTTAGTTTTAGCTGGTTTTTATCAACCTAGCTAGGTCGACTCACCTGGAAATTCCTGCTCTTTGTTCATTTGAACGTCGGATGTGTTGCAGACGGGCAATGGCAGAAATTTACGACAAATGTTCAGAAAGTGATTTCAGTTTGTTATAACATTTTCTAGAGTTTTCCTATCAAGGATTTTGGATTTTTACAAAGATACACAACACACTCAGGCTTCCCCTCAATAGTTGATCAAATTTCAAGTTTAATACTCCAACTAGAAGCTGCATCATCGTTCGTCTGAGTGTCTGTCAGTCCTTTTCAAGTGTTACTTACCTTTACGGAAGGTGGACTTGTGAGGAAGATAAGTTGCATGTTTTTTATGTTATGTGAGAGAGTCCAGATAAGCTCTAGTCAAGTCAAGATCCAATGAATTATGTTGGGAACAGTAAGTGAGTAAAGCACCTGTTTTATGCAGCATTACTATGAAGCCACACAACCATTCTCCACTAGCTACAAAGTTTTCTAGTGAGAAGCCTGAGACAAACTGATTCATCTGCAAGGTCTTCAATCTACAGCTCAGAGGGCCAAAGTGACAGAACTCTCCGTGCTGTTCTAGTTAATAATCAAATTAATATAATAATCATTTGTTGGGGGGCACCGATAGCCTAGTGGTTAGTGTGCAAACCCCATGTAAACCCCTCTCTCTCTCTCCAATTTCTGACTCTTTCCACTGTTTCCTATATCTAAATAAAGGTATAAAATAAATATATCATGATTTGTTGACTAGCAGACGCCAAGCCTAGAATAAAGACTACTAGTCGACTAGAAAACTATTTAGAGGCGTCAGCCCTACATACTAAAACACACCTTTGTTATGTACCTCTGGATGTTTGAGTAAGCGTCCAATTCCACGTCTCCATGTTGCTGGTCGGCGTCCTTTCCCACCACACGCTCGGCTCTGATGAACACAAACAATCAGAGTAGGATAATCAAACAGAGGGAAGAAATCTGGAGAAAGACCTCCTTGTCTTAATATCCAAAATTACCGTCACATCAGAGCTCCAGAGTTTCTATCTATCCTGACCTTATGTGTACAACTCCTTGTAAGGGAATTATTTGACTATTGTGACTGAAAAAAATAAAAATACTAAAAAGAGTTATGAGTTCATCATCAACCAGTTTATGATCAGAGAGAGCAACGCATGCTCTGCTTCCTCAGAGGTTCACAGGACAACTTGGGTGAAATATCTTCTGATTTTTAAACTAAATATTTAAAAAATGATGGCAGATTTTCCAGCAGCTTCCAGGCTAGGTGACCCTTAAACTCCTGTCAATGCTTTATATATTACTGCACAGCTGGGCATCTTGGACACACTTTTTATGACGGTTTAGATTGCATTATCAATTATATACGTTGTTTTCTATCAGGAACAATTTTGGCTGGTGTGGATACCCTCTATTCATGTTCCACAGTAAAGTTAGTTCAATGTTGTAGGGCTGTCACCATTAACTAGTAAATTCGATTAATTAAAGTCTGAAATGAATGCATCATTATGTTTTTCAAAGCACATGCTATTTTGTCCCTTTAGCCTCCCCGTAGATAGTCGTCCTCAGTGTCTCCCTGTAGTCTCAGTGATGTAAAAGAAGGACACTGCTGCATCTTTGAATGTCTCATTTCACTTTAACAAACTCTCAGACAGCTCAGCTGACAAGTCCAAAGTAATATCTACCTTATGACATCACACATTGACCTCATGACATCACACATTGACCTCATGACATCACACATTGACCTTATGACATCACACATTGACCTCATGACATCACACATTGACCTCATGACATCACACATTGACCTTATGACATCACACATTGACCTTTGTTGCCATTCCTTTGAGCAGTTTGACGTCAGTTTGGGATCCCTAACCACTTACTGTTTCCGTGCTTAAGTTCATGTTGTAACCTTCCATCTACCAGAAGGGCCTTACTGTATTTCAAAACAAAAGGATTGAATTCAACCAGCAAGTAGAGTATTCTCAGCTAAAGAGAGTACAAAAATTCAAAATAAAAGTTAGCATTTTTTGTAAATGCGAAAATGGAATTTTGAACATGTGTTTAAGAATGCAATTAATCCCAATTAACTCTTGAAATGTTTTGATTAATAAATGTAATCCTTTATATACACTATTTATAAAAATATAAATGGTGTCAATAATTTTCCCTCTTTTTTGAGGTAACTGGAGTGACAGTCTTACAGGATATCTACCAGGACTAATTGGCTAGTTTCATTCATTTTATTCATTTAGCATTGGATGTAACTAAACATAATCAAATAACAGAAGCTCAAATGTATTTATGAAGGTAAAATGTGGAGAAAAAAACTCAACTAAGAATTAATGAGCACTTTACTATAGCTGTTACACTCTGGATTACAGATCTTATCATCCAGATGTGAGAAAACTTGTTAGACACAAACCACACATCCTCATGACTATTATTTTATATTTTTCACAATACTGTTTACAGTGTAAACCTTAGCTATGTAGCCTGTCAGTAACCATTACATCAACACAGACAGTGCAACATAGCTAAATATAATAAATGTTTAACCATAACTGATTCACCACTTCTACTTGGTGTGAAGAAAAACGTCAACAGAAGATGCTAACTCCTCGACGAACCTTCAACGTTTCCGGCAAACGGCTCATTCCTCTCGTCCCGACGATATTAAAACTTAGGAGTGTGTTTTTCTTCTTCTCTTACAGAAGAGATGCTATGCTTCCATCTGGTAGATAACGACCTGCTCAGTCTTGCTACATTGTTTACAGTCCGACAAGAAACTTGTGATACGATAATGGAGACGGACTTCCACAGATGATGTCAAAGAGTGGATTGTTTGCTGCGCTTTGTCTACAGATATGATTTTATGGAGATTAATGAAGCTAAATCATTTTCATTGTCTTTTTTATATAGGATCTGTAAATCAAGATCATGTTATTGGACATCATCCACCATGTGGTCATACATACAATTATTTATTCAATCCATTCTTGCTCTGTTCACCAAAGTGCTTTACAGCCCACACAGAAATACTGTTTGCAAATAAGAGAAGGAAATTACCTTGCCCTTTCTCTGGAATTTATCTGGCTAAGTAGCACCTACTCGACAAATTTCTTCTTTAACAGGCTGTTACATCAAGAGATTAAAGTCGAATATTAATGATCAGAGGACAAGAGTTAAAAAATGAATAATGTAGTTTTTTTAATAAAACCACTAGAGTGCTGTCAGTGACAGTTATTTAAGGTTGACATTCAGATCTTCTGCTCTCATTGATCTAAACCCATTTAGGCAAAGCACTCTGATGAAGTTTTTGCATTTGTCTACAGATATGATTTTATGGAGATTAATGAAGCTAAATCATTTTCATTGTCTTTTTTATATAGGATCTGTAAATCAAGATCATGTTATTGGACATCATCCACCATGTGGTCATACATACAATTATTTATTCAATCCATTCTTGCTCTGTTCACCAAAGTGCTTTACAGCCCACACAGAAATACTGTTTGCAAATAAGAGAAGGAAATGACCTTGCCCTTTCTCTGGAATTTATCTGGCTAAGTAGCACCTACTCAACAAATTTCTTCTTTAACAGGCTGTTACATCGAGAGATCAAAGTCGAATATTAATGATCAGAGCATAAGAGTTAAAAAATGAATAATGTAGTTTTTGTTATAAAACCACTAGAGTGCTGTCAGTGACAGTTATTTAAGGTTGACATTCAGATCTTCTGTTCTCATTGATCTAAACCCATTTAGGCAAAGCACTCTGATGAAGTTTTTGCATTTAGTCAAACAGGTTTCAGTTCCTCTGCAGCTGGTTTCCACTAAAGGCTGTGGGAGTTTCTCTAAATGTCTTTGTGCTCAAACACCTGCAAACACTGAAACAAAACTATCAGAATCCAGAGTGTCAATGCAAATCTGCAGCGTTAGGCTTTCTACACGACCACAGCTGCACTCACTGGACAACGAGTACAAACAGGAGGAACACAGAAGCTTATAAATATTCTGCTTCTATAACACAAAACGTTAAAATCACTCATAGGTTGTAACTTATTCATGACTATGCTGCTAACAGTTCATGAATAAAGTTCATATCAATTCAGCTGGCAGTTAAACAGTTAGCAAGACATGGAAAGTATTTTTCAGAAAACACAATTTTCTTGATTTGAAAAAACAACAACAAAGAAACTCAGCATGACTCCATGATTGTGTCGAGATAAATAAATTGCACCCAAAAGCATGTTTAACAAAAACAAAAATCACACCAATTGCAGGCAGAGTGTAAGAGCTAAAACTGGGGGTCTCTTGTACGACCATTTACTGCAGTGCTTCATGTTGACTGTGGGTGTCGCTGTAAGACTTCTGCTCAGGTATGCATATTAGAAAGAGTCAGGTGTGTGATCCAGGAAGGTTTCTGAACGTGAGGTTTACTGTTACTGTGAGTTTGGGGAAGTTTGTTTGGCTCAGTGATGGACTTTAATTCACATTGTTGCATGTTTGGATCAACGAACTGTTCTAACCACAACCCGGTGTGGCTGTCAGTCATTTGTAAAGGTTGAGTGTAAACTAAGGAAAAGCGTGTCAGCCAGGTCACTCCTTGATCAAGCATCTCAACAACTCAGTACTAGACTGACCTCCTTTACACACAGCATTAAGTTCAAACTGTATAAAATGGAAAATATTGACTTCAAAACTTCAAACCTACATCACTAATCTGTTTTAGAAAACAGTGAAATAACAGCATCTTGTTCTGGTGGGTTTTATGGCAGTAATGGAATCGTTAAGTGCTGCATTACAGCCATCTACTGGACAGAGTGAGTGCTTCCTTTTAATGTCCATTCTATAACTCGGACACAACTGAGTTTGCACAAGTCCTTCTCTCAGTGTGAAATCAAGTTTGTCTCCATCTTCCGGAAACATTTTGGCACTATCCGGCATCATCTTAATACGTTCTGACTTACAACAGTGATACCCGCAGCACAATTTAACCTGACAACAAAAAAGAGAAAAAGAAAAAGAGAGCAGTATCAGAAAAAAAGTTCAAATGTTGGTGTTTGTGTAAAGAAAGCGACTTATTTCTCAAATTTTCTCTGAGGAGGAGTCAATGCAAATCTCTGATGTGTTCCTCCTCTACTTATGTGAGAGCAGAGAGGACGACAGAGAACAGTGGACACACAATTGAACATGATGGACTATAGGACAGGACTGCTGCTTTTTACTGTCTGCTGGGCAGGTGATGATCATCACTCATCTTTACTCTAAAAAGTCTTCTGAAAGTGTCACATCTGATGGTTTTCTTTTCTGTCTCTTCAGGTGTTGATGGTCAGACTCTGACAGAATCTGAAGCAGTGGTTAAAAGGCCTGGAGAATCCCACAGACTGACCTGTTCAGCCTCTGGATTCACATTCAGCAGCTCCTGGATGGCTTGGGTCAGACAGGCTCCTGGAAAAGGACTGGAGTGGATCGCTAATATCAGACATGACAGTGCTAGCTCTAATTCAGTCAGAAGTCGGTTCACCATCTCCAGAGACAACAGCAGACAGCAGCTGTATCTACAGATGAACAGTCTGAAGACTGAAGACACTGCAGTGTATACTGTGCCAAAGACCCACAGTGACACAACCCATCCGTAGAGCTGAACAAAAACCCTTCAGAGCCTGAACACCAGTAACATGAAGCCATTAGAGGAGGAGCCCTCACACCAATCATGATTATAACACCAATAAAACTGACAGCAATATAATAAGGATATTAATACGAATCCAATCTTACTACTCAATCTCATCTCATTGAAAAAAAAAAAAATCTTTTCTTGGTCTCTGTGAGATAGGACAGCGTTCTCTGTGAGGTAGGACAGCTTTAGAGAAACATTTAATGTGGGGATGATTCAGGATCACGGCTCAAACTCTGACAAGTACAGCAAGGACAATAGCCGTATATACATATATATATATATATATATATATATATTATGATACAAGTTTATCACAATTTACTCCTGGACTAGAGAACAACTAAGCATCTCTGCTTTGGATCCCACATGCTAAAACTCTAACACATACCAAAGAAAACAGTATGTTACATCAATATTTTCTAACAGGAATTTTGGAGAACCTCAGGCATCTGTTCTTGACTTTCTGCTTTTCCTTTATGTATGACAGTCTGTCCTGGGACCTCTTTCTCTGACTCTATTAGCTCCATTCAGACCATCATTGATGCTTCATATGTTTGATTGTATGCAAACTCAGTGAGCTTCCTTGTTACTCAGCTATAAAAACTTCCCATCAGGCCGTCAGTGGAGTTCACAGCACGTCACTTTCAACATCAACCATGTTTTCTGTAGCTCTGCTGCTGCTGCTGGCAGCTGCATGTGAGTCTGTCTGCATCTGTCAAAGTCAACAGTTCTTCTTCTGCAGTTTAACTTGATCATTTCTTACTAAACATGTTCTCTTTTTAACAGGTGTGAAGTGTGAACAGTTGACACAGCCAGCCTCTGTGACTGTGCAGCCAGGTCAGCGTCTGACCATCACCTGTCAGGTCTCTTATTCTGTTAGCAGCTACTACACAGCCTGGATCAGACAGCCTGCAGGGAAAGGACTGGAGTGGATCGGTCAAAGAGTTGGATCCACCATATACTACAAAGATTCACTGAAGAACCAGTTCAGTATCGACATAGACGCCTCCAGAAACACAGCAACTCTAAATGGACAGAATATGCAGCCTGCAGACACTGCAGTGTATTACTGTGCCAGAGACCCACAGTGAGAGACAATAACAGGAGAGTCGTACAATAACAAGTTCCCAAAATAATCCCTTCAAACCTGATCTCTGGTATCACTTGTTTGCCATAATGATTGAGATAAACAGTACATGATCTCAGTTGACTGACTGGTTATTCCATTTCTCTTAAAATGCATTGGGTTGAGAGAGTGGGGGATGACATGCAGCAAAGGGCAAATGTTGGATTCAAGCCCATGGCTGCTGTATAATTCCAATATTTGCTCCTGCTATATTGTGTATAAGACTAACTGTGATGTCTAAATATTTCCCCAGGGATTAATAGAGTATTTCTGATTCTAATTGATGTAGCAAATGATTGCATACATACAAATGTCTTGATGAAGAATAAAATAATTTTAACTCAAACAATACATGTGCAGTTTATTGGATTAACCCTAAAAGATGTTTATCTCCAGAAACAATAACTCTGTGGTTCTGTTTCTGGATTTGCAGCAGAACAGAGAAGATGCACCAAGAATAACGTGAAGATATTACTGACATCTCAACATGAGAAACTAAACATGTTGGAAACAAGTCCTTAAATAATGACTACAACAAAGAATCACTGATGTAAACACACAGTTTATCTTCTCTCTTCTGATTTTTAAACAATACAAGTCAAAACTGAACCAGAAGACTTTAATGTCCTATATCCTATATTTTTGTCATTCAAACTTTCATAAATTATGCTTTCACTAATCAACTCATTAATGTAGAGAAACACTTTTATAAAAGCTTGTTGAAAGATATAATCTGAAAAACATCACGGGGAGCAACTTCCTTATAGATGTAAGTTCTTAGTACACGTGGGCACAGCTGTTATGTTCCCAGCATGTTGGATAAAGGAGCTGTGTGTTTTTAATTTGCTTTGTGTAATTGTTGAAATGCAAGCTGTCCAAATGGAAATATAAAAACCCCAAAGTTTGCTATCTTGAATGGACACTAATGATTTACTTCTAACTGTGAGGAGGAGTCAGGATAAGATAGTACTTTATTGATCCCCATAGGGGAAATTCGGGCGTTACAGCAGAACAGACAAGAAAGCTCAAAAATACACATTAAACAGAATAGATAAATAAAAATAAAAATAAAAATAAAAATAAAAATAGAAATAAAAATAAAAATAAAAAGAGGGGGTATATACAGTACAAAATGAATGATAAAGTTAACTGGGGGAATTGAGAATTGAGACAGTATTTGCAGAGAATGACAAGATAAGTGACAAGTGATTAAAGTGACTTGGTATGATAAATAGCAACAAGTAATGTAAACAGCAGAGAAGAGAGGCAGTGTTGTACCACAGTCATGCAGAGTGCAGTTATATTATATAATGTAGTATAATATAATATTGTGCAATTTGAACAATATAGTGTAATATAATGAAATGTTATATAGACTAGTATAATAATATAATAAAAATATATAGAATGTACAGTATATATGTATATATACATTGATGCTAAATAATAATAATAATAATAATAATACAATAATACAATGATAATAATGAAGCAGGTCATGTGGGCAGTGTTTTATGGGGGTGAAGTTTAGTGTCAAGGATGGACTGTTATTGTTGTCATAGGCTGCTGTTGTACAGTCTGATGGCAGTAGGCACAAAGGAGTGCCTGAAGCGCTCTGTTTTGCACCTGGGGGGGATGAGGCGTTGGCTGAAGGAGCTGCCCATCTGCCACAGCTCACCATGTAGAGGGTGAGAGGAGTTATCCAGGATGGATAAGATTTTGTCCTTCATCCTCCTCTCAGCCACTGTCTCCAAAGTGTCCAGATCCAGACCCACTACAGAGCGGGCCTTCCTCACCAGCTTGTTCAGCCTGTTTGCCTAACCAGTCATGATGCCACCCCACCAGCACACCATAGCAAAGAAGAGGGCACTGGCCACCACAGACTGGTAGAAGGTCTTCAGGAGTCTGTTGCAGACACTGAACGATCTGAGTCTCCTCAGGAAGAACATCCGGCTCTGTCCCTTCCTGAAGAGGGCGTCAGAGTTGTGAGACCAGTCCAGTTTATTGTTGATGTGGACCCCAAGGTACTTGTATGAGTCCACCCTCTCCACTTCCTCCCCCTGGATGATGACTGGGGCAGGGGGCCTCTTCTTCTTCCGGTAGTCCGCTACCACCTCCTTTGTTTTGCTGATGTTGAGCTTCAGGTGGTTGCTTTCGCACCATGTGACGAAGCTCTCTAACAGTCCTCTGTACTCCTTCTCGTCGTCATCAGTGATGCACCCAACAATGGAGGAGTCGTCGGAAAACTTTTGGAGGTGGCAGGAACCAGATTTAAACCTGAAGTCTGATGTGAAGAGAGTGAAGAGAAAAGGCGCCAGAACAGTTCCTTGAGGTACTCCTGTGTTGCCCGTCACTACATCAGAGACACAGCCGTCGACTCTGACATACTGTGGGCGGCCCGTGAGGTAGTTAAAAATCCAGGCTGAGATGTCAGGGTGCAGCTGCATATCCAGCAGTTTGTCCCTCAGGAGGCAGTGCTGGATGGTATTGAAAGCATTGGAGAAGTCAAAGAACATGACTCTCACAGTGCTTCCCTTCGTCTCCAGGTGTGACAGGGCTTTGTGGGTCAGGAAGATGATAGCATCCTCCACACCAATGTGCCTCTGATATGCAAACTGCAACGGATCCTGGAAAGCAGTGAGCAGGGTCCTCAGGTGCTGGAGAACCAACCTCTCAAATGTCTTCATGACACGTGACGTGAGTGCCACAGGTCTGTAGTCATTGAGAGCGCTGGGACGACCTTTCTTTGGAATTGGGACGATGCAGGAGGTCTTCCACAGGTCAGGCACTTTCATCAGCCTCAGCCTTTGTACCTGGCTGGTAGTAAGAGTGAGAGTGGAACAGTGAGCGGGGAGGGGTGTGGAGAACTGTCTATTGTCATGCAGGTACCTGAAGGGAGGGAGCTGGGGGGTGAGGGGGGGCTGTCCTTTGTTCTGGCAGGCCGTCAACCAACGATCTCGAGGAGCCTAAGAGAGTTCAAGAGCTCCCAGGAAAGCAAGTGGTTAGTGACTGAGATTTACAGACAGATACATGCAGTAATATGATGTACTGTATATGTACAGAGAGAGAGAGAGAGAGAGAGAGAGGAGCTTAAGGTGCCAGTTCCCCCGGTAGTCTAAGCCTATAGCAGCATAACTATGAGATTTATCAAAAAGCAAATTTTAAAGTCTATTCTTAAAAATACAGAGTGTGTCTGCCTCCTGGACCCCGGCTGGAAGATGATTCCAGAGGAGAGGAGCCTGATAACTGAAGGCTTTACCTCCCATAGAACACTTAGAGACTGTAGGTACCACTAGCAGGCGTGCATTCTGGGACCATAATGTTCTCGAGGGGCAGTACGGGACTAGTAGCTCCTTAAGATAAGACAAGAGCAGAAGAGTCGTACAAAAACTACTTCCTCTATTTTCCACCATCACGGGGAACATTCATATTTATCAGCATTGATACTGTTATCTACTGGAAGAGATGAAAATAAATAGTAATGTTTGTAGACTTTGCAAAACACTACTTCTATTTTTTATACAATGCAGCTGATTAAAATTCTTTGTATCTGTTTGGAGAAACTGTGTCTACATTTGGTTTGAACTCCAAGCATACAGTAGAGATCAACATGTGGTGGAAATATGAAAAGATTTAAAATAATCCACATGATATGAAGATAGTACACTAACATTATTAATGAGTAATTATATAGAATCACATACACACAATATGAATTAACATAAGAAGAGTAGAAAAGCTCTTTCTAATAGCATTTCCTTATCACCTATTTATTGATTGTTGCTGCTCTCTTTGATAAGATTAATCCTAAAATGAATGAAACCAGTTATTAGTAAACACTTTCAACCAATCTGATCCTACAGTATGATCACATATATTATATCTGTTATCATATGTAAAGCAGAGATGATTTCCAGTCATCTTTTCACTCTGCAGATATAAAAACAGTGAACAGACTCTCCTATTGGCTCCAGTCAGACCATCATTGATGCTTCATATGTTTGATTGTATGCAAACTCAGTGAGCTTCCTTGTTACTCAGCTATAAAAACTTCCCATCAGGCCGTCAGTGGAGTTCACAGCACGTCACTTTCAACATCAACCATGTTTTCTGTAGCTCTGCTGCTGCTGCTGGCAGCTGGATGTGAGTCTGTCTGCATCTGTCAAAGTCAACAGTTCTTCTTCTGCAGTTTAACTTGATCATTTCTTACTAAACATGTTCTCTTTTTAACAGGTGTGAAGTGTGAACAGTTGACACAGCCAGCCTCTGTGACTGTGCAGCCAGGTCAGCGTCTGACCATCACCTGTCAGGTCTCTTATTCTGTTGGCAGCTACTACACAGCCTGGATCAGACAGCCTGCAGGGAAAGGACTGGAGTGGATTGGAATGAGATCCACTGGATACACTTACTACAAAGATTCACTGAAGAACCAGTTCAGTATCGACTTAGACTCTTCCAGAAATACAGCGACTCTGAATGGACTGAATATGCAGCCTGCAGACACTGCAGTGTATTACTGTGCCAGAGACCCACAGTGACACAACCCATCAGTAGAGCTGAACAAAAACCCCTCAGAGCCTGAACACCAGTAACATGAAGCCACCAGAGGAGGAGCCCTCACACCAATAATGATTAACACCAAGCACTGAACCAGGGGAACAGAGCCTTTTCCATTGCTGCCCCTCTCCCTCTGGATCTCTCTCCCCAAACACACCTGAGACTTTACGGACCTGCCACAATTCAAATCACTGATAGAAACATTATAAACACTGCTTTAGATTGCTAATGTTTCTTTTTGTACCATTGTTTAAAAGTGTTTTTCTTTAAATGTGACTCTGTACATCAAATAAATTAAATGTATTATAATTATTTTTATACATATTAAACACCAGTTCACTTTTACAGTAAGGAGAAAAACAGCTGTAAGACATTATGAAAATACCTTTGTTTTCAACAGAATAACTCAGAATTATCAGGATCACATTCACATTAGTAACTGAACCAGAGGTCTTTAGCTTCCTCTATGGTGATCTTATTCAATCAGACTTTTAGAAAATGAGATTTTAATACCACTGTTGTTCTCTGATACCCTGAGCCCATGTGACAAAATCCTCCATGAATGTTGAGAACAGAAGACACCATCAAAGAACATGATGGGGATTAACTTCCTGTTAGATGTGAATATTTTTGGTACATGTGATCACAGATGTTACTGTATGTTCCCTAACTGTGTCTACATTTGGTTTGAACTCCAAGCATACAGTAGAGATCAACACATGGTCGAAACATATAAAGATTTAAAATATTCCACATGATATGAAGATAGTACACCAACATTACTATCAGATTGACTAAAGCTAAACACTCTTGCTGCTCAATACAATTAAATCTGTAGTTGAAACTTTCCCTTCTTCAACATAAGTTGCTTGATTGAGTGATTCTTTGAAACTGAAGTGTGTCTTTGTGTTAATCATGAGCACCGACTGCAGCTCTGTTAATATTTCGATGAACAGTCTGTAAACACTGAAAACTTTTAATCTGTTTTTTTATACAAACCAGTGTTTAACATTTGAATAAACAGAATATTACCCAGTGGTATGTTGGATTTGCTGACAGTAAACAGTTAATATCAGAAAGACAGTAGGTTGGTTTAAATAATTGTATTAAATATAATAAATAAAACTTCTGAAGATTAACATCCTTTCTGTTGCTCTTTTGTTCTCTGCTACCCTGAGTCCATGTGACAAAATCCTCACGTTTTGAATAGAAGACATCATCAAAGAACATGATGAGGATTAACTTCCTGTTAGATGTGAATATTTTTGGTACATGTGATCACAGATGTTACTGTATGTTCAATAACTGTCAAAAAGTGGAGCTGTGTGTTATTCTGCTTTGTGTTCTTACTGATTGGCTGTTTGAATTGAGATACCGAAAAAAAGAAAAGATTAGAAAATAAAAAGGCCAGTTGCGTTGAAAATTTAAGTCCATAAGTAAAGAGGTTATATCCAAATTAAATTATTTTCTTATCTCTCTGAGGAGGAGTCAATGCAAAACTCTGATGTGTTCCTCCTCTACTTATGTGAGTGCAGAGAGGACGACAGAGAACAGTGGACACACAGTTGAACATGATGGACTATAGGACAGGACTGCTGCTTTTTACTGTCTGCTGGGCAGGTGATGATCATCAAAGTCTTAGTTTTCTCTTGATGTGTGCCAACTATGTTCAATTGACTTTTTTAAATGTCTTTACAGGTGTTAAAGCTCAGACTCTGACAGAATCTGAAGCAGTGGTTAAAAGGCCTGGAGAATCCCACAGACTGACCTGTTCAGCCTCTGGATTCACATTCAGCAGCTACCATATGAACTGGGTCAGACAGGCTCCTGGAAAAGGACTGGAGTGGATCGCTTTTATTAGTAGCAGTGGTGGTAGCATCTACTACTCTAATTCAGTCAAAAGCCGGTTCACCATCTCCAGAGACAACAGCAGACAGCAGCTGTATCTGCAGATGAACAGTCTGAAGACTGAAGACACTGCAGTGTATTACTGTGCCAGAGACCCACAGTGACACAACCCATCAGTAGAGCTGAACAAAAACCCTTCAGAGCCTGAACACCAGTAACATGAAGCCACCAGAGGAGGAGCCCTCACACCAATAATGATTATAACACCAGTTCACTGTTGAAGAGTAAAAAATACTAATTTATAGATTCATGTAGTTATATAGCTTAAAGTAAAAATGAAATAAATATAACAAAGTTTATTCATAATACATTTCTGGGATCTCAAACACAAATTACATAATTTGATCAATTATTGTAATAAAGTAAAGGGGGGGGGGGGGGGGGGGGGCAGCAGTAGCTGATATTGTGGGGACTGGGATTCTGAGGGTCACGGGTTAAGGTCATGTCTGAAATTGGTCTGGTAGCTCGAGAGGTGTCAGTTCACTTCCTGAGCACTACATAGGTGAACCTTCTTTCATAGCCTCCCTGTGTCCTTATATGGAAAGTGAACTTCCTCACAGTCTGATATAAAGACTCGACATCAGGCTGTGAGTCAGAGAAGAACAGAAGCTCCATCAGATCACTTCAAGTGAAACAATGTTCTCTGTAGCTCTGATTCTACTGCTGGCTGCTGAATCATGTAAGAAGCTTTTTAACTAATGATCACATCAGACACAGAGAATAATCAGATGAGTGATGGAGATAATGATGATTTGTGTTTCTACAGGTGTGCACTGTATTGATCTCATCACACCAGGCTCAATGGTCGTGCAGTCTGGACAGTCTCTGACCCTCACCTGTCAGGTCTCTGGTTACTCTCTGACTGATAACAGCTATGCAACAGGTTGGATCAGGACTGGATCTGTCATAGGTTGGGTGGTGGAAACCTTTACCAAAATAATGCTCTGAAGAACAAGTTCAGCTACAGGACAGACACGTCTGCTAGAACAGTGACTCTTACAGGGCAGAATATGCAGCCTGCAGACACTGCTGTGTTTTACTGTGTGAGAGAGACACAGTGAGAGACAATAACAGGAGAGTTGTACAAAAACAAGTTCCCCTTTTTAAAATAATCCCTTCAAACCTGAACTCTGGTGTCACTTGTTTGCCATAATGATTGAGATAAAAATTACATGATCTCATGTGACTGACTGGTTATTCCATTTCTCTTAAAATGCATTGGGTTGAGAGAGTGGAGGATGACATGCAGCAAAGGGCAAAGGTTGGATTCAAGCACATGGCTGCTGTATAATTCCAATATTTGCTCCTGCTATATTGTGTATAAGACTAACTGTGATGTCTAAATATTTCCCCAGGGATTAATAGAGTATTTCTGATTCTAATTGATGTAGCAAATGATTGCATACATACAAATGTTTTGATCAAGAATAAAACACTTTAAACTCAAACAATACATGTGCAGTTTATTGGATTAACCCTAAAAGATGTTTATCTCCAGAAACAATAACTCTGTGGTTCTGTTTCTGGATTTGCAGCAGAACAGAGAAGATGCACCAAGAATAACGTGAAGATATTACTGACATCTCAACATGAGAAACTAAACATGTTGGAAACAAGTCCTTGAACAATGACTACAACAAAGAATCACTGATGTAAACACACAGTTTATCTCGCAGTGGACACATGCAACCAGAGGAGGAGCCCTCAGACCACCAATGAGTATCATGGAATTACTCTTCTGATTTTTAAACAATACAACTCATAACTGAACCAGAAGACTTCAATGTCCTATATCCAATTTTTGTAATTCAAACTTTCATAAATTATGTTTTCAATAAGCGACTCAGTAATGTAGAGAAACACTTTTATAAAAGCTTGGTGAAAGATATAATCTGAAGAACATCATGGGGAGCAACTTCCTGATAGATGTAAGTTCTTAGTACACGTGGGCGCAGCTGTTATGTTCCCAGCATGTTGGATAAAGGAGCTGTGTGTTTTTAATTTGCTTTGTGTTATTGCTGAAAGGCAAGCTGTCCAAATGGAAATATAAAAACCCCAAAGTTTGCCATCTTGAATGGACACTAATGATTTACTTCTAACTGTGAGGAGGAGTCAATGCAAATCTCTGATGTGTTCCTCCTCTACTTATGTGAGAGCAGAGAGGACGACAGAGAACAGTGGACACACAGTTGAACATGATGGACTATAGGACAGGACTGCTGCTTTTTACTGTCTGCTGGGCAGGTGATGATCATCACTCATCTTTACTCTAAAAAGTCTTCTGAAAGTGTCACATCTGATGGTTTTCTTTTCTGTCTCTTCAGGTGTTGATGGTCAGACTCTGACACAATCTGAAGCAGTGGTTAAAAGGCCTGGAGAATCCCACAGACTGACCTGTTCAGCCTCTGGATTCACATTCAGCAGCTACTGGATGGCTTGGGTTAGACAGGCTCCTGGAAAAGGACTGGAGTTTATCGCTACTATTGAATATGACAGTGATAGCATCTACTACTCTAATTCAGTCAAAAGCCGGTTCACCATCTCCAGAGACAACAGCAGACAGCAGCTGTATCTGCAGATGAACAGTCTGAAGACTGAAGATTCTGCTGTTTATTATTGTGCCAGGCAGCCCCCACAGTGACACAGGAGGAAGTAACGCTGTACAAAAACTTAACGTGTCAAACAGTACTCTCTCTGTGTTTTTTATTTATAGAATAAGCTTCAGTTTGATGTGAAAAAAATAATGCACCTCTGGTATTCTTCCACATGTTATTCAAGTAGTATGATAACATCAAATATTTAGTGGTTCTGACTATAAACGTGAATCTTCTTGCTTGAAGCAGCTGGTCCTTGTAACTTTTAACTCAGGGAATGTGTCTGTCTCTCCTTGATTGATAAAAATGGAGATTTTAACACAAATTAAAATTATGTTTTAAAGAGACATTTTAAATACCAACGCTCTGAGGATTTTCATTTTCTGCGCAAAACACTTCAAACAAAATAGTGATAATAGGCCATGTTTACACAACAATGATTCCATCCTAGTAAAAATTACCATAGACACCAGCCTGGTAAAAAAGAAAGAAAAACTTGTGCAAACCCGAAGCACTCCATAAATGATGAGGCACCACTCACAGAGAGTGTTTTGGCCCACAGCCAAAAAAGCCTGTTTTTACCACAGGAATCAACATGTTTACAGCCTGGTTCAAAAAACGAGATATATCTGACAAGTTGACGGCCCCTTCTCCTCACACTGTGGGGGGGGGGGGGATTTTTTTTATAACTCATCGGATTTTATTCTATTAAGGAAAACGACTATGCCCATATTTGGTTGTGTCAGATTTGATTGACAGCTCTGCGCGGTCAGCAGGTCAGGAGGCTAACAGCTTGATCCGTCTGATTTCTCCTCTTTCTTACTTCGTTTGGAGAGTTTGTTTAACACATATCTGACAACATACATGGCTTGCTGTGCGGTTAACAGACCATCCAACAAGTTGATGCTTCAGTTTTCTTCGGTAAGTGATATAGTAGTGTTATATTTACTGCTTACTCATGTGTCGGTATTTATATTTACGGACCTAGCTTGTTTAGCGTTAGCTTGTAAACCAGTCGACTATCTGTGTAGCTCATTATTTACGGTCAATGGTTTAGAAATGTTTGTTGTTAAGACGTTGAAAATGAGTTTGTGTGATGTTAGAAGCTAAAGGTTCACCTCGGGGGTTAACCACAGACTGTAAATATGGTTATCTGACGTTATGATGAATGTTATACTCCACCTAAATGTGGACATTAAAAAACAAACTTTGTGTAGTAATTATCCGTCAGTAACATAAACTGAACTGAACCTAATGTGCTGTGTAGGTTATAGAGGATGACATTAAAGTTACATGGTTGATGTAGTGTCTTAAGATTTGTGCAAACTGTTAACAAATTTAAAAAAAAATGCACTTTGTAAAAGAGCATCTGTAACCATTAAGAACTATATTAATAACCATATTAATTTTCACTGAGCTTATACACAGAATATAGCTGTAGAAATATAAAATATAAATAACATATGGAATGAAAATAAGATATAAAGCACATAGATATAAAGTATAATAAATAGTTTGAAGACTACAGCCATGTACTGAGCTCA